>NW_027526203.1:332375706-332941606 GCF_048455015.1 Haemaphysalis longicornis | reverse complement strand
GTCACAAGGAAGACTGTGATTCTGCGTGCTGAACTGTAGAATCCGCCTGAGGTTGTCAAAAAATATTGTGCATGTCATATAACCTCGAATACAACAACAAACGGGTGTCTTGAATCCGCAAACAATGGGCGGCAAGCTGCAGCTCATCAACGGCTCTATGCATGCCCCTCGCGAATAGTTAACAATAGAAATTATGCATTAACATAATCTTATTGCGAGTCGTACCATGGGGACTGTATACGCCTGAATCCTTTGCGAGCCTGTTTGTTGACTTGAAGGGGTGTGCACTGCGCGCGACGCGCCTTTACGCACGTCAGCAAGCCAGCTGCTCACTTAGGCCGTCGAAGTTTCTACTACTCTATTGTTGACTAAATCTTTTACCCCTTTATTTTTTGGAGGAGAGGGGGGAAAGGGAGGGACACGCGGGGTTAGTCCCCATTGCCGGAGGAAGTAAGCGTACATGATCGATTCAAGCCTAAATTCCGGCGATCTGAATGCGCCACTGAGTGCAGTATGCTGAACTACTCCCTTTGTTCAAACATGCGCAATGATTAAATATAACGTTTTGAACTTTCGTTGCTGCATGCTTGCGGTGTTGAAAGGAGCATAGCGGGCTACGGCAGCCTGGACAGAACATGGGCTCCTGGACTGAGGAACCGCTCTCACATTATTGCGTAATGAACTTCTCTCTCTCTCTCTCTCTCTCTCTCTCTCTCTCTCTCTCTCTCTCTCTCTCTCTCTCTCTCTCTCTCTCTCTCTCTCTCTCTCTCTCTCTCTCTCTCTCTCTCATCTCTCTCTCTCTCTCTCTCTCTCTCTCTCTCTCTCTCTTCTCTCTCTCTCTCTCTCTCCTCCAGTCTATGAAGCTCGATGCACGCGCACCGGCTCTTGTAGCCCGCTGTACGGGTCTCCCGCATTGCGCTTATTAGTCACCAGTAAAATTAAAACAGTTTTGCGCCGCAGTCTTACCCTCGGCATCTGCCGTGCAAACTTCTACACGCTGGGGTTTCTGTTCCACAGCACGCTCGATTTCCGCCACAGCTGATGAATGTGAGAATGCCGTCGGCCTTTTACGCGAACCTGCAGGTCACGTGAAGAAGCCGTGCAGCGCGTGCGGGCACTCCGTGTGATGCGGGCGGGTGCCCTTGATGCTTGTGCAGCTATGTATAGACAGAACGAACGCTTTATGAGGGACAAAAAATACGCAGACGGCTCCTGCTGAGCTGTTGGACGTACGAGTACGCTCGTTGGCAGACGCGGCAGAAAGACGAAAAACCCCTCCGTACTCATCTCGTTCGCCGGCCGTGTACGGGATGGAGGTGCTGCAGCAATCCCGTTACAGTTCACTGTAGCAACTTCAAGACGGACCCCTCGGCATTGCCGGAAGTGGCTTTCTCTGTGTTTCCGCGCTGGAATGCCACCTTCCCGTGGATCCTTCTCCTGGCTGTGGTTCTTGGACCTCGACGGCAGGGCTCACGGGCCACCGCTGGTCCCGCCTGTGCGGCACGTGCTAGAACTACCCCAGTGCATAGTAGTGTTTAGCACGCTTTCGCGGCGCCATGCACTGCTACAGCGATGGGCCGGCGGCCGGCGCACGTCCTCGGTTGCACGAAGCGCAAGGCGAGTCTCCTTGGCCCCCGTCGCGTTCGTCGGGGGAAGTCCGGCTTTCGCACGCGGCGGAGTAGACGACTTGTGGCTTCATTTTCTGACCTACGTCATCGTCCTTTTTTACTGCTCGAACCAGGTCGGCTGCGCCGACAACACATCCACGCGGCGGCAGGTATTCACGGCGCCGCTCCTTCGCGCCCTCGTTTCCGGGGCAAACAAACACGGAAACAACACGGCCGCGCGGAGAGGTGTCTAACCTGGCAGCTGCAGGCTCGCCCCGACCGTCCTTGCCGCCCCTTCCGTACACGTAGCCCAAAGTGTTTTGAGTTTTCATCTGTAATCGATAGGGACGTGCTACACAACGCGACTGTTGTGGAAGTGACTTTTGTGGAAACATTTTCACCAAAATTCTAGCACTGCATAAAATCTCGGTGACCTGTGAGAAGTTGCTCTTCCCATTGCTTTCGTCGATATACAATATTTCAGACAATGTTGCGAAGCTTTCAATGACCGCGTTTAGCGAAGCGAGCGCAAGCTCAGGAAAACCTATACAGAAGGAATTTATTGCGCACTCCAACGGAAACGGATTAATGAGTCGCAATGCAACCTAACAAAGTTCCATCAAGGGAACCGAAAAGGCTTCACTTATAAATTAGCAATTTCAAAAATACACCGTGATTTGAGGCATTTGTAAAAATGGTTGAATCGAGAACGTTGTCAAACGTGAAGCACGCCTTCGGTAAGCTAGGCACAACTTTTAGTTTATCTCCACAAAGGCGCTCAAAACAGGGAGTTTTTCAGGTCTTCATAACTCAACGAGCAAAGCATGAATCGAAGTCAAACCAGGAAGAGCAGTGATCGAGCGCGAACAATTACCTCCGTACTGCGAGAGATGTCAAGCAGGAGGTCGTTGTTTACATGCATACTAATGTGAAAAAGTAGCTTCCGGCCTGACCTGAGCTTTTCTCTTCTGGATGGGCGATATCACTCGGGAAAAAGAGCGACATTCGGCCCCAAGGGGAGGGGCAAGAACCCGGCACCGCTGTCGCTGTCCAGAGACAGGTACTGGAAGCAGAACATGTGAGCACTGTTCCCCGAATAGCTGCTCATTCAGCACATATTCACCACGCGGCACTCGCACGTGGCTATTTCGTAATGCAATCAAAAAGTTATGAGTTGGTACAAGCCATACAAGGGAACAAGAATTACCTACATATGCACTGCGCTCGAGTCCTTGCTAGTGCGAAAAAAAGCGCCCAGGCATAATTGCAGGGCGTTGGTTCCCGCTCTCTGCCAGAATCATCTACTCACAAAAAGGACTCGCTTGAAACCTAATGACACTGTTCTTTTGTGCTGTCGTCGCTCATTTTCTCCACGCCCGATCTAGTGACTTTCACCTGTTGCGGCTTCCGCAAGCTGAAACTCACTCTTTTCGGATTCTGCGGCGAAACTTATTTCCCGAGATGAGACCGCTTTGTGTCGTCAGCAAAAGCGAAATTGGCGAAAGCTTGCGCCATGTGGGGCCAAGCCCGAATACACGGGTGCCTCCCGGCAGACCAGAAAAGAAAAGTGCCACATCTTCGGGAGGCCGGCGCCCAGAGAGGAGACGACGCGTGAAGCAGAATGGGAGGGGGGCCGTCCCGGTGGCTGTGCGGCTTCGTTACGGGGTGCGCCCCATTCTTCCTTCACGTTTCTGCCCTCCAGCCCGCTCACGAGTAAATCAATTGTTGCCCCTCGGGGTCCTCCTCCTCGCTTGGCGAAGGTGCGAGGGGTCCGTCATCAGAGTCGCGCCAAAAGCGGGCCAAGAGCGAAAGTCCGGCAAAAGACGCGCGTCCGTTCACGATCGCGCGCACTGGCCGCGAGGTGCTCGAGGCATTTCCGCTCGCCTCCGCTGGCCCGCCGGCTCACCCCGGCCACGGGAGCTGGGAAACAGAGCGCCGTCATTGTCTCCCCCCACCATCGGCGGGCGCAGTGCCCCGACAAAGCGAGTCGCGCTCCGCTGGGTCGTGAGCGGCCAGGGTGCAGCGCGCCCATCGCCGCGGCGCGCTCTTTTCTAGCGCCACGGCTCTCCACGCACGCAGATGCGTGAGTCTGGAGTTAGCAATACTATGCCCCGTGGAGACACTTCCCCGCCTCGCGCGTTTGGTGCTCTGCTTCTTTGTCGACGAATCGCCATCTCGCTCGCTCTCCGGCTTCCACGCCCTTGCTCCAAACAGCGCTGAAAGCTAACCATTTTAGAATGATAGGTGGCGCCACCACACTTTTCTCCAGGGCACAGCCTGTAATACATAAGGAAGTGTGCTACCTGAATGTTTAATTCTTAGTAGTTGATCCGCTATCGGCCGTATTCACTTCATTCGTAAACATGTCTTGCAAGGGTTTAGTCGTCGCCCATGCACAATTTAATGGAAGCTGCTACTCTAGAGAAGCATGTGACGGACGGTCCGTGCAACATTTTTCGCATTGGAAACCACGAAAGCACACTCCAAGGACGGATGATCAAACGCGTCACATTGCACTCGATAGTCAGAATGTGCGACGTCAGCCATACGGTTCGTATTTTTTTACGTTTACAATACAGGTCGAACTTAACCTGCATTCTTCAAAAGAAGAGAAAGTCTTCAAAAGAAGAGAAAGCTTCAATAAACAGCAATTCAGCTTTTCACAAAGGTAATTTCGTCAGTCGATCCTACCAAAGTGTGAAGACGATTCTTTAAGCCGGCTGAAAAAAAACTGATTGAATGGCTGTCAGAACATGGAACCAATCCCACCATACACATAAAAAGATTCCCCGCTTGTTCTTCCCTGCTTCGTTCTTTCCGGGTGAGGTCCCACAAAAAGTCTCGTTGGACTTTTGGCTACCCTTCGCCGCGTCAAAGGATCCAGCGACTAAGTGCACAATTGGGCCTCTCGACTCGTTGGTTTTCTTGGTTGGCCCTTGCCTCCCCCTGCGGTTCAATGTCGGTCAAAAGAGCCACCTGATACCGCGAATCAAAAGGACCAGATAGAGTCAAGAGATCCCATTTGGACCACTAGTTAGATCACTTTAGTTTTTGGCTCTGAAAGCGCGGTATGGCAGAGGGTGAGTTCAGTCGACGGAAGTGGCGTGAAGGCCTTCCGCTACGCGGCGGAACCTGCCCAACTGCCGACTTGGGCAGACCTAGCTCACCTAGAGTCACTAAATAAAGGCTTTTATTTAGTGACGCTAAGCTCACCGCTCTTCTTGACGGACGCGTGACTCGCCTCGACGCAAAGGGTCGTTGTGATCGCCTCTCATCTCGACCAAGCGTACGTAGTAGATGTGCATACGCGGGAGGGTCGTTGTAAGCCGAACGCGTCAGTTCAGATATGATCCAGTGTTGTCACAAGGGGGGGTCTCGCACTGCCGTGGACAACAGCAAAGCAATAAAGAAACAGGTCGAGGGCTCTGACTTTGACCCAGCAAGGTCAGGCAGACAATCGCCTCCTGTATTTTTTCAGGAGGCGATGGGTAGACACACTATCGGCGTTCAAACAAAGGTCTTCAATAGGAAGCACTTATAAGTATCGCACGCGATTCGGCGCGCGCTACTGCGGAACTCCGGGAAGAGAGCATGCGGGTTGACGCTTTTCGCGGACGGACAGCGAAGGCAGTTATGGAAAAAGTGAAACAAAAGCCGAGAGAGAATCAGGAGAACAACACCGAAGTTCAGTTGCAATAGCAGGAGGGGTCAGGGACGCGTTGGGGGAACCGGAGTACGGGAGTACGGAAGCAGCTGGCGAAGGGAAAGAAAAGTTTGAGAATTTTCGGTGTTTCCGCGTCGAAGCTACCCCGGGGTTATCAGGCGCGCTGTAGTGGAAGGCTGCGGCTGCTCTTAGGCCACCGGGGGGCGTGTTTCCAAACGCTTCGCTGCAAAGCGCCCCACGTGACATGTGCGAT
This sequence comes from Haemaphysalis longicornis, assembly GCF_048455015.1. Lineage (NCBI taxonomy): Eukaryota > Metazoa > Arthropoda > Arachnida > Ixodida > Ixodidae > Haemaphysalis > Haemaphysalis longicornis. The sequence continues at coordinate 332,936,082 of NW_027526203.1, read as the reverse complement.
TTCACTGCGCGCGCTATTCTGCTGAGCTCCTGGTAAAAGGAATGTTCGGGCTGTGTGGCGTCAAGATATAGCGGCCTTGGATCTGGCGCTTGCGGCCAGGGTTCGAGCCCCAGCACGTCTGCTTTTTAATTTTTTATTGCATTTTTTTTTTCTAAACTTAATCTTACGTGCTATTTTTGTTACTAGTGGTGATTTGGCATGTTTTATGCCGTTTTAACGACTACTGATAGATATTTTCCTTTCTCAAGCGACAACTTTTTTTGTTTTTGCTAGAGTAAGATGTGTGACGTATGGTAAGCTGCGGCGTGGCTCCTTACTATTTTTGCTTGTTTCGATTTTTTTTTGCGGGCCTAAACTCCTGTTTCTTACTACGTTCCTTTTATTTCGCTGTTGCTATCTGGTTACGCACTTCGGCTACATTGTGACACTTTTTAAAACTCCTATTGTTCTGCGCTTTGAGTTTGCCTGTTGGGGTACCGAATTCTATCTCTTGCTCGCGATATACGCTGTTGTGGGGGTTTCACGTAGCGCCTAGTTCTTTTGATTTGTTCCTTGAAATTTATCTTCACGCTTCAACGAAGCTTCTTTCGTTTATTTTTGACTCAGCCGTAGTTAATAAGTCATGCCCGCGCTTCATTTTTGTAACGGTGAAAGCCATTCTTAGGAGCGGACGTCGAGGCCGTTATTGCTGCCTTTGTCACTTTAGACGGAGAGGGTGTGTGCTCGAAGTCACGCCGTTGGCCACGCGCGGTACCGACGATAGAGGAGGAACGCCCAGTCGTGTTTCGACGCTGCGCGCAGATCCGTTGCTCACGTGCGAAGGCCCAGGTGACCTTAAAACATCTCGGCGGCGTCGGGATGACACAACCTGCGTTCATTAAACCCACCACTCGCTTGGGAGGTGTACGCTAAAATAGCGGCACAGGCGGACAGACGACGTTTCGCCAGGCAGGAGAAACTCGGAGACGTCGGGCTGACGAAACACCTGCTCAACTTGCGCCGCTAACCTGGGAATTGTTCACGTAGCGAAGCGTCAGTGTATGCAAGATGGCACAGAAGAAGAACGCGAGGTTTTCTGTACGGTAGGTTGTGCACGTGGTTCGGTGTTATAACGGCGCTCGTCGTTTGGATGAGTATTTACGTTAGTCCTACCTGTTTCCACCTACATGGTATTCACACACAGTAACTCCCTGCCTGCTCGTTGATACCTCGAGCTTGCCGCAATGCTGATAACCACCAGTAATTCTGTTGATAGGTAGCGCTATCGGATTTCGCCATTACATTTTTATCACGTGGTACCATGACGATCAGTGATGTCTTTATCTCTCTTTTTTCGTCATTCATTCGCGATTACGTGTTTTCTAAAAGTCGGAGATTGGCACTGTTCTTCAATGTCAGTGAGGCTAATAAATGCACCCATATGGCAGGAATAGCTGAACAGGCGACAGTATTCCAGTGCCCCATACTGATTATCTCGCGGCGTACAACAAGAACGCATGAGGGCCAAGGAGGAGGACATAAACAGCAAAAAGTGCGTCCCGCCACGCCCGAAAATCCGAATATTAGCTCCAAAGAGTCGCAAGCAAGCAGCAAAAATTTGCGGCCGAACTTGCGCGGCTACTTTTATGAACAGGCGGGTCAGTCACGAAACCCCCTTCTGCGGTATTCCTTCCTGCGCAGTCAGCAGAGGCGCGCATGGCGTGAGTGCATGGCGGCGCGGGGACCACGGCCGACCATGTGGAGACTCCCCCGAAAATTCCGTATTGCTTTGCTTGTCCGCGGGTTCTGCCGTCATCCATGTGGTAGGCAGATTCGCGCACATTAATAATGGGAATTGTTCGCGGAAGGCCCGAACGCCAGCGCGTCGTAAATTTTGGAGTGGAAATAAGCCAGTGACATTGGGGGAGCAGAGGAGATACCTCCGAGCCCCGTCGGAGTACCTCCACACTGGAAACATGGCTCGCTTGCGCGATTAACTATGTATGGTTAACCTACGTTTACTACGCCAAATTTTTACGGGCCGAAGCTGCGCCCGGGCTGTGAGGCACACCGTAGGAGAGGGCTCTATAATTAATTTGGACCACTTGTAGATATACGTAACGTGCGACTGAATCTCGGCACACAGGCATTTTCGTTTTTTCACCTTCACCCGAAAAACGATCGCCGGGGCCGGGTCGACCGAGCCCGCATCCTGGGGCTCGGTATACGCTTTAGCCACCGCTGATCGAGGCACTGAGCATGACGTTGCACTGCAACTCTCATTACTTCCATGAGTATATGTACCCATAATCGCTCCCCGTGTCACAAAAAATACTTTCTCTCGGTCGTTTTACTTTCGCAGGTTTCGCAGCAGCCCAATCAAGGCGGGAGGCTCCGTCTTAACTGCTTCTTGGATTAATTCCGGCCGAGTACCCATACAATGGAGTATTTAACAAGCTGCATAGGAGACATCAGAGCTATCCAAAGATAAGGATCTAGACCACTTACCTCAATGTCTTCCCCTTCTCCTAGGTGTAGGGAAAAAAACTGTACGGTAGACTACTATTGAGGGGTAGTCGGTTACGACTAATTGTCGATGAAGACGAACAAATATTTCCGCTTTCTTGTAACAGACACTGTACAAAAATATTGTTCAAGGATGACTGATATTAACACGTTTTTCCAGGACTTAAGAACTCCTCTTAACGGAAGTCCACTGGTTGCCCTTACTAAGCCCGGAGGGGGGATCCTGCGATGAAGCTTGTTAAGTTCGGCTACCTCCCTTGATTAATGAAAATCGCCGGCAACTCCTTCATTGTCTTAGAGTTACGTGCGCCCCGTGCTGTTATGCTGTTGGTACACTTTGTGACTGCGACTGCAGAACTTTATTGACATGCACTGTCCTGCGCTTTATACCGCGCTTTATACTCGCCACGCCTGGGGCGCGTTAATTGTCTTTTCTTTTTTTTTCGTTACCCTTTTTTATCAAGTAATTGTAGGCCTTCGTGCTCTGTGAATGTGCTGCTCAAAAGCATGGTATTCCGTATGCTTTTTTAACCTACTAAATGGCTTAAAAGAACTGCAGTTTTGGGTGTTTACCTCTATTTACTTTTCATTGACTTTAAACCTGTCATAGCTTCGCTGGAGCGGGTATTGTTCCCCAGCGTTTTTTTTTTGTGGGGGGGGGGGGGGGGGAGGGGGAAGACGAGTTCGAACAGTCGGTCGCCTTATCTCGACTCTACCTGGGTGTCGCCATCTGCCCAAAAGTCTGCTCTAGTTTTTTTTGCTCTACCTTGCTATGGCGTAGACAAGGCAAAGTCGAGAAAAGGGCATCTGCTTGCTCTAGGCACTTCGTGACGAGCACTTGAACGTCACTAAAAGCTGGAAGGGAAACAGGAGAGAGGGAGAGAAATGCCAGCCTTCGTTATGTCCAGGCAAGCAAGGCATTATTGACCGTCGAACGAAAGACTACATAGCGACGAAAGGTATGACCTTTCAGTGAAAAAAGAAATTCTGCCTTCAGTGCATCTTGTTCACGCGATGTCCGCTTTATTGATTGTGAAGTCACGCTATAATGAGGCGGTTTCCTTGGGTGCATTAGTCGCTTCTAAGTCTATTCGTTTTCCCCGCAGCTTTTTCGTTTCGCATTTAGGGCAGGTCAGTATTCTTGAAGACACACGGTGAGAATAGCCGAATCACCAGAAGGGAGAAAAATGACGGAGAACACGGGTGACTGAACAATTGAAACAGACCAAAGGGGCGGTACATTGGGCCCTTTCTGGAATGTACGACGCCTTCATCATCCGCAGTAAACAACAATTTATTGCCTAGAAAGTCACTTCATGACTATTCGTGGAAAAAAACGGGCTCCCAATTGGTGTTTTATTGGCGTTTTATATACTTATAGTCATTTGATAAATCGGATGCAGATAATCACCGGGCCCATTCACGCCAGCGCCTATAAGTGCTCCAAAATGTTCTCTTGACTCACTCTAACGTCTCCCGTATAAGTTTTCCATTATTTTTTCAAGTTTTTATACAGTGCCAGCTGTCGTTCAGTATCAATGTGGCACAATAAGTTCAATTCATCGTTCTGTTTCGTTCGTACAGGTTTGCTTCCTCCCTCTTCCATCTTTCTGCGTGCATTGTTTCACCTGGAATAACATGTGACATATGTAGAGGAAAATCGTGCTGCTTACCTTCGTAGTGGGCCGTTTGGTGATCTGTCCTTGCATCACCTTGGGCTCCCTGATGCGCACTGCGCTGGAGTCGATCTCTTCCGTGTAGGCATCCAGCCGCGGCCGCATCGCTTGCTTGGATTCGTGCACTCTTACAGAGGACACCTTGACTTCTTCGAGAGACGAGTCTTCCGAAGAGTCGTTGTCGTCTTGCTGCGTCTTTTTACTCCAGTGGCTATCGGTGAACGACTTCTCGAATGGACTGCGATCGCTGGGACTGAGCGGAAAGACGGGCATGGCCGCGGGTGCGCCCAGCATGTCGTCAATGTCTTGAAACTTTCCAATGAAGTGTTTTACCCTGTCCCCGGGAGAGGGCTTCTTGGAGTGCGGAGGAAGTGGCATGACAATGCCTTTCTCGAATTGGTCCTCGAACTGTTCGAACGTTTCCGGTTCTTCGTCGCTGCCGTACTTGAGCAAAGAATCGATGTCCTTGCAGGAGCCAATGAACTTAGTCACCGACCTTCTGCCATTTTTGGCTTCGTCACTGGGTCTCGTGGTCGCCGCTGTCCTTGCATCCTGCCCAATTTTTTTTATCTCCACAGGTTTAGTTGGTCTTCGACCTGCAGGAGGAATTCCAAACACTGTTCTTGTCGGCTCGGGCTGTTTTTGAAATTTGCCTTTTGGAGGCTCGCAAGGCTTGACCAATGGCGCCAACGGTGGTTTAGATGCCTCGGGTGGTTTCTCGGGGGAGATTGCTTGCTTTGAATCTCCAGACAAAAGGGTTCGCTGTGCTGCAAGAACAGACGGGCTCTTTATATGCCCCGACGAGTCGCTTTTTGACACAACTTCCCTCGACTGGCGGTATTGCTGAAGAAAAGTGTCTGCTGACGGAGCCTTGTAGGTACTTTCTTTGCCTATGTCCAAAGACGTTGGGCGCTGTGCGGTGCTCGCCACTGGTATAGACCTCAGAGGAGCCGCACTAATCGGCGTCTTTTCTTGGATTGCACGAGGCGTTATCGATGTTTGCACCGCTGGATAGCGCGCCTGTGGTGAAGGAAGCGTTTTCTCGTTTGCTGCTGGAATCCTCGATGCCTGTGCTACCGGGCTTGCTGAAGCTGCAGTCGCCTTTTCTTGCGCTGCTTGAAAAGGCGATGCTTGTGCTATGGTCCTTGCCGGAACTGTGGGGACATTTTCCTGGGTTGAAATCCTCGTCGAAGTTGAAGGAGCAGGTATCCTTTCTTGTGCAGTGGGAACCTGTGCCGGTGGCGGCACTTTTGCTGTGGACGCTGGAAGCTGCGGAGACGGGCCTGTTGATGGAGCAGGTATCCTTTCTTGTGCTATAGGAACCGGTGCCGGTGGCGGCACTTTTGCTGTGGACGCTGGAAACTGCGGAGACGGGCCAGAGGGGGGTGGAACTGTGAATACTCGAACCGAAGAGGCAGGGGCTGGGGCAACAGGGACGGATCTGACTCGAGTAGAGGACACCGTTGCTGAAGGCACTTGCACTGGCCTAATTCGAGTGGACGATACCGACGACTGCACAGCAGGCGCTAAAGGCGTAGGAATACTGCTGTGCTGGCTGGGTTGAACTGATGAGGTGGTCGTGGGGCGCTGGCGACGAGGGGTGACTAGCTGCGGATGCACTCTAGTCGAGCTTTTGCTCTCGTCGGGTTTCGCGTTAGCTGTGACCGACGGAGTAGGAATCTCGGAATGTGTCGCTCTACTTCTTCTAATTGGTTTCGCCTCAGATGCGTTAGGGGTCGCCGAAAACTGTGACGCTATCCTGTTTACTGAACTGGCACTAGGATGACTAAATGGAGACAAAGTGGATGCTGATGAGCTGGTTGTCTTCTCTTCTAAAGACTTGTCTTCTGGCAATGGCTGCTTTACGTAAGGCAGGGCTGTTCTATTCGTAACTATTGGGCTGAGGACTGTCGGACTCGTTGCATTGCTGGGAGAAGAAGCCTTCGACAAATGACACGGTTCTGATACTGTTGATTTGCTAAAACTCAATTGCAAGTTTACATTAGGAGCGCTTTCCGGAGAACGCCTTGCGTTTTCGCTAGCAGGGGCTACCTTATGTGCGCTGGTGCTGTTTTCTAGTTTAAGCGTAGGAGAAGGGCTCCTGGACTTGGGGACTTCATTGCAGGTAATATGCAATGAGCCTATGCTATTAGGAGAGAAATCGCCATTTTTCACGGGGGAAGTTACATTTGGAGGTATTAAATCAGAGATAGCTTCGCTAGCCTTATTCGATTCATCTTGATCTGCCTTTAAAACCACCTTTTCTTCCTTTTTGTCTTCAATATATTGTCCTGGCTTGTCCACATGCATCCCTGAAGGAGCAGCGTTATTATACCCTTCGTCTTCGTCATCATCTGTTTCCTCTTCCGTTTCTTCTGTAGTGTCCTCTTCCTTACTCTGATCTTCGGCATCTGCTCTGGCTTCCTCAGCATGTTCCAAGAGAGTGTCTTCCACCTGCTTCTTATCTATGCTATCCTTACCAAGTTCGTTATCACTTTCCGTTTCCTTGTCGCTCTCATCAGTAACTTCGTCTTCGGTTTCACTCTTCTCGCTTTCTTTCTCCTGTTTTTCCTCGTCACGTGTTGCCTCCGCGTAAATGTTATCTGGTATGTTCTCTTTTCGCTCAAATGATTCATTGTTTGCTACGTCCACAGGAACGTCGGCGATCTCATCATTAGCTTCCTCGCACAGCCTTTCGACGTTAGGCTCATTGAGGATGATTGTCTTTTCTGTGTCCACGGCAGTTTTTTCTTCGGGATCAAACGCTTCGTTATCCAATTCATCTTCTACTTCCTCAGATTCTTCGTCTTCTACGTCCTCTTCTTCTTTCGCTTCTACTTCTTCCTCATCTTCATTTTCTAGCTTTTCCGATTTTTCAGTGTCTGACTGAGTTTCGCTCTTTTCATGTTTACCGTCCAGAACGTGAGTCCTCAAAGCCACTTCCTCTTCACTCGTTTCTTCATCTGCAGACACCTCTTCATCAGTGCTGCTACACAACTCCTTGTCCTTGCAAACAGCGGCCACTTCCCCCTTCGCGTCGCTAATGTTGTTGTCGGACAAATTCGGCGTGACTGCTTTTTCATCAGCGCTAAGATTTAGGGTTTTTTCTTCCTCATCCTCTTCTTCATCTTCTTGGCTCTCGTGCGAACTCTTATCGCTTTCTTCCATTTCATCTGGCGCCTCGCCCTTCTCGGGAACAGCCTTGGAATGCTCGGGCGACAGGTGCTCAGCCGATGGGACCGGTGTGACCGCCAAGCTGGCCACTTCGTCCTCGTCGTCATCATCGTCGTCGTCTTCGTCGTCCTCTCCTTCGTCGTCCCCTTCACTCGTTGTGTGAGTGGAAATGGTGACTTGGGGCGCAGCAGTGGAAGCCCCAAAATGTTGGGCGTCGGCTGGATCGGACGAGCTCGTGCTTGAGGAAACCACGGAGCTGCTCGACTCCTGCCGGTCGTACTTGACCGCTGCTGGTGCGCTGACCACGGGTTCGGCTTCCAAGATGTTTTCTCTCGAACCCTTGCGTCGCCTTCTCACACGTCGGCTGCGCGTCTCGGAGACGTCTTCGTCATCATCCGTGGTAGTGGTCGCCTCCAACAAGTCCGCACCCGAAGCGCTCCGCGAGCGGTCAAAAATTCGCTCGTTGCTCTGACTCCCCTGAAGAATGTTATCTCTGCTTCCTTTTTTGACCAATCTGTTTTGTGATGGGCTTCTCGAGACGATTGTCTTTGAACCACTGGTGCGCAGGCCGGCTTCCAACAGTTTTGACCTGGAGCTGCTCTTGCCTACGGGAGAAGATATCGATCTTGACACAAATTCTTCGTCATCGGACGTCTCTGTCGCTGTAGTGGTGTTGTTGGACTCAGTTTTGTTCTCCGGCTCTCCATGCTGGCTGCAGCGATCGCGTTCTTCTCGTTGTCTCGACAGGTACTCTTCTTTCTCTTCTTCCGTGAGGTTCATATTGAGCACAGATTTCCTGAAGTCCTTGTTTTGCTGGTTCTCGTAATCTCCTCCCCCAGGGGCGGATGCACGCGGAGGCGCTACTCTTGGCGGGCTCGGAGTTTTCTTCACAGTTGACCCGCTGAACACTGGAATCCTCGAGCACGAACTTGTTGCCAGCAGCGTTTTTGCTGGGGATGCGCTGAGAGAAGCGCTGCTCCGGCTTCTTGCCGATGACGTTGGGCTTAGGCTGGACCTCCTGAATAGCTGTCTTGGTATGGATGAATTAAACGACGCCGGCCTCTTCAGTGCGCCGAACCTGCACAGAAATTGTTTCTTTACTTACTGACGCCGGCATTGGTTCTGCCAATGGTGTTTTGTACAGCCAGCAAAGAAGCATGCATGGAGCATGAGCACTATGATGGAAGAATATGTTCGCTTTACGTTTACATGACTGCATATGAGGACATGCGAATATGTATGCAGGCTGTGAGTTTATGTGCTCAGTGATTAAGCATATTTAAAAGGAATACAAAACGACGTGATTAGCTAAGTAGAAAAGCTGCGCACTAAGTGCCTACCCGGTTTCGCTGGCGTTGGAGGGAGGATGACTGCTCTATTGGTTAATGAACTATAAGTTTGCGGAATCAGTATCACCTAAGTGGGTATTTGTGCTGCGAAGTGGACATCATGAGCCCACCAGGATTAATTTAATGTCAGTGAGGAGCTTCGACCAGTAAAATACCTTAAGCACGGTGCCGCTTTTGTATTTCGCCGCCAGGAGAATTCCGGCGCTGCCAGGAATTTACTTCGTGCGATTTCACAACATTCCTGCCATCTTGGCGTGCGAATAAAGAACATTTACCACTCTTTATTCCACTGTACTGGGCGCATTAAAATGAGTAATGTCCAACATAGGTGAAACTGGAGCTTGTATTAGGTGTGGATGAGCCTCGTTTGTTGCGCCGAAAAAGGCACACATCGCTATGACCACTTCCAGTACCGTATACAAAGTCCAGCGGCTTTGAGTCATCCTGCTCCTAAAAACAAGTTGCCACATTTTTGATTCCAGCCGCGACGGCAGAAGGCTGGCGGAATATAACAGCAGCTGTGTACTAAGATCATTGAGCGTGTCAAAAGTCCCAGGGGAGTTACTTTAAGCTCACGGAACCGTTTAAAGATCTCGAGCCGACTTTGTTCTACCGTTTCAATGCGGAGCCATTGTATTAATTGTGCAGCAAATGGGTATGCGTGGTAGACCAATGAAAAGTCAATTGGGGGCTTTTCGAATGCGCATAAATGCTGTTTTTAGGACTCGCATAAGGGTATACCGACAGAACAGCACGCGATGTTTGCATGCGCTTTAGGCATTCCATAAAATCGTGCCGTTCTGTCGCTGTGCTGTTTTGACGCTGTGCTGTTTTGTCGATGTGCTCTTCCGTCGCGTGCGCTTTTGACGCCGTGCTGTTTTGACGCGTGCTGTTTTGTCGCGTGCTCTTTTGACGCCGTGCTTTTATGTCGGTGCTCTTCTGCCGCGTGCCCTTTCGTCGTGTGCTGTTTTGACGGCGCCCCCGCATAAGTTACAAGGGCTGCCGTGGGCGTTTATGTGAGCACACACCGCCACGCAGTGGACCAAAGGGGGCTCGCCGTAAGAATTCGCTCCCGAAGAGGTCGAGCTGAAGGCACAACCAGGGATGGTCGGCTACGGCGCAAGCGTCCACGTGCGAGCGAAGGGCAGCTGCTGAATGGCGCGCACCTTGGGGAGTCGAGGTCTATCGAGTCCACCTGCAGGGAAGCCGAGCGCCGGCTCGCGGGGGCCTGCCTGGACGCTGGCGGCCAGGGCACGCACTCGGTGCTCGAGATGGCGCCGCTGGATGCGGCACAGTCGGGAGCAGACGTGCCTCGGCTCACGGCTCCGCTCTTCTCGTTCTCATCAGAGCTCTGGTCGTCGTCGCTGCTGTCCGAGTCGGACGTCGAGGTGAAATCAGCAGGAGCCAGGCCACGCTTGCCGCTTTTTGAGTCCGACTTTGCCACAGTCGAGGAGTGGACGTCGGTCACCTGCACGGAGGTCAGCAAGCGATCACTCTAAAGCCTACTGAACGAATGCCAGGGGAAGGGGTGGGATCCTCGAAGCATGACTAGCCATATCGGAACGGGCAAGTCACGCGTGGAGTTAGAAGGCATTGGCAAGTCCGTGATAAATGGTTCGTGGTTGTTGTTCTTAACGTCAGATCTTGGTTCCTTTTCTTACACATTTAGACCGGCGTTCCTAACTATCCAGCACTCACGTGAACGCTTACAACTGAATTAACGTTTTCTTCGTTCAAATGAACACTGAAATTTCGCAAGGCATGCCAGGCAGAAATCGGCATGGCTGAGCGCAAGGAGCGCTCAAGCTGAGCTGTTTGCCCGTAACTCCGGCGTACCTGCTGTTCTAGTACTCGATAGCGTTGAAACGTATCACTCGTAGCTCGCTCGTTTACACCGTAATGCATGACTGCGTAGTAAAGACGCCGACGGGTGTCTTTGGTATGTGTTCAATAATCATTCTCTGCCAGACCGGCGTCCGCCGAAGCCTTGATTTCGTGATTCTCACTGGACAACGCGGTTTAGGAACACCAGTACCATTAGCGCAGCAGAGTGCTCAAATTGGGCTTATTTATTCAGGAAGCATCCAAATGATGGATGGCAAATATATCTGTCATTTTAGGAACTCTCGCGGATAAACCCTTTGAGGTTAGTGTTGCATGTTGTCACCTGCCTTCTTTTTCTTCGCATTAAAAGTGTGGGCCGCGTAAAACGCATACAGAATTTCAATTAAATAAAGAGGAAAATAGGGAAAAAAAGGAAGAAATGGATACACATAGCAAATATTCGTCAGTATAATCTGTGCATCCCTGAGGCCTGGCTTAAAAAATGGCAGGGGAATATACAGATAGATAATGCGATATACAACGGCAGCTGTCCTATTATGCGACGTCATATCGGCGACGTTACGACAACGTTGCCATGGCGTTGCTTCGACATTGTCAAGACCATGCTGAAATTACGCAATGACGGCGATATAGCTTTGCTATAGGACAAGGGTTTGCCTGGGCTCAGTAGCTCCCTTGTAGTTTGCTTATGGCGAGGAGCCATCGGAGCTGATTCCATGGTGATTCCGGTGTGCGATTTATTAATACCCCCACCCTTTCGTATAGCCCACCAATACGTACGGTGATATGTACTGCTGCAGCTACTTGCACCAGTGGGCTCCGATATCAACGACGGCTATTCGTAAGTGACGCAGCATGGCGATGGCTAGTGCGAGAGACACACCCGATGCCGGAATGATGCGCTGCAGCAGTCCATGGTTTCAGTTTAGCACGTCTTCCATAAAGCGCCGTCAATTCGACAACACTAACAAAATTTCCGCGGCCACTGCAGCATTCGCCGTTTCTTTTGGCACTCTTCAACCTTGCAATTAAAAATCGGGCCATCTCCACCAACGGGAAACCTGGGGAGGAGCGAAGCATGCAGTGGATAAGTGTGTTCAAAGATTGTAAATCTCTCACTTGCCACACGGAGTGCGCTGATTGAGCGCAGGAGAAGGGCCGGTGGGAGGAGCAATCGCGCGCTTGCTGAAACGGTGGCGCCCTCTCTTGCGTTGAACCTGGTTTAAGCAATTTCCATCTGCCCCAGTTCGGGGTAGTGGCAGGGGTCAACGCGAGCGCAGTTCAATGCCCACGCCTCGCCCTGGGGGCTCGTCATCGGTGATCAACAAGGCCCCGAAACCATGTACGTATGCCTTTTCTTGCTTCGACCGGCCACCCGACCCGATCAGGCCTAGCATCAAGAGCCGGTGGGTATTTGAGTGTAACACAAATTATAACCTGTCTACAAATAGCTTCTGCTGGTGCTTGACGATTGATGAAGCAGACAGGGAGCGTTCCACAAATCCTTATAGCATGTTACTTTAGTAGTTTAGTTAGTTCATTTTGAACCAGTTTTATCTATTATACACTTTTCTTTTAGTACGATTTACGTTCTAGCGCGAGGCGTTGGAAAACGAGTGTCCCGGTGTTTTAGTACCATAACTACATGAGACGACGACGACAGGACACGCCGACAGCCCGAGCCTCTAAGGTGCTTCGCCCTTAAAAAATTCGGCTTGTGTCACTCGCTCAAAAGGTTTTTTTTACTTCTAAGAAACTTCTGAATTAATTAAGATAGAGTAGGGGAAATTGTTTCCATAACACCAAATGATTATTGTCTGCTTCAGTGATAAAACATTTATGGTTCTAATCTTTTGGTCCATGTTACGTGAAACACCGACGTCACTGTTCGTCGAGTTTCCATAGTGGCGGAGCAGACCTCAAAGTATTGTAGTAAAGATGACTCACGGAGGACGACGAATAAACGTTTAGTAAGTTCTAGAGCAGCTGGGTGGCCTCCTTAGTTCAGATAGCCATGTAGCTCCAATCGAAAACTTCGCTGTTTTGATGGTGGCTTGCATGCTGGCACGCAATATAAAGTTGGCACCATGAACGTGTTCTTGCGTGCTTTTGTAATTTCTCTCGCACGCCCAATGCAGTTTAGAGCCTGAGTATTTGTGGGCACATCGCAGGCAGCGCCACAAAATCTACGACACTGCTGATTTTAAAGGGACACGACTAAAAAATGAAGGAAGCTCACACTAATGCGTAGGACTTAAAGGTAGCGAAGCTGAGCGCAACAGTAGCTGTTTCCCTTTTTTTCGCCTCACGGCGTTGTTTAAGCCTCGCCACTGTACGAGGGACCACAGCTGGGTGTTCGTCTTCTGGGTCGCACGGTTCTGCGCCGCACGTGGCCTCGTGGCCTTCCTTCGTTGCGCGCGCTTATCGCTGCGGCGGCGGCCTCCTCGCCTTCCTCTGCCACGTCCCGCGCACGTCTCCTTTCCCTCCTCGCCTATCTCTCCCCTGCCGCCTATCTCTCCCCGCCATCGGACCACTGCTCCGTTCTGGGTGCTTGCAAAAGGGAGTGTGGTTTTACCGCTAGCGCTCAAGGAAAAAACTGGTCACCCCGCGAAAATTGCCCGAGGTAGCATAGTGTAGCTTGCGCTACAAAACGTTACCAATTAGGTTATGACAACTGAAAAGTCTAAGACAATCACCCTAACGCAACACGGCTTACAGCTACAGCTGTTGAAGTACGGATTTACGATTATGATCATTTTCCATTACGAGTAAATTACGTGGTACCTACTCAAGTTGTCTCCTCATAACTAGGAAACAAATTTAATGCGTTCGCACTAAAACGACACTACGAGTACATCTAAGCCCTTTTTATGATGTACTCAATGCAGAAGCATTAGCGTCCAATTGCCGAATGGATATATGATCGCACTGCGGGCACCGCCATAGCGCTCGGGAGCTTTGGTGAACAGTGCGCCGCAGGCACAGGCAGCGGTATCATAATGCGGAACTTGTCACGGTACGTCTTAAAATCCCATCTCCGCTCAACCGTTATAATCATGTCCCCTTTGCGTCTTTTTCTCCTCTCTGTTACTACGACTGAGAGCCCTGGCCAATTGCCGCTGTTAGGCCTATTACAGCTCATCTACGTCACCCACGTGTACGCGCAAGGACATAGCGCAAGGCACGTATAACGCTTCGCGTACGTACCTGCAGATGCCTCATTTTTTTTACTCAACGCATATGCTGGTTCCTGCCATTGGCCGAATTGGCCCACTTTGTCACATTATTTTGTCGTTTAGAAGCGTATTGGTTCAGACGAACCGCGCGCACTTCTCAAACATGTTTTCCCATAAACTTCGTGATCATCCCACTTCAGCTGATTTCCCGCCGTATACCGGAAAATCTCACGTGGAGCGGGCACTGTAAAAAATGCTGTTCTTTATCTCGAAATTTCAAACTCCCCACTATGTTCTTTGGTGGCTGCTAATCATAATTGCACAGATTGCATTCGTGCAAACAACCATGGGCAGCAAAGATAGAGTGCTGTCGCCACGAAACTCATTGCACAGCTGAGAACACGCGAAACAGACGCGTCAATAGGCGTCGGTTTTCGAAAAACGTGCTTGAAAACGTATAAAGACCAACACAAAGGGGAGGAATACAAAATATTGTATGTAAAGACGACTGCTCCCCATTGCCGGATGAGCAAAATTTTAAAATCTCAGACAACCACGCGACGGGAGGCCAGCAGAAAGCCGGAGGTGGCGCGACTTTTACACCAATATTGCGATATCATTCAGGCAACATAAACAAAATTAAACAGCATTGCCTTATTATTGATGTGGAAATTTTTACGAATCGAAAATAGTCATTTTATTTGCGTTCTCAGAGGCAACTAGTGAGCCGTAATGCGCTTCTGCTAAGTCTGGCTAAGTTATAATTCTTCCACCGGGAGTCCTTTTCTCTGTTCTGCGAAAAATCTTTCCCCAGATTCACCATAGCTGTTGTTTTCTCCGAATGCGTCAACGCTCGCGACCAGCCTCTGCTTGCTCTGAAGTGGTCTTCAGTCGTCTCATCGCCTACGCAAAATCATTTACTGCGAAATGCCACCGCTTCGTGTAACCGGCGAGCACACGCTGACTTGTTCTGAAGGAAAGCAAGTGGCAAGGCGGTGCGATCACATGATCACCACAGAGCACGGGCTGCGCCACAAGCTCGAATGTTCTTATGGGATGTGTGAGGACACCATATGTGTAGTACCAGTATTCGCTTTCTTCCGGTGCGAAGGCCACGTGCGATAAGTACGTGGACACACGGTTCGCCCGTGCAACGCATATAATAGCGCTAACGCTGTAATACGGAAATTTGCTTCGCCGTCAGAATACCCTGTGTGCAGTGGTACACCCTTTACAGGCTGCTTTGTTCGTTTACGTTGGGCGCTAGGTACGACCAACGAGGTTAAAAAAATTACGACCAGTGTGGCGGGCAGAATACAGCTGGCGCTGTAGCACTGAAATTTGCTTCGCCGTCAGAATACCATGTGCGCAGTGGTGCACCCTTTACAGGCTACTTCATTCGTTTTCTTTGGACGCTAGGCACGCCCATTGCGGCGGGCGGAATACAGCTGGCGCTGTAATACTGAAATTTGCTTCGCCGTCAGAATACCCTGTGTGCAGTGGTGCACCCTTTACAGGCTGCTTTGTTCGTTTACTTTGGACGCTAGGTACGACCATTGCGGCGGGCGAAGTACAGCTGGCGCTATAACACTGAAATCTGCTTCGCCGTCAGAATACCCTGTGTGCAGTGGTGCACCCTTTACAGGCTGCTTCATTCGTTTTCTTTGGACGCTAGGCACGCCCATTGCGGCGGGCGGAATACAGCTGGCGCTATAACACTGAAATCTGCTTCGCCGTCAGAATACCCTGTGTGCAATGGTGCAACCTTTACAAGCTGGTTTGTTCGTTTACTTTGGACGCTAGGTACGACCATTGCGGCGGGCGGAGTACAGCTGGCGCTATAACACTGAAATTCGCTTCGCCGTCAGAATACCCTGTGTGCAATGGTGCACCCTTTACAGGCTGTTTTGTTCGTTTACTTTGGACGCTAGGTACGACAATTGCGGCGGGCGGAGTACACCTGGCGCTGTAACACTGAAATTCGCTTCGCCGTCAGAATACCCTGTGTGCAATGGTGCACCCTTTACAGGCTGTTTTGTTCGTTTACTTTGGACGCTAGGTACGACCATAGCGGCGGGCGGAGTACACCTGGCGCTGTAACACTGAAATTCGCTTCGCCGTCAGAATACCCTGTGTGCAATGATGCACCCTTTACAGGCTGTTTTGTTCGTTTACTTTGGACGCTAGGTACGACCATTGCGGCGGGCGAAGTACAGCTGGCGCTATAACACTGAAATCTGCTTCGCCGTCAGAATACCCTGTGTGCAGTGGTGCACCTTTTACAGGCTGCTTCATTCGTTTTCTTTGGACGCTAGGCACGCCCATTGCGGCGGGCGGAATACAGCTGGCGCTATAACACTGAAATCTGCTTCGCCGTCAGAATACCCTGTGTGCAATGGTGCAACCTTTACAAGCTGGTTTGTTCGTTTACTTTGGACGCTAGGTACGACCATTGCGGCGGGCGGAGTACAGCTGGCGCTATAACACTGAAATTCGCTTCGCCGTCAGAATACCCTGTGTGCAATGGTGCACCCTTTACAGGCTGTTTTGTTCGTTTACTTTGGACGCTAGGTACGACCATTGCGGCGGGCGGAGTACACCTGGCGCTGTAACACTGAAATTCGCTTCGCCGTCAGAATACCCTGTGTGCAATGGTGCACCCTTTACAGGCTGTTTTGTTCGTTTACTTTGGACGCTAGGTACGACCATAGCGGCGGGCGGAGTACACCTGGCGCTGTAACACTGAAATTCGCTTCGCCGTCAGAATACCCTGTGTGCAATGATGCACCCTTTACAGGCTGTTTTGTTCGTTTACTTTGGACGCTAGGTACGACCATTGCGGCGGGCGAAGTACAGCTGGCGCTGTAACACTGAAATCTGCTTCGCCGTCAGAATACCCTGTGTGCAGTGGTGCACCTTTTACAGGCTGCTTCATTCGTTTTCTTTGGACGCTAGGCACGCCCATTGCGGCGGGCGGAATACAGCTGGCGCTATAACACTGAAATCTGCTTCGCCGTCAGAATACCCTGTGTGCAATGGTGCAACCTTTACAGGCTGGTTTGTTCGTTTACTTTGGACGCTAGGTACGACCATTGCGGCGGGCGGAGTACAGCTGGCGCTATAACACTGAAATTCGCTTCGCCGTCAGAATACCCTGTGTGCAATGGTGCACCCTTTACAGGCTGTTTTGTTCGTTTACTTTGGACGCTAGGTACGACCATTGCGGCGGGCGGAGTACACCTGGCGCTGTAACACTGAAATTCGCTTCGCCGTCAGAATACCCTGTGTGCAATGGTGCACCCTTTACAGGCTGTTTTGTTCGTTTACTTTGGACGCTAGGTACGACCATTGCGGCGGGCGGAGTACACCTGGCGCTGTAACACTGAAATTCGCTTCGCCATCAGAATACCCTGTGTGCAATGGTGCACCCTTTACAGGCTGTTTTGTTCATTTACTTTGGACGCTAGGTACGACCATTGCGGCGGGCGGAGTACACCTGGCGCTGTAACACTGAAATTCGCTTCGCCGTCAGAATACCCTGTGTGCAATGGTGCACCCTTTACAGGCTGTTTTGTTCGTTTACTTTGGACGCTAGGTACGACCATTGCGGCGGGCTTAGTACACCTGGCGCTGTAACACTGAAATTCGCTTCTCCGTCAGAATACCCTGTGTGCAATGGTGCACCCTTTACAGGCTGTTTTGTTCGTTTACTTTGGACGCTAGGTACGACCATTGCGGCGGGCGGAGTACACCTGGCGCTGTAACACTGAAATTTGCTTCGCCGTCAGAATACCCTGTGTGCAATGGTGCACCCTTTACAGGCTGTTTTGTTCGTTTACTTTGGACGCTAGGTACGACCATTGCGGCGGGCGGAGTACACCTGGCGCTGTAACACTGAAATTCGCTTCGCCGTCAGAATACCCTGTGTGCAATGGTGCACCCTTTACAGGCTGTTTTGTTCGTTTACTTTGGACGCTAGGTACGACCATTGCGGCGGGCGAAATACAGCTGGCGCTGTAACACTGAAATTTGCTTCGCCGTCAGAATACCATGTGCGCAGTGGTGCACCCTTTACAGGCTGCTTCATTCGTTTTCTTTGGACGCTAGGCACGCCCATTGCGGCGGGCGGAATACAGCTGGCGCTGTAATACTGAAATTTGCTTCGCCGTCAGAATACCCTGTGTGCAATGGTGCACCCTTTACAGGCTGCTTCATTCGTTTTCTTTGGACGCTAGGCACGCCCATTGCGGCGGGCGAAGTACAGCTGGCGCTATAACACTGAAATTTGCTTTGCCGTCAGAATACCATGTGTGCAGTGCTGCACCCTATACAGGGCGCTTCGTTCGTTTACTTTGGACGCTAGGTACGACCATTGCGGCGGGCGGAGTACACCTGGCGCTGTAACACTGAAATTTGCTTCGCCGTCAGAATACCCCGTGTGCAGTGGTACACCCTTTACAGGCTGCTTCGTTCGTTTTCTTTGGGCGCCACGTACGCGCATTGTGGCGGGCGAAGTACAGCTGGCGCTGTAACACTGAAATTTGCTTCGCCGTCAGAATACCCTGTGTGCAGTGGTGCACCCTTTACAGGCCGCTTCATTCGTTTTCTTTGGACGCTAGGTACGCCCATTGCAGCGAGCGGAATACAGCTAGCTATGTAATACGGAAGTTTGCTTCGCCGTCAAAATGCCATGTGTGCAGTGGTGCACCCTTTACAGGCTGCTTCGTTCGTTTTCTTTGGGCGCCACGTACGCGCATTGTGGCGGGCGGAATAGAGCTGGTGCTGTAACACTGAAATTTGCTTTGCCGTCAGAATACCCTGTGTGCAGTGCCACATCCTTTACAGGCTGCTTTGTTCGTTTACTTTGGACGCTAGGTACGACCATTGCGGCGGGCGAAATACAGCTGGCGCTGTAATACGGAAATTTGCTTCGCCGTCAGAATACCCTGTGTGCAGTGGTGCACCCTTTACAGGTTGCTTTGCTCGTTTACTTTGGACGCTAGGTACGACCATTGCGGCGGGCGAAATACAGCTGGCGCTGTAACACTGAAATTCGCTTCTCCGTCAGAATACCCTGTGTGCAATGGTGCACCCTTTACAGGCTGTTTTGTTCGTTTACTTTGGACGCTAGGTACGACCATTGCGGCGGGCGGAGTACACCTGGCGCTGTAACACTGAAATTTGCTTCGCCGTCAGAATACCCTGTGTGCAATGGTGCACCCTTTACAGGCTGTTTTGTTCGTTTACTTTGGACGCTAGGTACGACCATTGCGGCGGGCGGAGTACACCTGGCGCTGTAACACTGAAATTCGCTTCGCCGTCAGAATACCCTGTGTGCAATGGTGCACCCTTTACAGGCTGTTTTGTTCGTTTACTTTGGACGCTAGGTACGACCATTGCGGCGGGCGAAATACAGCTGGCGCTGTAACACTGAAATTTGCTTCGCCGTCAGAATACCATGTGTGCAGTGCTGCACCCTATACAGGGCGCTTCGTTCGTTTACTTTGGACGCTAGGTACGACCATTGCGGCGGGCGGAATACAGCTGGCGCTGTAATACTGAAATTTGCTTCGCGGTCAGAATACCCTGTGTGCAATGGTGCACCCTTTACAGGCTACTTCATTCGTTTTCTTTGGACGCTAGGCACGCCCATTGCGGCGGGCGAAGTACAGCTGGCGCTATAACACTGAAATTTGCTTCGCCGTCAGAATACCATGTGTGCAGTGCTGCACCCTATACAGGGCGCTTCGTTCGTTTACTTTGGACGCTAGGTACGACCATTGCGGCGGGCGGAGTACACCTGGCGCTGTAACACTGAAATTTGCTTTGCCGTCAGAATACCCTGTGTGCAGTGCCACATCCTTTACAGGCTGCTTTGTTCGTTTACTTTGGACGCTAGGTACGACCATTGCGGCGGGCGAAATACAGCTGGCGCTGTAACACTGAAATTTGCTTCGCCGTCAGAATACCCTGTGTGCAGTGGTGCACCCTTTGCAGGCCGCTTCATTCGTTTTCTTTGGACGCTAGGTACGCCCATTGCAGCGAGCGGAATACAGCTAGCTATGTAATACGGAAGTTTGCTTCGCCGTCAAAATGCCATGTGTGCAGTGGTGCACCCTTTACAGGCTGCTTCGTTCGTTTTCTTTGGGCGCCACGTACGCGCATTGTGGCGGGCGGAATAGAGCTGGTGCTGTAACACTGAAATTTGCTTTGCCGTCAGAATACCCTGTGTGCAGTGCCACATCCTTTACAGGCTGCTTTGTTCGTTTACTTTGGACGCTAGGTACGACCATTGCGGCGGGCGAAATACAGCTGGCGCTGTAATACGGAAATTTGCTTCGCCGTCAGAATACCCTGTGTGCAGTGGTGCACCCTTTACAGGTTGCTTTGCTCGTTTACTTTGGACGCTAGGTACGACCATTGCGGCGGGCGAAATACAGCTGGCGCTGTAACACTGAAATTTGCTTCGCCGTTAGAATACCCTGTGTGCAGTGGTGCACCCTTTACAGGCCGCTTCATTCGTTTTCTTTGGACGCTAGGTACGCCCATTGCAGCGAGTGGAATACAGCTAGCTATGTAATACGGAAATTTGCTTCGCCGTCAAAATGCCACGTGTGCAGTGGTGCACCCTTTACAGGCCGCTTCGTTCGTTTTCTTTGGGCGCCACGTACGCGCATTGTGGCGGGCGGAATAGAGCTGGTGCTGTAACACTGAAATTTGCTTTGCCATCAGAATACCATGTGTGCAGTGCTGCACCCTATACAGGGCGCTTCGTTCGTTTTCTTTGGACGCTAGGTACGACCATTGCGGCGGGCGAAATACAGCTGGCGCTGTAACACTGAAATTTGCTTCGCCGTCAGAATACCCTGTGTGCAGTGGTGCACCCTTTACAGGCCGCTTCATTCGTTTTCTTTGGACGCTAGGTACGCGCATTGTGGCGGGCGGAATAGAGCTGGTGCTGTAACACTGAAATTTGCTTTGCAGTCAGAATACCCTGTGTGCAGTGCCACATCCTTTACAGGCTGCTTTGTTCGTTTACGTTGGACGCTAGGTACGACAATTGCGGCGGGAGGAATACAGCTGGCGCTGTAACACTGAAATTTGCTTCGCCGTCAGAACACCCTGTGTGCAGTGGTGCACCCTTTACAGGCTGCTTTGTTCGCTTACTTTGGACTCTAGGTACGACCATTGCGGTGGCGGAATACAGCTGGTCCTGTAAGGCTAAAATTTGCTTCGCCGTCATGATACCATGTGTGCAGGGCTGCACCCTATACAGGGCGCTTCGTTCGTTTTCTTTGGACGCTAGGTACGCCCATTATGGCGGGCGCAATACAGTGATCACTGTAATACAGTAAGAACTCCATCTATCGAAACCCGATCCTAAGAATTGCCCAATCTAACTAACAAATTAGGATTCCTCCGCAGGTTGCGATATCGCTAAATGCTTTTATAAGCAACTGACGAAATAGATTCAGCGCCATTCCAGATTTAGCAAAATATTTCAAGTTCCTCAAGCCCTCAACACGACCAAGACATCCCGCCCAGTTCCTGGGAACAGCTTCATCGGCCTAACAAGGTGGCAGCAGATCTGAGATTCCACGACAACCTGAGCGCTGATGCAGACGCAGGCGCTAACACGACGGGAGATTTGAACAAGGAAGAAATCGTACAGTTAGTTTCTGGCACACAATGGGTGTAAGAGGATGTTGAGGACCCAGAAACTGGTAAAGCTCCTGTGCCAGCTTCAGGCCAAGTGACGGATGCTACTGCCTTGCTCAGGCGCTTTGCTGGGGCTCACGACGGAACGGAGAACACTCTGAGCGCACTTGCGTGCTCTGTCCGCCCAATGCTAACGAAGCGCAAGCAGGCGAAAATCGCAGACTTTTTTGCAAGAAATAAATTTGTTTCCCCCTGCACCCGTCGCGTTTTATTATTATTGTCACCTGGAACTTTTAGCGCATCGCTAAATTACCGGCAGGCGAGCGCCGGGGCCGCCGCAATTACGATGTCATGGTAGCTACTGGGATACCCCCTCGTTATACAGCTAATTTATGGAATCTACTGCTTTTTAAATGACAGTCTCGATTTTACAAATTTCTCTATTTAAAGAAAAAAAGTAGCGGTGGCTTAGCTCGGCTATGTCAGGATATATGTAGCGTGAGCTAAGGTTCAGCTGGTTATTCTTAGCTTTCCTGGTTGTCTAGGATTAGCTTGATTATCATGCTTACTACTGCTTCAATGACACACACACCGTATACGCATTATGTAACACATGTATATTTATCAAGCGGCTCCGGCGCAGCGTCACCAATCGCAACAGAGCTAAGCTGGTTCGACAGGCACACGCCGGTGTTGCTGCGACGCACGAGCCATCGGTTGCACACCCGGCCGCCCCTCGCATGATCATCAAGTGGACCGGGCCGCCACGTGTGGAACGGAGGTCGGCGAAGACGCTGGGCTCGTGGGGTTGTGAGAGACGCCGGGGAGTGAGCAACGTTCTGTGAGCCGTGTGACGTCACTGCTCCTCGCGCATACGCAGCATTGCTCTCCAGGAGCCACGCGAAACTGCTCAACCTCGGCCAGTGTAGCTCACGCTACAATAATTCGCGGTTCTGGTGACTCGGTTAGATCGGGTTTTAACTGTAATGAAATTTGATTCGCCGTCAGAGTACCCTGTGTGCGGTGGTGCACCCTTTACAGGCCGCTTAGTTCGTTTTCTGTGAATACTAGGTTTGCCAATTGAGGCGGCCGCAATACAGCTAGGGCTGTAATACTGAAATTTGCTTCGCTGTCAGAAAACCTTGTGTGCACTGGTGCACCCTTTACAGGCTGCTTCGTTTGCTTACTTTTGGAAAACACATTGCAGCTGTGATGCTCAGTTTTCTTGATGCACATGATGTGATCTCACCCAATCAATTTTGTTTTGTCGGTGGGCGTGGTACGCAAAATTCACTCAAAGAAATGCTTTAGAGCGTAACGAATTACCCTGTGCCATGTTCTGGAGTGCTTCAAAGGCATTCAATTCTAGTAATCACTCCATTTTATCAGATAAACTGTTCAAGTATGGATTCAGAGGTCCGTTTCTATCATTGATTAACAACTACCTGCCTTATAGTTCTCAAATTGTTGCGTTGGGTTCGATAAGAAGCAATCCACAGAATTTAACTTTAGGTGTCCTTTAGGGGTCCATTCTTGTTTCCTATTTTTAATATATAAGTCAACGATCTGAGTAGTTCCTGCACTCGTAGCCGAGTTTTCCACTATGCGGATGACGCCGTGCTTGTATGCAGACATAATTATGAACTAGCAATGGAATCCTTGCAGCATGACTGTATGCAAGTAATGTGGTGGTTCCATGATAATTTAATTAACATAAACAACATTAAGTCGCAACAATTGTCTGTTTCCATAATGGAGCTAAGAATATTCTTCACCACGTTCCAATTTATTTGCATACTAGTGATTGTGTTCAGTTTGCCTGTACACCTGTTACGCTTGTGTCTACTGTCAAATACTTAGGTTTCTTGTTGGATTTCGATATATCCTGGAACGGCCATTCAGCGCAACTCCGAAAGGCTGCCTGTCTCGTGTTTTTCATTAAATCCTTATGCCTGTTAAGCGTACGTAAACAAATATCTTTTGGGCTTGCTAACACTGTGTTGCAGTATGGAATTTGCAGTTTTTATTTCTGTACCACCTCCTGGAAAAACAGGATTAACTCCCTTTTGAAATTCTTACCTAGGTCAGAATGCATGTAGATGTCGCATATAGATGTCTTTGAGTTGCCATGTATGCCTGATTTTTCGGCGCTGTTTAGCAGATAGTGGTTCTGAAATATATTTGGTCACACGATTGCAGAGTGTACATGCCTCAACGTGACCGTGGGCCTACGTGATCACTTCTTCATACGGAGGGTGCGTACTAAGTATGGTGAGCGGTTCCGCACTTTTTATGTCCCCCCTATTCTTAGCTCTCTCCCCTTTTAGCTGTTTTCGCTCAGCAGTCGTGTTCAAACTAGAGCCGCTGTTTTCGATGGTTGAAGTATATGCTTCTGAATGTCTTTTCTGTTGTTCTTCTATTCCTTTTTGTGATCATTGTTTTTTCCTTTCTTCTTTCTTTCCTTTCTGTTCCTTCAATAGCGATATCTGCTAATATTTGTGTATCTGTGATGTGGAGCTAACTGCAGGGAACGGCTCCACAAGCCTTTTCTTGGCTTAGGCCGGCCACACCTATAACATGTTCCTTTGCGAAAATAAAAACTATTGTTATTACTTCTTTGGACGCTAAGTTCGCCCGGTGCGGCGGACCCAATGCAGCTAGTGCTGTAATACTGGAATTTGCTTCGCATTCGGAATAGCCTGTGTGCGGTGGTAAACCCTTTACAGGCCAATTCGTTCGTTTTCTTTGGACGTGAGGTTCGCCCAGTGCGGCGGACCCATTGCAGGTAGTGCTGTAATACTGAAATTTTCTTCGCGGTCAGGATACCCTGTGTGCAGTATTGCACTGTTACAGGGCACTTTTTTCGTTTTCTGTGGATTCTCGATTCGCGCAATGCGACGGGGCCATCACAGTCGCGCTGTAATACTAAATTTGATTCGTCGTCAGAATGCCCTCTGCGCTGTGGTGCACCCTTTACAATAAAAAGGCTAAAAGTTGAGCGAGTTGGTAGGGATCCACCTTACAAACAATTGCACGCGAATTGACAGGGACAGGAACGCATGAATACAACACAAAACAAGACTTCGCTTGTGTTATTTTCATGTGTTCCTGTCCCCGTCAATTTGCGCGCAGTTGTTTGTAAGATGGAGCCTCTACAGGGCGCTTAGTTCGTTTTCTCTGGACGCTAGATTCGTCCAGTGCGGCGGGCGAAATACCTCTAGCGCTGTAATACTGAAATTTACTTCGCCGTCAGAATACCCGGTGTACAGTGGTGCACCCTTTACAGGTTGCTTCGTTCGTTTTCTTTGGACGCTATGTTCGGCCAGTGCGGCGGGCACAGTACACCTAGCACTGTAATACTGACATTTGCTTCACCGTCAGAATACCTTGTGTGTAGTGGTGCACCTTTTACAGGCCGCTTTGTTCATCTTCAAAGCACAGCTTTCTATCTCTACCAGCCAGCGCTTCCTTCGCGCCGTGCGGGACAATAAACTCCCAACACAGCGGGGGCGGCGGTGGTGGAGGGGGGTGGCGGAGGGTTCACTCACAGAGAACACTGTAGATGGCATAGCGAATTTACTCAGCGTTCCCCGCGCGGAGGTGCCTGCTCGCCGGCGGGCGCATCGGCGCGACCCGGCTTTGCCGTCTGCTTTAACCACGGCTGTTTCGGGTCTATTTCGGCGTAGCTTCGCGTTCATTGCGCGCTTCCTTCGCACGGCTTGATTAACTTGTTCGACAGTACCTCCTGGGTAGCCCGGACCCGACGGAATTAAGTGGTCGTACAGCAAAGATACGTTAGGGATTGGTTTGCAGGGCGGGAAAACAAAATGTAGAGACCACATACAGACATCTGGCCGCTAGAGAAACGCTACCTTTTGCGCACTGCTTGCCACAAATGGGACTCTGTTTTCTAAATTGGTGAATACCATTTAGGTTGTGTTTTAAGAGGTACAGTTAAACCTGGATATAAAGAAGTTGACAAAAATTCGAAATTTTTCATTAAATGCAGGTTTTCGTTACATGCAGGTTTCGAGTTAAGGGCCAGGTGGATGAAGCAGAAACGAAAGCAAATGCTAGTCATCAATTATGGTGAACTCACCCTTAAAGAATTTATTTCACCGTAAAAAACTGCGCGATTTACGCCTGCTGCTTTCCCACAAACTTGGTCAGTATGAGGTATCCCAAAGAAGCAAGGTCACTTAACCCCTTATTCCCAAACGTAACTTAAGTATCACTTATGAATTTCGACACTTTTCGGTGCCTTAACCGTTTCAAGGACCAAACGTATGCCGAAAGGGCACTTTTTCAAAATCTTGATGCTCTTTGCCGTACTCGAAACTGTTGAGAAGGTGCTTGCTCGGATCCTGTACCGGGAGGCGACGTCCTTCTTTCTCGCTGGTGGAGCCGGCGTTTAAGATTACGAGCTTCTTTTGAAAAGACAAAACTTTTTGTTTTCAGGCAGCATAACTCATGACTGACAAACGACACCGCAGATGGCAGTAGAAGCGCGCGACTATACGCCGTCCGGCACGCCGAGCACCTGACCGACACCGCACCCACACTGGAAACGCATGGTAGTTTTCGGCGTGGGTGAAGTTGGCTGAGTTGGTGCATTTCTCGGCCCAATTTTTCAAAAAAAGTGCAAAAATCAACCGTTTATCAGCGCAGCGAATTCGTTACATCAATGTTAGGCGTCGCAACTCCTTCGTTACAAACAGATCGGAAACACATGTGTTTCAATGGGACTGGCAGTGGGGAATTGGAAAACTTCGTTAAATCCAGGGATTCGTTACATAGAGGTTCGTTACATCCGGATTTAACTGTATTACAAAAGGCGAAAGGAGCCACTGGTTCTGATCAATAGCGATTTTAAAAGTTTCCTCAGCTTTCTCACAATTCTCATACTAAACTAACTAGTTTTAATCGGCATAAATGGGCATCACTAAGCTCACAAGCCGAATTGTTTCGGTGTCTGCGCTTGTGTCGCGCGGAGGTGTAGCCCCCAGCTAGCACATCAGGAGGGCTAGGTTCCGTGGTCTCACCCTTCGAAAGACGCTACTCTCCGTTTTCTTTCTGCCGACGCACAGCCGGGCTACAGCGGCGGCGTCCGCCGCTCTAGCCCGGCCATGGCCGACGCTGCTGCGTTCGGGATGCCGCTTCCGCGAATTCCAGGTAACGGCTGTCAGAATCTCTGGTTTTGTTGTGCCATTTAAATCTTTGCTCTCCAATCACCTTCACAGCGTGTATTGGAGCCATTTTTTTTTTTGGTGAATACTAGGTTCGCCCAGTGCGGTGGGCGCAGTACAGCTAGCGCTGTAATACTGAAATTTCCTTCGCCGTCAGAATAGCCTGTGTGCAGTGGTGCACCCTTTACAGGTCACTTCGTTCGTTTTCTTTGGATGCTAGGTTCACCCAATGCGGCGGGCGCAATACAGCTGGCGCTTTAATGATGAAATTTTCGTCGTCAGAGTACCCTGTGTGCAGTGGTGCACCCTTTAAGGGGTATTCACACGACGGAGTAATCTGCCGCTTTGCTCCTAGGAGTGCGCGCCACGTGATCCCTACGTCACGGTTTCTCTCCGACGCACCGCTCCGATGGGAGATCGGAGCTTCTGCTCGCGAGCTACAAACGATCCGATGCTTGGCGGCGGAGGCGGCAGGATTTCGTCTGCTCGTCGGGCAGCTGGCCGCGACTGAAGTTCTAGAGCGGTTGCAGGCACTCTATTTTTATCGCTTCTTATTACATTGGACGCGAAAATGAGTGGCGCACACGACATGCGCACTGAGGGAGCCGCGTATACCACCAGCACGGTCGCTGGGCGTGCGGCGGCCGCGAAGTGGCGCAGGCCGGCGCAGGTAGCTCGAGCGACAGCTTGTTATTGCTCCCCAAGGCGCAAAGAAAGCTGTGTATACGAGAAAGGGGGTAATGATGTGATCTAAAGTTGCTTTAAAAATCGTCATCTGAGCCGCTTGCGAGAGCGGCGATCGAATATTCGCCGCAGTGTTAGGCCTAAAATCTGTATGCGGGCCTGTAGGTGGGCCGGCCGGCTGCTACCACGTCGCGCGCCGTTCTCTACCCGCGGCAGTGCTTGCATCGCGTCCACGACCAATTTTGGTCGATTGACAAGATCAGTACGTATGAGCTCAACAGAAATTGCCGCCGTCGCGGAATCGGCGGTGCTACGGCAGCTATGCTTTCGAGATAGGCGACTGCAAACAGTGATGTCCGTCCGAAAGTCGCATCATCCGTGTGAGCGAAGGAGCTGGCCGAGCGGAGATCCGCCTGCGGTGACGTCACGACCTCCGTCGGATTTCTCCGCTGAAACGCTCCGTCGTGTGAATACCCCTTTACAGGTCACTTCGTTCGTTTTCTTTGGATGCTAGGTTCGGCCAGTGCGGCGGGCGCAATACAGCTGGCGCTGTAATTCTGAAATTTGCTTCGCCGTCAGAATACCCTGTGTGCAGCGGTGCAGCTTTTACAGGCCGATTCCTTTGTTTTGGGTGGATGCTAGGTTCTTCCAATGTGGCAGACCCAATTCAGCTGGCGGTGCAATACTAAAATTTGCTTATCTGTCAGAACACCCTGTGCGTTGTGGTGCACGTTTTACGTGTCGATTCGTTCGTTATCTGTGGATACTAGGTTCGCCCAGTGAGAAGGGCCGAATGCAGCCGGCGGTGCAATATTAAAATTTGGTAGTCAAAATACGCTGTGTGCGCTGGAGCACCCTCTACAGGCCGGTTCGTTCGTTTGCTTCCGATGCTAGGTTCACCCAATGTGGCGGGCGCAGTGCAGTTAGCGCTGTAATACTGAAATTTGCTTCGTTGTCAGGATAATCGTGTGCAGTGGTGCACCCTTTACAGGCAGCTGGCGCTGTGAATTTTATATATTAGAAGCGAACTTATTAAAACTTTACTATCTGGATGAGTTAACATTGTGTTTTGCGCGGTACTTTAATTATCCTACACTCTATGAGAATCCTGCGGACGTTCTTCAGCAGAACTGACCGAAATGGCAAGTTTTCAGCACCCAGTAAAATAAATTATGTGAATGACAAGGCCGAGTCGACCTACGCTGTGGCATGGCACTATTAAAGACCTCGACATGCATTCCGCAAAGTCGCAGTGGAAGGCACATATTTCGTAATCAAATTGTATGTTTGGCCTCCTTATTTTCTATAGTCACAAGGGGAGGTGTATTCTAGCCTCTGTAGTTCAGCCTCTACCCTTCAGCCTCTGCAGTTCACATAAAGAGGCACATAGATAGCGGTGCTAGCGATTGAACAACGTTCATTCCCTCCATCATATTTGAGGCTAGCACTAAAGCAGGGCTGGAATTTGGTGTCTAAATTTGTACCAGGAGAGTTTATTAGCGTCGAGCCACTCGGACAGCTGCAGGTAAGATCAATAACGGAAAGATACGGGAATGAATGTTACGTGGTTGCTGAAACTACGCGAAAATCAATGTGATGCAAAGGATAAATAGTGGTACAATGTTTGTTTAAGTTGGTTCATTCTTCCCCGCATGAAATTGTGGGAGCCTAGCCCAATAAGCCCGTTCACAAGGACTATGAAGCGATAGGGCTTTCAGGAGTTCTCCAGTATTTAACTACAACGACTGCTTTCAAACGGGCATACCTTTGCGTCCGTAGCGTGCGGTTCCGCCTCTTCGGCCCTAGCCGGGACGTTGGCGAAGCTCTTGGATTCCTCCCGCGACGGCATGCGGTAGAAGGGTGGCCGCGCGGTGTCCTCTTTGGTCTTGACAGAGTAGCTGCGCGACACGGGCGGCTTTGAGGCTTCGCGGGAGGCCAGGCTCCCAAACATCTTGACAGCGTTGGCCACGCTGTTTCCACCGGACGAAGGCCGCCGGTACGTGCCATAGCCGCTAACAGTTGGGCCCGAGGAGTTGCGACCGTAGCCGCTGCCAGCCCGCGAACTGGACCTGCGACATCACAAAGGACCTCTGCGTACGTTGCCGACGCTCAGCTGGCACTAGGAGCGAATGTGTGAACTATCAAACTAAGAGCGAGAAGAATGTTTGTAAATACCTACCGACATTCTTCCACTCTCCCATAAGAAACGAAAGTTCTGAATTTGTTTATCTCTCAAAGCATTGGGATACAACATAGATCATGATGAAGGGTGCGATGGGTGAACTTAGATGAATTCACAGCTATATGCACTCTTCCTGAGTTATACCCTCAGTAAGGTACGGCTAGACTGTCACTACTCGTGAAAAGAAGGACCTAGGGATGGTAGGAAAGTTCCAGATCCTGGGAAAAGCGGGGGGAGGGGGAAATTCCTCTTCCCAAATTGCACAGAAGCTGTGACCTATACTATTGTCGTTAATGAGGAGCCTGCGTATCTTCGGCGGCTATGCGACACTGCTTCTCCACACTATACGGAAGAGCGGGATGACCCACTTCGCCTCTCATGAATGGTGAAATCGTGATCTTTGCATTCCTCGCGTCACTGAGCAGCAGTGCATCCACCGGTTAGTCAAGAACGGGTAGGATGATGATGACGATGCCTGGCGACGTACGCACCATGGCCCGTCATCATCATCATCGCAACTCTCATCATTACCGTTTACTTCTAACGAAGACGGTGATCATGATCATTACGATCGTGATAAACGCGCTTGTTAAACGTACGTACGGATAAATTTATGCTTGAGGCTAGGAATGCGTCGCATATTATGATAAAGGGGCTTACGTAAAATAACAACGCTTTGTTATTACTTGGTAGAACGGTGTACAGACGTTTCAAGTGACACTTTTTTTTTCTTTAGTACCTGTGTTGACGTTGCAAGGGCGTTGCGTGTGCGCTCGTATCTTTCATGCAGAGCACGGGAAAAACTAGCAGCGGGCGAATACAATCAATGGTATATGCGTATCTTATCTTGTGCAAAAGAACAGTACAGTTTTGCAAAAGTGGTATTCATTTTTCAGCAAGTGCAATCGAGTTATACTTGCAAAACGCTCACCTTAACCGCTTCACGTGGAACGGTGGCACAGTGGCACCCAGCGCAGCGAAATTTTTTTCCCTTCAGATTGCTACACGAAGCTAGCCATAACAATAAAAACTGGCACCGACCAAGAATGTTTAAAATCCAAAAAAGACGTTTCGGCTCCCGTACGGGTTTTTAGTGTCATGTGTTTTCCTGACCAGACGGGTTTCCGTCCAACCCTCGATTTCATGAAGCTAGCCATAAAATAAAAAAAACGTTGCCTGGAAAACTCGCAAGAATTTTTCTGTTGTGCCTATAAACAATTTTCTTTTCTCACTTCAGACTAGTCACACATCACAGCCACACTTGAACAGCGTGTACATCTGTAAGATTGTGTGCCGTACCAAGGGCTACAGACATGTCCCATGAATTTTCGTGAAAGTCGCAGTCATCAGAAAAACTACCTGGGGATTGTACATCAGTGCACAATCCCCTAATGTGAACCTCTATGATCAGGGGCGTCAGAACAGGGGGTGTCTCCCCATCTTTTACAGATGGTGTTGCACGGCTCCCCGAGTCAAGGGGCGCCTGAAGACTGCTGCTGAGCCCCAGACGGCCCCTGGAAGGGTAGGTTTATTTACAGCAGGAAAAATGCTTAAAGGAGCCATGAAGAGAAAACACAAGTTTGGTTCATTCAAAAGATTGTCTCGTTAGAATCATACTGACACCACTTTTAACGTAAACTTCGCCCAAATAAGCTACATAATTAGGAAAAACGGGAATGGTCATGCGACCCACCAGCTCATTTCCCGCAACAGAACCTGTGATGTCACATGGGCTAAGCTCTACGATTGGCGGAGGCTGGCAGAAGCAGACGCAAATTAGGTAGAGCTTACAAACTAGACGAACGAGCGATTTGCGCTTAAATTTAGGGCACATTCTTTAAAAAGCAATAGGAATGATGGGACAAACAGTGGAAGTTACGAAAGCACATGTAAACATAGAAGTACTGATGCGTTCTGCTGTTCGTACTGCGCACAGCATGCTTTGGTTTAGCTGCACAGCACTATGGGGCTTGGGGTTGTCTCAGACGACACTGGCCGATTGACGCAAGCAACGGTGTCTTACGTGACCCCATTTGTCGAGCGGGCACTGCTTCAGGGAACGAATATTTTCTCCCAGAACAAAAACAAGCCAGGTTTAAATGCGGGCAAAAACAAACCAAACGCTTGCCACGGTATCGTGGCGCCATCTAGGTTACGGAACGTAAAGAAACGCGGGAACAAACCAACACCGCTACAGGGTGGAGACAACCTTTGAACGGTCCCGTGCCGCCGCAATTGGGCCAACGGGCTCAACGCGTTATTCTTTTCGTTTCCCACGAGACCTAGCAACGCGAAACAGACAATATGATTCAAACTTCTTCAGTAAACCGCGTTGCGGCGATAATTTTAGCGCGGTTTTGACACAATGACTTGCTTCGGCGGCGAGCGAGCAACCGAACATGGCGGCGCCAGCGTTACGTGTCTCTACCCTGTACGGCGGATGCGTGAATGAAGGTACTCTAGGCTGCAGAGCGGTCGGTTCCCGTGATGTCACTTGGGACCACGAAAACGCACGATTGAGCGGGAAAATCAAAATTTTAACCTAAATTGTTTAATTTCTCAGTGAATAAAGCACCGTTTGTATCCGGACAAGCGCTGGGGGCACTATAAAACACGAAATCTTTCGAATAAAACCAACTTGCATTTTATCTTCATGGCTCCTTTAAGGATCAGACGATATTCAGTAGAAATCGCGGTGGCGCTGGTCACTAACTTAAAGGAGATTTTTTGCCCTTATGAATGCCCCCAATTCTAAAAACCTATTTCAAAGAGGCTAACCTTCGGTCTCAAATTTCCGATGCCTGCAGTAACAATCAAAGGATGGATGATATATTGGCTTTGCTCTTTGTATCAGGCTCATACTATTATGATACTAGCCAGCTTCACTTGACATTATAACCAAAATCTCTCTACATTAACCAGCTCAGATTTCTTGGGGAACACCGGTTCTCTAAGCGGCTTACACTGATCGCATGATTACTCACGCTCGAACAAGTTGTCAACAGAAATATTAGCAGCGTGCTATATATTACTAAATATGAATGCGTCCGTATCATACTACTGCCATTTTTCTAATACTCTAGAAAAACAGACAATCAGAAAAATGCAATACAGAATTAAAACAAAAACATTTTTGTGCATACACGCACTCTAAGAATATAACACACATGATACAACCTCGAGTTACCCAAATATTAACCCAGAACATAACAAATTCTTTAAACTCACATGAATCACATGTAAAGTTTTGCGCACAGCATGAGCTTTTTTCAACTAATCTGTGTATTTAAGTGTCTTGCTTTGTCATATTCATCGTGTAAGCCTTCATTCGGTAGCATGAATGGGCAGGTATATTCGCAGTTAGGAGGCAAGTTATAAATGGGCTGGAAGTGTGTATTTGTTTTGGAATTTTTAAAAATATTTTATATATACACTGCTGTTTTGCATTGGTAAAAGCAAAATATATAGAATCGTGCGCGCTACCGTTGCCTCGTGTAGGGGGCACAGTGGCCGTGAAGTCACTAACTGGCCTTTTTTTACTCTGCTCCCCAGGATATGCGGTGTTAAATGATTGATTTGGTTTTACGTTAAGGGTTGATTATGACTACTTATGTATACCAGTCATTGTAGCACCACTGTACAACGCTTGCGGAAGTACTAAAAAATAATAAATTATAGTGAGGATATTTAAATAACAATACCATTAATAATATTGATGGGGATGTTTATGGTAGCATATTTTTCGCTCCCCAAGGGGAAAAATATTTCCGACGCCACTGTCTCTGAGTGCAAAAAGCTTGCCTGTTGTAGTCGGAGCCGTAGCCACTGTTACGACCACCGTAGTCTGACCCATAGCCACCGGATCTGCCGTAGTCGGACGTATACCCAGCGCTGCCACTCCTTCCGTAGTCGGACCCATAACCCGATCCATATCCGGAGCCGTAGCCTGAGCTCGGTCGACTGGGTCTGCCGTAATCCGAGCCATAGCCCGAGCCCACGGACTTGTAGCTTGAAGTGTAGGCGCTCAGACCTGACGCAAGGCCGCCGCTGTAGCGACCAGCACTGCTGTACGATGGCTGCGAGAAGAAAGATCCAAAAGGTTGATTAGGCGTTTTCAATACGAAGTGTTCTTTAGGGAGCTCTACGCACTTTCCTGTCGGTATGCTATGTAAGCACTTTCGTATGTTTGGGAGTGACTTATTCCCTGTAGTGGCGTCACCAACGAGTAATCACTTAAAGTGACCCCCCGAGGACATTTCCAGTGTGGTAACATATCTACTGGCGGATGGCGCTCGCGGTGGGTCGCGGCAATATCTGTCACTGGTACTATATAATGTGCGTGGGGTATACCAAGCGATTCGTATCCATCGGGGGCCAAATGTAACCGCAACGGCCCAGCCGAAAAGTGGCCCGGTTGTGACCAAGGTGGCCTTTCCTGTTATGCTCTCTGAACGTGGCCCGGACATATGTAATAACGAGCCTGTATGCCTAATGCAGTGGGGATTTTTGTATCTTCGGAAAGTTAAAGCAAATGCATTGAGGTGGTTTATTTGCACTGTGCTAAATCAAAGTTTGACTTCGAGCGTTGGTCATCCCGTGCATACTAGGGCGCATGGTGTGTTCACGAGGGGCGGCTCACCAGTGACTGCTGTAGTGAGGTAGAGGCAGCGAACCTAATGTATTTAAATGAGCTATTTGCTACTTACGCGCCATTCTCGCCGGCCATTACGGATAACAGGCTTAACAATACTCAGGAATCAACACATGTTCAGTGACGTTCACCTGTTACTGCACCTCGTTGTAAAGGAACTAACTGAACGAAATTGGCTGATTTTTCAAAAGAACTTCTGCGAAAAAATAATGGTAGGATGCTTAGTCTGTCTCATATGTCCCTCCGTAACAAAAAAGAAATTAATCTGGCAAATAATCTGGAAACAACATTAACCCACCTGCGGCGTTACGAGACAAACAGTGGTATCACGTGCGGCAGATGAGTGCAATGCCAGCTAAACCACAAATCACGATATGTCGAAGGCGTTCAGAGATAACGCGCTCAGTTCATGCGAAGGGGAAAGGAAGCATTACACTGATATCGTATCAAGGAGTTTGCGTTCTTATACAGCCGCAAACGATCAGGAGTGACGTTACCGTTGTTGCATTCAGATGAGTAAGGGGCGTACTTCCCGCGGGATGAGTGAGCGGGGACAGGCTCCTTCCAAAGCACTCACCGAGCCGTAAGTGGAACTCCGCGGCGACGTGGAGTTTGCCGCATAGCTTCCGGAGTTGCCGTAGCGAGATGTGGCACCGCCACCGGGTCGCTGCGCAAAGAGTGAAACAAGCAGCAGGTCAATCGGCGTGAGTCAACCCAGGTCCCAGCATGTATGAGAGGAAAGTAGGTTGCCGAGAACTGAATGGAAAGCTACGGGCTTCGGCATGGGGACGGGAGGCCTGGGGGGAGGGTGACAACAATAAGGCCAGTAAGACCATTTCCTAGGCCTATTGGGACTATTCAGCTTTTGAGGTCAATGCCGAACTCATGCGCACATTTCTTATTCTCAAAGGCGCTGGCGCATGCGGTTTCAAAGTAAGTTCACTGTTTGGTTTCCCCTTATATTGTACGGTGCTTTGGGATATTTTTAACGTACCCCAACCTTCTATGGGAGCTTAAAAAAGGCTACAGCAGTTTTAAAAAATATTACATTCTCCGAGCGCACTAAACCAAAGAATATGATTATGAGGGTGATAACGAAAACACTTCATTGCGGCGTGCGCGTCTGCGTGTGCGCGTGCGTGTGTGTGTGTGTGTGTGTGTGTGTGTGTGTGTGTGTGTGCGCGTGTGTGCGTGTGTGCGTGTGTGTGTGCGTGTGTGTGTGTGTGTTCACTGGCGCGTGCGCGTGTGCGTGTGCGTGCGTGTGTTACAGGGGAGGGGGAACACAGAAATTTGTAAGCTACGTATTAAGGGAGAGGGCACAGTCGCGGGCTGTCTGTTCGACTGGGTTGCAGTTGGTTGATTGGCACCCTGTATGGCCGTCAAGGCACATTGCTGCAGTGCATAAATTGAGCAAATTGAGCCAAATTTACCTGCTGTCACGTGGTTTCTGAGAATGCAGCCAAACTTGCTTTTGAATTTTAATGTAGCCAAATTGGGATGTTCTTAACAACAAATATGTTTTTCTTTCGAACAAGAGCATTCATGTGAACGAAGTTTTGTCGAGAACAAAAGACAATAAACTGGTTTATTTGGTTCAGTTATCGCTAAACCTTCAACAGGACTGGAACCCAACTTGTTCCCCAAACAGTCGCACTGCCTAGTTTCAACATGGCGATCCTCCAGCCTTGTCTCACGCGTATACATAGAGATGGGGGACATTGTTTTTTCGCCTTTGGTCCGAAACTCCTTACATGTTCAACCCGCCGCGGTGGCTCAGTGGCTAAGGCGTTGCGCTGCTGAGCACAAGGTCGCGGGTTCGATTCCCGGCCGCGGCGGCCGCTTTTCTGATGGAGGCGAAAAGCAAAAACGCCCGTGTGTACGAGATTTCGGCGCACGTTAAAAGACCCCCAGGTGGTCAAAATTAATCCGGAGCCCTCCACTACGGCGCGCCTCATCGCCTGCGTTGCATCGGCGCGTTAAACCCCACAATGAATCAATCAACCTTACATGGTCAACTTGACGTTTAACGCATGGAACGTAACACTCCGCAAAATGCTTCCCAAAAGCGCACCGTTATGACCAATCGCTGCCACCAAAGCGACTTAAAAGGCAAGTAAGAAGAACGCGTTTTTCTCAAAACATGCATGCAGTCTGCGCTGTGACATTACGCAAAGCAAGCATGATGCCGCCGTGCAGATAGCAGTTTTAACGCACAAAAGTGATAACGCACAAGGCCCGTTCTGTAATGATCAGGCGTTGGCGTTGTCGACGTGACTAGGATGTTGCGGAAAATCCCGTTGCTGAAATGTCAACGTACGCAGCCGCAATTCTCATCCTGTTGCCTGCGAGCGTAGATATACGCCGGTCTGATGTTACCTTTAGCTGCGACGCGTCATGTGACTGCGAACACGAATATGTGGTGGCCTATACTCCCCATTGGAAGTGCGATGGCACGACATTAGGCCCCAACTGATGCCAGGGTATCAACCGTTCCAAGCTGCGGATATCAACGGATATCCACAGCTTGTCACACAATGAGGTTGGCGTTGCATGGCCCGTCGTCACGCTCAACGTTAAGGTTACCCAACGTTGAGGCGGAATATAGGCCTGGCAGCATACCCACTCAGGTGCATTGGCCAGTGACGACTACAGTGCCACCATTAAACAACGGGCTATTCACACATTTTCATTTAGCTGCAACGTCAACATACCCACCCACAATGCCCACATGCCAACTCAAAATAAC
Organism: Haemaphysalis longicornis; assembly: GCF_048455015.1. Lineage (NCBI taxonomy): Eukaryota > Metazoa > Arthropoda > Arachnida > Ixodida > Ixodidae > Haemaphysalis > Haemaphysalis longicornis. The sequence goes on along the minus strand of NW_027526203.1, from coordinate 332,899,249 downwards.
CGATGAGTAAGTCTTAAACGTCTCTGAATTTATTAGTGAAGCGACTTGGTAATCCTAAAATTTGCTCGCTTGGACACGGCAATCGGCCTTGCGGTAGCAGCGAGGCAAAACAGACCCGCTAAATTTTTGTAGTGGAGGCCTCAGCTATGAGGCGTTAAGTATAGGTACTGACTACAGTGACGGGGCCCATCGCTTTAAAATCTGCACTACAGTGACGGGGACCCGTCACTTTAAAATCTGCACTACAGTGACGGGGCCCCCTCAATATAACAAAATCAAAACCAGCCGATTAGCCGCCGTTTCTCGTTCTGGGGTTTGGTGTAGTGGTTCAGACGCTGACTACGGACGTTGTAGTCCGTGGTTCGATTCTCGCACCGTGTTTGTGTGTGTGTGTGTGTGTGTGAGTGTGTGTGAGTGAGTGTGTGCGTGTGTGTGTGTGGCCGCGTGGTTAGCGTTTTGTAACAGCAAAACAATTCACGCGGTGAAAACAGTCGGTCTTGGTTTTTTACTCAAGCGGCCGAACCGCTCCCGCTCACTGGAGCCAAGGCCGACGTAGCCATCGCCAGTTACGCCCGAACTCCTGTAATTATTACCAGTAATTAATAATTAACAGTGACTCTGGCTAGTCAGTGAGCGGAAGCGGTTTGGCCGGTTAGGTAAAAATCAAGACCGACTGCTCTCGCTGAAATATTGTGAAGCGGGCGTCGGGTGGCGGCTTGGAGATCCGTTCGGATAGAGCTAGAGTTAGTCCGACCATCTGCAATTATTAATAATGATTAATAATTATCAGTGATTCTGGCTAGTCAGTGAGCGGTAGCGGTTTGGCCGGTTGGGTAAAAATCAAGAGAGACTGGTCTCAACGCGAGTTGTGTTTCCTCTGGACGGAACTTTAGGGGGCCCCGTCACTGTAGTCAGTACCTTAAGTATAACTCCAGACTGCCAGACTAACTTAACGTGTGGTTCAGTTCACTGGCGTAAGTAGGGTGGGGGGCGAGGAGGTAAATACTTGATTTTGGGGAGGGCGAGGAAATGGACGAGGCCGCTATCTGCCTGCCATCAAATAATGACTCCGATAGTTATTTTTGTGTGGCAAGCAACGGATATGTGCTCTCACCACGACGATGAGCATTTTTGAAGTTTTCTGGGAAAAAATAAACAAAACAATCGGGCAGTTGTGCAGAGCGCGCCATCGTCAGTAAGTTTAATGAAAAACAAAAATCTTTTATTTTTTTATTTTTTTCATGTTTCGTTGTACTTTACTATTTTCTTTCCCTTTATTCCTTTCCATATTTGGAGGCATCCAACCCAACCTGAAATGAAATCCTTCATACGCCACTGGTTCCTTCACACGAAATGTAGCTTTGCGCATTTTACCTCTACCAGAAGAGCGGCCCACGCAAATGCGGTCGTCGAGAGAGAGCGTCTGTGTCTTCGTACGACAAAGCCCGGATGTAAATCACAGGATTTATGCTGACGACATCGCGATCTGCACCGTGAGAGGAAGCGACGGGGATATACAAGAACGCCTGCAATCACCCGCTAACACGGTACAAGAATACGTAACCCGAAGAGGCCTCGCATGTTCACCACAAAAATCGGAACTTCTCTTCTAAAATCCAGCTAGGACCCGCAGGAGACAAAGGAATGATCCGAACACACAAATCCTGTTACAAGGCAACCGAGTAATCAGAACTGAATGCATACAAATTCTAGGGCTGAGAAAACATGAGAAAGAAACCACCACCGTCACCATACCTGCCCTGCACAACATAGCCGTGCAAATTGGCAGACTCATCGCCCAGATAGGCAATAAACGCCATAGCCTCAAGGAACACAATCTCGTCCGGTTACTTCAAGCCTTTATCATCAGCAGAATCACTTAAGTTACTCCGTACTTCAAACTCAAAAGAGCAGAGAAAGACAAAATACTACGGATTATACGCAATGCCACAAAGGCGTCTGTAGGCATTTCAATGACTGCATCCACCGAAAATTACTGGATAGGATATGGGCATCCACAACACGTTCGATGAACTTGTAGGAGGGCAACGCATGGCCCAATACAATAGGCGGCTGGGACCCAAACTGGGCGGGCCATCATGGAGTCACTGCACATACCCTACGCGGACCAGAATGGAACCAAGTACACCATCGGGGAGGATCTACGAGCCAAAATCAGTGCGTTCCCACTCCCCAGAAACATGCACATGCGCCGGCTGGCCTGTGCGAAGGCGCTTTACAAGCAGTACTAATCAAACCCAGCGGTATGCTACGTCTACATGGCGGACTAACCTGGCCAGCGTGAGGTAGTGGAGGTGGTGGCAGATCAGAAGGGAAATGCAACCTCATTCCGCTCGATCCTTACGGCCAACCCAGAAACGGGGAAAGATGTGTCCATAGCTCTTGCAATTACGGGCACGCAGGCAGTATACCCGCATCTCAGACTCCATGGCCACCCTGCACAACCGCGCGTGGTAGGATCTCCTCCACAGCCGCCAAAATCCTTACCAACAGCCCAATCCCAGTTTTACGACACATCCGCCTGGTATGGGCATCAGCGCACTCGTCTATCCCGATGAACTAGATGGCACACGACGCGGGTATCGAAACCACAGTTGCGTTCGCTGTAGCAGAAGGTCGCTGTTTCTCACCCACCCTCCAGGGTACTGATCTTTGGGCTGGCGACGTCATCCTCATCGCTTTGAAACCATAGCTCGGGAGGCTTTTTCGGAGCCTCTTATCTGCGACTTTGTATAGATGCAACAATCAGGATAGGTTACGCCGCTGATGCGGTTGGGTGCATGATTTTTTGAAAGTCAGTTGAACCACTCAAATTTTCAACTCACCACAGCTAAAGTGTTGCTGTCACATATAAAGAGTGCTGCCGAACAGCTGTGGGACGTCATTTGTGATATATCAATTTTATGCACACATAAAGTGCACAAAAATAAGCAGTACCTTACGAGTTGTGTTGGACAAATAACACGAGAAAAGAGAAGGAAGATCATTGCGTACGCTCGCCGTCCTGCTCTGTGGGTGGCCGCCATTAAAAGCGCCCGCACCACGTCACTTTCAGCGCCAAAGTTACCTAAGAGTTACGCCCTGTTTCCTCTTCTCGGCGGCTCGCGGGCAAAGCGCCCTTTCGAGTATCTTCTCGGCCAGGCACCTTTCCATCACGAAAATAGCGGCACCGAAAGCTGCGCAGAAACAAAAGAGCGCCACGAGCGAGCGAACAGCGGGAGTACAAAGAGAGGCTAACGAAAGCTGGATGAAGAAATAGCAATTTTCAGCGCTAAAAACAACCGCGTAGTGAGGAAGAGCGGAAAAAGCTGTCCTGGCGCAACGCTGTGGCTCACTTTCGTTAGGAACAAATACGTGTTCCGTTTCCCTGTCGGCTATCCACAGGCCCGAGCCAGCAAGTCTGTGTGTCCGCTTTCACGGGTGATTCACGCGCGACCTTGTTGCTTAGCAGCGGGCTATTTCGGCTTTCTGTTCGAGAACACGGGCCGCTTGGAACAGCGAAGCTTCACAACTGCGAGCGAGAAAAGGTGCAGAACCACTTTCAAACAGCGCGGGCATACGCAATTCGCGAGGCTCAGCGTGGCTGTTAAGTTAAGCGAAATGAGACGAAACGTGATGCGCGACGCCGATCGATCGCTTCGTGCAGGGAGGGCATGCTGCCGAGAGGCTACGCATTCAGCACGAATTCAGCATGGCCCACGCATTAAGTAGGGCTATGTCCAGTCATTCGTAAATTTTCTTTCGCCCTGTTTAACAGCGAAGCTGTGTATGTCTCGGTTTCCCCATATATATACAGAGCATGCGCGAACGAATCGACGCAGAACGGGAATTTTTCACGGAAGGAATATGGTTACAGAAAACGACTGGAACTCCTGTTTTATCGAACCTATCCTGTTACAAATTATATGCCAATTACCCACTAAGACGCCTCTAACACTACGCCGAGTTTCATGTACTTTTAATTACGTAGTTAGTGGTGAAGTTGTAAATATTGTGGAATTTCCGTCTGCTGTTAATACAGGGACTTTTATGGGAGATCGAAAAATGGAGAGCCCCGCTAGAGTTAAAATCTAGTCCTTTAAAGTTTCATTCAGCTAACTAACTAGGAAGTAGGCTCAAGCGCAAATTACAAACAAACGTGTTTTGCTTTGTCCAGTCCTTGGACTGCGCCCTGGTTCACTGATCATCCTTCTTCACACAGTGGAAGGGCAGTGATGTTTTTAGATTTTTTCCCAGTATCATCACCATCACCATAGTCGATCGTACCGGTACCGGTTCTCTGCACTGCTTTAACTTCAAAATAATTCCTTGTCAAGGTGTTGGAAGTCAAAAATAGGCGAGATAACGCCTTTACACGAGGCCTTCTGGTGTCACCTCGATGCATGGCGGATTTCCTCAAAGCTCCTCTTTTTTTCCTGCTTCTGTTTGCAAGTGACGGACGTCAAAAGTATGTGACTCCAGTAAACATACTTTGCTAGTTATGTACTCTCAAGCTATTAGTAGGAGAGGGCTACTACGCAACAGTTTACTTTGCGGTATCGTTAACTGTATCGCTATAGTTATGGAACGATCATTGAGAAAACGGAAGGTTCGTGCTTGCTGGAATTTTTTTCTTAGGTGGGCAGAAGGTGGTATCCCCTACTTCTACTTTTAATTATTTGTGACAGAATTAGAGTATAGAATATAGGATAGGATATAAGAACATGATATGTGCTCTCTTTGTAGATGTTCAAGCATTTCGCACCATTAGTCCAAGTATTTTTTTGTACAAGCGTTACATATAGGGCTTTCGGGGTCAGTTTTACACAATTCTTCAGTTTTTCTGATCGCTCTCCACTGGTCTCAGTTGCAAATGCCTTCAGTTCTTGTGTCCACATACAACATGCATCTTGCAAGGTTCAGTTCGTACTACATTGCTTTTCAATCTCTGTTCATGACACGACAAAATGCCCTAAATAACTGCAAGCTCTTTCAATACGCTGATGGCACAATTCTTACTGCTTCCCAGATTAACTTCTCCGGTGCTACTAAAATCCTCCAAGATGATACGGCAAAAATATCGAACTGGTTTAATCCTAATTAACTCAATATTACCCAGAAAAATCAAATTAGTTCCTTTTTCAAACCCTCTCAGAGATATTTCCCTAGCTACTCAACTTTATTCGCAGAATTCCCATGGCACTAACTACTTTCGCGCCGCTGCAGTTCTCTCTCATTCAGTTACATATGGAGGTGGAAAGCAAAAGCGCCGGTGTGTCGACATTTTGGCGCAGGTCCCCAGTAGCGAAATTAATTCGCAGCCCTCCACTGTATACAGTGAACCTCATGGCCCATGTGTAGCTCTCGCACACATTAACAAATTTTGCACTGCAACGACTCACATTTTTACTGATGGGTCGGCAACATCTGAGTGCAGTTCATCAGGAATTTTTATTCCATCAGCTGGGAAAGCCCTGTCATACCGCCTTGAGCGACCGACTTCGTCCACATCGGCTGAGCTTCATGGGATAAAAGAAGCCATCCGATACATTCTTCGCCAGCCGTCGACACAGTGGACCATTTTTTGCGATTCGAAGGCAGCTCTTCAGACCCTGCAACGTGCTAGCTGTTTCAACCTTCATGAACATGCCCAGCGAGAAGTGAAGTATCTCCACCATCTCGCATTCGTCTCTGGACATCGTGTGACACTACAGTGGCTCCCAGGCCCCTGTAGCATATTGGGTAACCAGAAAGCGGATGAGGCTGCCCGCAGGGGCCTAGAATTGAGAACACCAAGAAGGATTTTGTTCATGAAAAATGATGCCTCAGCCATGACTAAGGCAGTAGTTTTAGCTGAGAGAAGCCGCTTATGGTCCCTTCCGGAGTTTCATCAGGCCTTTCTATATTGCATAGACCCGTACATGAGAATGTGGCTGCCGGAACGGCTACCTCGCCGACTGGAGACACTGTACCATCGACTGCGCCTTAATGCAGCGTTTACAAATTCGTTCCTTCATCGTATAGGCCAGACTTCCAACCCATACTGTGACAACTGTGGCTCACCCGAAACCATCGAACATATACTACTAGAGTGCTCTGCTTATGCTGAATCAAGGGCCCGTTTACAGCAAAGAATTGAATGTCTCCAACCTGGACCAATAACACTAAGCTTGATGCTTGGACCATTCCACTCACCATCCTCCCAGCGCAAAACCCTGTCTGCATTATTTGAGTACCTCGAGGACATTGGCGTCGCTACAACACTGTAGCCATCTCCCTAGCGTGTGCAGTCAAGTTTTTTACTCAGCGCCCTTAAACAGGACTCTATTCATTTTTAATTTTTATTCTTTTTTTATTCTTATCTTTTGTCTCCTACTCTTCTTCTTCCACCTTCTTCCTTTGTTTCCTTCTCCCCCCTTCCCCTCAGAGTAGCATGTCAGCGAATTCATGCTGGTAAACCTCTCTGCTTTCTCTGTAATAAAGAGTCTCTCTCTCTCTCTAGGCGCGTAAAACGTCAACAATTTGAATTTGTACAAATATAAAGTCTTGAAGCTAAGCCCTGGCACTTTACGGCAAAGTCCTACTTTCAATATTTATGAATCTCGTACGCAATTTTAGCTTTTACATCGCCCTCACAGCGACTATTGTATGGTGGACATGAGCGAAGGAATACGATTCAGTTGACAGATTGATAACGATTGTTTTGGATAGGAGACTAAATGATGGGCACAAACAAGCATTAGTTCACATTGTCAGAAATATTGTATTGCATGGTATTTATGAAGGAAAAATGCAGTTTTACTGGCAGTACAGCGCAGAAAAAAAGCAACTGGGGCCACAGAGCTTGCCAAAAAACATAGGAGGAGGAGGAGGAATAAACATAACGCAGTAAATATTATTTTAACAAAAACTGTGCATATTTGGAATGCCAATACGCAGACATTAAAGGCGTTAGGCATGTTGGTGATTATTACTAAAGAAAGAAATGCCTCCGTATTTTAGAAGTTGTCGACGCAGGCAAAAATATCTTGGAAGGGGTAAAATGTGTTTTGTAATGGTTAACATAAGAAAGAGTTTTTATTTTTTTTAACGGCGTGGGCCGTTTCAATAACCGCTTCAGCAGCTGCCGTCACCTTGCCAGCCATAGCCAGATCCGAAGTATTAAAAAAATCAACTACCCCTCTGTCTAACGACAACGATGGGAAAACGCGAAGCTTTAGTTTAAGACTCATTATCCCACTTGCGAATCTCGACGTCGCTTGGCCTCTGTCTTCTCGGCGAGACGAAACTGCGGATCCTCCCGAAGAGCACGGACGCGTTCGCGTGCCCGCTCACGCTGACGTTGCTTAAGCCCGCACGCGGTCTACCCATTACGGTAGCCAATACCACGCTGCGAGTATGTGTTACTCTGGAGGTGCGCAACACTTTGGTTGGGATCGGCCAACCAAAGAATCCATCAAGAGAAAGCTTCGCGTTCAAACGGCACCGCTGTTAGACGGAGGTGATTAAACTCAACGATCAAACGACAAACTCAAGAACTAAAGTTTCGTGTTTTGACATCGTTGTCGTTAGAAAGAGGGGTAGTTGATTTTTTCTTTCACTTCTCCCACGATCATTCATCATTCATCGTCAGAGAAAGTTGGCTTTCCTGCAGGGCGTATTGGCGTACAACGGCATCAGTCAGGACAATACAGCTTCGCTTTAGAATGGTGGTACATAGTGATGTTCACCGATATCACCGACTAGTAGCATGACGTTCTGCATTTAGCTGCCGCCGCCGATGATGACGATGATGACATCGGTCGTCGGTCATCGCTCCGATGACCGACGACCGATGCTTGGAGCGGGTGAGGGATGAGGACTGCCTTCCTTGCTAGATATTAGGTTTATTTACATTATTTACAAAACTCCAACTTTACATCAGGTCAGAGTGACAATGTAACCGTCACTCTGACCTGATGTAAAGTTGGAGTTTTGTAAATAATGTAAATAAACCTAATATCTAGCAAGGAAGGCAGTCCTCATCCCTCACCCGCTCCAAGCATCGGTCGTCGGTCATCGGAGCGAGTCGAGATCGTCCTCTCGGCTCGCGCATCAAAAGAACATCACTATTTCGCCTCCATCAGTTCGCCAAGAAGATGGAGAGGCGAAATTTAACTGGCGCAGTCGACAGGATGACCACGACCATGGGCTGGAGCTGGTGGGGCATTGCGGAGAGACTCCTTCAACGCAAGGTTCGGCTCCGACCAACGACGAGCCAGATTCCAAGCATCGACGGGGCGACACCTCAGCGGGAGGCCTCGTGAGCTTCAGCTCAGTGCGGCAGCAGCCGCGATTCAACGGCAACGGGGCGACACCTCAGCGGGAGGCCTCGTGGGCTCTGGCCCAGGGCGGCGTAAGCCGCGGTTCAACGGGGCGACACCTCAGCGGGAAACCTCGTGGGCTCCGGCCCAGGGCGGCGTAAGCCGCGGTTCAACGGGGCGACACCTCAGCGAGAGGCCTCGTGGGCTCTGGCCCAGGGCGGCGTAAGCCGCGGTTCGACGGGGCGACACCTCAGCGGGAGGCCTCGTGGGCTCCGGCCCAGGGCGGCGTAAGCCGCGGTTTAACGGGGCGACACCTCAGCGGGAGGCCTCGTGGGCTCTGGCCCAGGGCGGCGTAAGCCGCAGTTCAACGGGGCGACACCTCAGCGGGAGGCCTCGCGGGCTCCGGCCCAGGGAGCACGGCCCCATCCCAGCGGAGAGAGCGGCGCATCGGGTCGACGAGCTGCTGCATCAGCGACACTGCGACCCGGCCGAACCCGGAGCGGGCGCAGGTGGGCCCTGACTTGCTTTCTCCGGGTTTACCATGGCCACTATGCTAACGGGATGTCGCGGCACCGACAGGAAGGTTAGTGCCATTGTGCTCGAGATCGAGGAGTTGAGAGCTGAATTAGCTCTCAAAAATGCCCAGCACGCTTTGGAAAAAGCAAGGCTAGCGGGTAGCAGGGGCGCGGGTAGCCCGTCCGTGTGGACGGGTGAGGAGCTCAGTGCTCAATTAGCGCAAGGAAGAGCGGAGATCGCTTACGAAAAAGCGAAGCTTCGCAGGATTGGTAGACTCGAAGACGATACCAATGTTTTTACAGTGTTTGTTCCCTCGTGGGCGCTTCGAGCGCCACAGGATGAGGAGAGTGGGAATGTAGTGGAGGCGGCCGAAGCCACCCCAGTTGTTGAGCGACACCGTAGCATTCCCACTGCTACCGATGAGATCGTGGAATCTCGCGCGGCAGATGTCTTAGCTGCCGAACTTCTTTCTGTGGAGGCGGACAATGAGCAGCCGTCTGTCGCCGAGGCAGCACAAGGGGCATGCAAGGGCAGCGGAACGGCGCGCCCAATTGTTGAGCTTCCGTGCGCGAAGCATGAAAGTGCAGGCGGCCCGCGGCGTCTTGCGCGTAGGGCAATTCAGACGGGCCCAAGAACGCGGAACGCGGGGGCAGGTGTGGCGGCGCAGGTGCGACATCGTCTACGCGTTACCGCCGGGTAGGGTGTTCCTTCTCTCCCGGGAGCAGAGGACACCGCGAGCCAAACCAGGGTTCGTGCAGAATCAGCTGGTGGCGCACGAAACGGAATCAGTTTCCGTGCGACGGTCGGTGTGTGCCGCCGTGGAAGGGGGGTTGCGCTGAATAGTGTGCAGTGCTAGGCAGAACGGGTCAGTGTTGCTTGCCGCACACTTAGTTGTTAGCGTCTTTTTCTCTGGGTGCGTAGGGATCGCTCAGAGGGCAATTATTGTTACCTGTATTGTAGTTTCCCCCCCTTGTTGCTAGTTTTTTTTTTGTTTGTTCATGTGTTGGGTGCGTTCAGCTGTTGTAAGTCGTGTGATTTGAGAGTAGCCCAGCTTGGCAGATTTAACGCTGTCTTCTTGAGCACTAGAGCCGCTGTTACAGCACGGTAGGGAGTTTACCTCTGAGTACAATGGCAAATGCCTTTCTTTATTTGCGCTCGTTGGCATGTGGTCATGGTGGGCCATGGAATGTGCAGGTAGGGCCCCCTTGTGGCGCTTGTGTGTGAACTAGTGTCTGAAGTACTGGAAAGTGAACCTTCAGTACATCGAATGGGGACGGCAAGTGAACCGCAACAGGGACGAACAATCTGTGTCGCATTCTGAAAGAACCGGCGTCCGCGAGTGCGTGAAGAGACGCTGAACTTCCTTAAACGTTTTTTTTATTTGTACAGGAGTAGCCTCATTTTGAGCGTTTGGGTTTTGTTCGGGTGTTGTTTTTTTTTCTTTCATTAGAGTGAAAGAATGTTCCTACATGCGCTGAACGGTTAAGGATGGATGGTGTCATTCATCCAGTTGTCAAGTTGTAACATTTATATCCTTCGTGGGGTTGGTTGCCCTTTAATGGTAGAGGGTGCCACGAGTTTGTTCTCACGGGCCCTGTAGTTGAGCGCCTTCGTTAATTGTTTGATGTTGCGCAAGCCATGGCTAGGCAAAGGCACTGAGTATGCCGTGTTGGATCCGTTTTTGGTGCAGTTGGCCGGAGCGTTGTGCTGTTTGGGTTGGTGTGTAGCGGGTTAATTTTTTTTTGTTGTACTGTGTTGTACCCGCGTTGTATTGTACTCGCGTAACGGCTTGAGTATTTTTTTTTTAGTTCTGGCTCTGCAGTAAGACATAAAGTGCAGTGAGAGTTAATGTTGTACGTACAGCTAGTGTACGGACAACATTCTTAGTGCGGATGTGTTATGTTCGGGCTCCTCATTTAATTAAGGAAAGCCGCCGGTGGCTCATGTTCGGCGTCGCGTACGCTGGTTGCGGCTATTCCGTGTCCCTTTCATGTAGCCGCACGGACGCCAAGTTCGGAGCCGCGGAGAGCGTGTTTTGTGCCCGTCCTTTTGTGTGTCAAAGGATGGGGGCGATTAGCCTGAGTACCTCTGTCGCGTCGAAGGTGGCAGGGTCATTCGGCGTAACAAGCTGACGGGCGGCCAGATGATCGTATCTCTTAGTGTTGAAAGCGCGCGCGGTGTAAGTTTGGAAAATCTTCGACTCCGGCGGCGGGCGCTCTTCGTCGACGGGTCGTTCGCCTCGACGATGGTCGCCTCGGCTGGCAGCGTCTCTCCCCGTGGTCTGTTCAGGTGGCCGGTGGCGCCCCTTTAGTCTGGGAGGGAATTAGCAACCCTCATTGTCACGCCGCGCGTGCAGACGCCCGACGTCGTGGGAGGCGTCGCGCGGAGGGAGGTCAGCCGCGCGAGGACCGCTCCGGGCCCTCGGCTTGGCTGTTGTTTGTGCAGATGCCGCCCGCTGAACCTAATGGATGGTTCACTTTAGGCCGCAGATGGCCTGTATTTTCTGGCCGGGTGCAACAGCGTGCGTAGGAAACGCACTTTGAGTGCATAAGAGAGAGGGTTAGGTCACGTGACCGCAGGTGAGGACATGTGTGTGATTGGCTGGTTACTGTGGCCAATCAATGATTTGTAATAATTGTTTTGAAAGGTTTTTCTCTCTTTCTTGAACGCCCCCTTTTTGGAGGCGGGGTTTTTGCTATCAAAACCGAAGTGTTGGGTTTTGTCGAGGGTCGGTCGAGAGGGGATCTAGTTTAGTATAGATCTCGGCCGAACAGGCTGCTGCTGTCAGAGTGACAATGTAACCGTCACTCTGACCTGATGTAAAGTTGGAGTTTTGTAAATAATGTAAATAAACCTAATATCTAGCAAGGAAGGCAGTCCTCATCCCTCACCCGCTCCAAGCATCGGTCGTCGGTCATCGGAGCGAGTCGAGATCGTCCTCTCGGCTCGCGCATCAAAAGAACATCACTATTTCGCCTCCATCAGTTCGCCAAGAAGATGGAGAGGCGAAATTTAACTGTGGTGTTCCTTGTGAATATTTCTCCGCTGTTTTAGTGAACTTCGTCTCCTTCTGAACGTTGTCTTCTGAACTGCGCTCTAGACAGCACACCGAAAAATAAAAAGAAGAAATGGCGCCCGTTTGTAGCCGGCCGCTGGCAACGAGAAAGAAGCTGAAACAAAGCACACACCTCGCTGTTTCTCTAATGCGCCTTTCGCTGTTTTTTTTTTTTGACGGCTGTGACATTTTTCTGGGTAGAATCCAGCACTCCGACTGCTTAACGCCAGACTTGAAATGTTGGTTACCAACAGGACACAAAAAATGTGGTTGATTTCTCTGTCAAAGGAATCGGTAAAACACGAAAGTGAAATGTGCGGCGAAATGTGCAGCTGAGCATGATTTGCGGGTCGACGGCTGTCTTGTGGGTGTGCTTGGCAAGCGACATCCTGCTGGCGGGTCGCTTCGGCAAAGGTGTACTGGCGTCATTTTCATGACGGATATGACGTCAATGAAACCATGGTGTATCCCGGCCTAAAACACTTTAGTGTTAAAATATAAAACCCGAAAACAAACAACCCCAAGTTTAGCGTATTCTTTAGTAGTAAAAGTTGCTTCCCCGCAAAAAGACCCTGTGTGCAGGGGTGCACCCTTTACAGGCCGCTTGCTTCGTTGTGCTGGCGTCACTTCCGTGGCGTAAGTGAAATCTTCGTGAATCCCGGAATAAAACACTTTCGTGTTAAAAATCGCCTTGCTTTGGCTACACTTCCGCGTCAACACTCTTAATGACATTAGAAGAAGTTCCATTAGATTTTTAAAGACGATAGTCTTTCTTGGGCTACTTAAACCCAGAAATTTTGGTCTGCCTGTATGTCGGCCTGTCTGTATGTCTGTCTGTCTGTCCGTCTGTCTGTCTGTGACTCGATTCAGCCACCCGGTCAAAGTAAAATTGATATTGCGCAATAGTCTTATATACTCACAGCCACGTGCAAACGTGTGAGCCCGGTTTATAGGTTCATACTTATCAACTTTGTTGAACAAGAACAAGACATTACGCAAATATAAGAAAGGGAATTAGTACACAAGGGATATTTACAGTGTTCCTTTATTAAAAAATTCATGGATGCTTGGTTTTTCGACAGCAAATGATATTCTACATCTACTGCAGAAAACCGCCGCCTCCTGGTGGCATATAAAAAATCACGCGGCAACAGCAACGAAAGGTTCCACTAGCTAGGTTCCACGTTTTGCTTGGAACGCACGTGGAGCACGGCCACGCGGCTCTATAAACCTTCTAGTCGGCCGACTCCATTCACGCGCGTCTCCGCCGTACTGCAGCGATGACATCGAGGAACCCGGCCTGTAGCAGTTGAACGCGGTAAATTGAAATCGCCTTGCGCAAACCTTTAGTGTGTTTACCTTGGAATGAGCGCGACGGTACAGGAACAGCCTGAGAGGTGAGTGGGAAAGCAAAGGGGAGCATTTCCTTGGCAACTGTCTACAAAGACTATCGTCTTTTGACGACATTTGCAACGAAAGGAGCAGATACGCGGCCATTTTTTGTGGAGCTGCAAATTGATATAAATTTGCAGCTACAAACAGAAAAAATTGACATAAGTGCTTAAGGCCTAAGCTTTATAAAACTTAGGCTTTAAGCACTTATGTCAATTTTCGTGCACGTGTGGCACATGTCTCCTTACGGGCTTTGAATGCAAAATCCTGGCGTATTATTGTGACGGGTACCTTTTCTATGCACGTCTACCCATAGATACAGCAGCCACGCTATTTTACCGAACCTAAAGGGACACTGAAGGCAACAAGCAAGTTGTTTTCAAACGAAAGTCTTACCTTCCCATAGCCATTTTAACGTTGATTCGGTGCCGACAGATGCCTTAATTGCCGAGGAATCGCTAATCAAATAATGCGTTTCTATTCCCCATTTCACTTGCAGCGTTTCCATGATGCCAACAGCGGCTGCTGCTGTTTGCGTCACGATAAACCGGAAGCAAGCAAGGCAGCGGTGCTGTATAGCGGTATAGAAGCAACCGAATACCACGCTATCACGAACAGGGCGATTTCGTGCTTTCCAGAACTCCCACGTCCTTTGCTACTCCGGACCACTAAGCGAAATGTTTCTTCGTGGGGCACGTGATCAGTATTGTACGCTTTGTTGAAGAAAAACATATTGCCATTTTTAGGTCGCGCGAATGTTGTGTTAATTGGCGTCGAATCAACCGCTTGTGCGCAGCTCGCTCCCGGACGCCCCCTCGCATAGCGGAACCGTACCATGATAATGATTGATTGATTGATTGATGACGATGGTTAGCGGCTTCCCCTTTGTAACGGGGTGGCGTTGCACAGCAGCCTTAGTCGTAACGCCACTGTACAATCACCTCGCCAAAAAAATACAAAAAAAATAAAAAATAAAATACAATAAAAATACCTTTATAAAAATTTTGTGCTAGTCTGACTTCTTTGTCCGCATGTCTTCCCAGATTGTTCTCTGCTCTTTTCCCACCAACACTGTAACCTTCTTTTACTAACCTCTACTGCTGTCCAATTCACTTTTCCGTTAACCTTAAAGCCAAAGGCTTCCGGAAGTTGGATGGCTCCCTCACTGAGGACTTGACAGATACTTTTGCACTCCGTTAGAATATGTCGCATGGTTTCCGGCTCCCTGCCGCAGCCTGCACACAGTTCTTCCTGTATCGGCTCGCGGATAAGCGTTTTTGTCCGCTAGCAACCCGCCCAAGCTTCAAAAAGAAATGCACTCCCTTTGGTATTACTCGAATAATTTTTCCCTTGTGATATTCTGCTTCCCTATCATGTAGATACCTAAGGACTTCTTCACGTCCGTCCTCTTATTCCAGGTCGTTGTCTCTGATTCTTTCACTTCATTTTTTATTGCCTTGGTCGTTTCCCCTGCACTTCCAGGTTTCATATACTTTGTCCTGAGCCTTCTGGTTCTTTTACTCCACTGTGTGTCCACGATTTTCATGTAAAGATACCGTAACACTTTGGCCACCCATCTCTGGTCATCACTGTTTCTAAGCCGTTCTTCAAAACATATTTTGCTTTGTGCTTCTCTCACTTCAAAGGAAGCCCATCCCATGTCTCCCTGCACTACCTCGTTTGTTGTTTTGCTGTGTGCTCCTAATGTCAATCGACCTACGGCCCTCTGATTTATTTCTAGCCCTGATTGAATCTCTGATTTGACACACACTACTGCGTTTGAAAAGGTGAGTGCTGGTACCATTACTCCCTTCCAGGTTCCTCTCACTACTTCATATCTATTGTATCCCCACAGTGCTCTATATGCTTCATAATAGAGGCGTTTCTTTCGCCTTTCATTCTTAAATGCTCCTCATCAGCTTTTAGATACGCCTGACCTTAGTTTATCCATATGTCCAGATATCTGTATTCCGTTACACACAGTATTGCAGCTTGTTGAACGAATACCGATTCGTTACGGGCGTCGTCATTAAAAACCAGAACTCCCGACTTTGCTGTGCTAAACTCTAACCCCAGTTCAGTGGCTTCTTCCCCGCATACATCTGTGAGCTGTTGCAGACACTGTTCGCTATCTGCTAGTAGTACTATGTCATCTGCATATATAAGTCCCTGAATCTGTTGTTCCATTTCCTGTCCTTTGAGGCTATAACACAGATTGAAACCTATTTTACTGCCTTCGAGCTTTCTTTTTAGTCTTGCCATGTGCAGCATGAACAGCAATGGCGACAGAGGACAACTCTGCTTCTAACCTCTATTTGTGACTAGCAGTTCCGTGCACTTTTGGTCCTCCCAGGTAATTTGCACCTCGCTCGCATTGTAAATTCCCTCCAACAGCTGTATAAAGTCCTGGCCTAATCCCTCCCGCTCAGGTATGCTCCATAGAAGTTCTCTATCAACATTGTCGTAGGCTCCCTTTATATGGAGAAATGCTATTCATGCTAACCAAATGATAACCAAGTGCGGACGAGTAGCGCCATCCAGCGGCAGCTTGCGAAGACTTGCGCACGCCAGGCGCTGCGTAGACTTGAAAATGCTGATCTTAGCCAAAATAAGCGTTCCCGGGTTTTTTTAGGGCAGCAAAAGTACGCAGAGGGTCATAATAAATGTGGCTATGCCCACAGTACCGAACAAAGGTAGCACAATTAGTATCTGCCACAGTATTGCATCGAAACCGAAACGAACTTGGCGTATGGGGTCGCCGCGTGACCGGCTGTGCTCTTGGGATGTTGTTTCTAGCTTCCTTTTTTTCAACGTTTAAACAAAACACTACAAAAACTTCCACTGAAGTTTTTATAGACTTGGGAAGGTGCATTTGAAATATTTGTCAGGCAATTTTAACCACTTCCGGTATAAGTTGCGTGGTGACAGGAGCAGCGTCACCTGTCTTAACATTTTCGCTATTTTCTACCTTATTTTATAAACGGTACGCGTAAGAGTGGTATATTTGTGTTCTCGGTGAGCTAATCTATCGATCCAGCGCAACTTTTATTTTGTCTGCAGTGCCCTTTTAGTCTATCTTCATTCATTCTAATGCGTTTTAATCCACCTTAAGCCACCTCACTACACCTTAATCCGTCTTAATCCGGCATAATCTATCTTAATCCACCCTAATCCCTACTATAATTAACCATAATCCACCTTAATCACCCTATTTTATTTTAATTATTCCTAATTCCCCTTAAAATATCTTCATCCACGTTACTCTTAAACAAATACCAGATGACTGGCTAGAAAGTAGGATGAGTTTAATATATAAAGGCAGAGGCGACAAAGCCAGTATTAACTCATACAGACCACTCACAGTAACGTCAGCGGTGTATAGATTCGTAATGCAGGCGATAAAATCAGAAATTCAAGCATGGATGGAAGAAAATGAAATACTTGGGGAACTGCAGAATAGATTTAGACAAGACAGGCGATTGTATGATAATTTGTTCGTGATAACGCAATGCATTCAATTTGCGAAAGCGCAGAATAGACCATTAGGAATTACGTTTTTGGACATTAAAGGGGCATATGACAACGTAAACAGAGAACTGCTGTGGAGAATGCTCAAACTCCAGGGATTAGATGACAAGTAAATACAGTTCCTTATAGCAACCTATAAAGACAATAGAGTGCACCTTACATGGGAAGGACAGAAATGCGGCGAGCAGGTCAACATCCATCGGGGACTGAAACAGGGATGCCCTTTGAGCCCAGCCCAATACTGTTCATGCTTTACATGGCAGGGTTAGAAAGGAAACCGGAAGGAAGTTAAGTAGGGTTTAGCCTAACCCATATGCTGCAAGGCGAAGTGGTTCAGCAGCGTATTCCGGGAATGTTATACGCAGACGACATTGTTCTTTTAGCTGATAACCAGACCGATATGCAAAGGATAATAAATATTAGCGGCCAGGAAGCCACCGACCTCGGGTTAAATTTTAGTGCAGAAAAATCAGGAATAATGGTTTTTAATCACGCTACCACTGACGCAGTGTCTATCCATCAAGGCGAATTACCCAGAGTGAAGGAATATAAATGTTTGGGAGTGTGGATAAACGAAGGGTATAACTACTTAAGAACTCACGAGGAACAACTTAAGGGTAAGGGAAAGCGAAACGCAGCTATAATGAAGCATAGAGATTTGTGGGGGTATAACAAATATTAAGTAGTGAGAGGAATGTGGAAAGGAGTAATGGTTCCTCTCTCACATTTGCGAATGCTGTACTCTGCTTAAAATCAGACCTTCTATCAGGCCTTGAAGTGAACCAGAGAACGGTAGGACGTTTGGCCTTAGGCGCGGATGGAAAAACAACTAACGAAACAGTATAGGGAGATATGGGCTGGGCGTCGTTTGAAGTTCGAGAAGCTCAGAGTAAATTATGTTTTGAGATGAGGTTGAGAGCAATGGATCAGTGAAGGTGGGCAGCTAAGGTTTTTAGGTACCTATACTTGAAAAGCGTGGACACGCAGTGGTTAAGGAAGACTAGAAAGCTAACGATGAAATACGGAAAGAACAGCGGAAAATCCAAAACAGCCAAAATAACCGAAAAAGAGGCAAGGAAGATTGAAACGAATAAATGGAGAGAAAAAATGGAAGCTAAAACGTCGTTAGAGATGTACAGGGCTGAGAAATTGAACATCATAAAGGAAAATTTCTACGATAATTCCCAGGGCAGTGCTTTGCTTTTTGAGGCTAGAGCAGGTTGCTTGCGAACTAAGAGCTTTGTGGAGAAATATTCACAAAATGATGGGGTATGTATGGTCTGCGGAAAAGAAACAGAAACTATGCGGTACATAGAGTTAGAATGCGAGGGTATCCATCCAAATCTACATGAGGGAAATATTCGGCTTCCAGAAGCCCTAGGATTTAAGGGTAGCACAGAGGAAGTTAACTTCAAGACTGTCGAGGGGACGAAAAGAAGATTAGAATGCTGGTGAACAAAAAGCAGAGAGGGGAATATTGCCTAGGACAGTTACCACCTGTAACAGAAAAAAAAAGTGTTTTGTGCCTAATAAGCTTTTTGTGCCTGCCCTAAGCAGCGCTAGTATTAAACGAAGAGTATAAAACATAGGTATAGTAGTCCTTTTTGGTAAGATGACACGTCATCACCCCGCTGCAAAGGGGAAACCAATAGCAATCATCATCATCATCATCATCATCATCATAGTTACTACTCTAACACGCAGGACCCGCTGGCGACGACTCATGCCGCGGCAGTTGCAAAAATACAAAATAAGCTGTTCTAGAGGAGGCATGCCGAGACTTGAAACTGTCAGCGGACGCCGCTCGCCGAGATCTCCTCTCCCCCTCTCAGACTCAACGAGCGCCGCTACTGCCGGTTCTCACGAACTCGGGCAATAGCGCTCGTGTGTGTATGTACTGTGCCCGGGCTGCGTGGAAAAGCACTAGAACAGCTGTTTGACCGTGAGTGCTTGGGGGGGGGGGGGGGGGGGGGGTAAATACGCGGTTCCTCCGAGCGCACAGTTCATTCGATTGACAGCATCGGATCCCGCTGTCGCTCTGTTCGAGTCTTGCTGTAAGCTCGTCCGGAAGGACGATGAACATGTATCGTCGCTGATCATCTCTCGCCATGCATTAATCCAGTTAAGTTTTGCCTTCGGCTTTTCGTCGTCAACACCAAGGCGGCAACTTTTGCTGGCCGCTCGTTCACCACGCTACCACCACGTTCAGGGAGGCATTCCCGAATGTAGCAGGGCCATCTTGGCGATCTCCAGCGCCATAGTTCTGTGGCACCACCTCGGGTATTGAGAACAAAACGCGCTATGCCACTTCGCTACAGATTTGCGGGGCATCGCAAGGCGTCGAAGGAAGGGCGTTGATGAGCGGGTGTTTCGGTATCCTTACAGGTGAGGGATATGCCTTGATTCAGGTACAGGGACTCAGAAGTTGCACAGCGCTAATTCCTCGTGTGCATGGCACGGAGACTACCAAACGAGGAGGACATATTTACAGACGCCAGCCTACAAGACAGCTCTATCGGTTTGGCGCGGCACTGTGAAGAACGCCCAAATATTAGCGGCACCACTACTATGACCACCTTCACCCCGTCACCTCTCGACGCTGAGCTCTTCGGTCTTCTAGGCGCCTTGGATCACATGACCTACATAGCTCGTACCCCTCCCCCTCTTCCTCCCAGAGTCCGCCTCCTCACTGATTCTAACGCCACCATCAGAGAAATAAACAGGGCTTTCTCTAAGATCACCCTACCGTGCATCACATCCAAGCCATGGTAAACCTACTGGGCCGGAACGGAACGCAGGTCCACGACGCCTGGATTACGGGACATGTGACCCCGGGGGGCTGCAATCAAACTGCTCATAAGGCAGCGCGGGAGAGACTTCATCTTGATTGCTCCCGATCTTGCACCTGGTCCAGGTCTACGTCCGTGCCTCCGACTGAATCATAGTAGACATTCTCGCCGAAAGCGCCCCGCTTAGAAGACTCCGTAAGGTTACCTGCGCGGTGTTCCCACCCTACCCCGCTCCGCAAAAGAAAAATCGCTAATGCAGCACTTACACCCGCCACACTGCAGAAATGGTTCTACTCGGACTCTTCAACCTCTCCGTACTGTCTCCACGGTTAGCAAAATGCTTTCTCGGACCTCAAACACCTCACTTGGCAGTGTGTAGCTTTCGCATATTCTCTTGATTCTTTGCTCCGTGCTCTTCCCCCTATCCGTTTCCCGATGACCCCCCCCCCCCCCCCCCCCATAAGAAGACCCTAATTTCCTACATGCTCTAGATGTTTTTTTGAATTAAGAGTGGCCTGGAAAGGGTAGTGTGAGATGGGGTCTACACTCCCCTCCCAAGATATCACTGGTCATCTCCAACGAGCCGCAATCATGACTGACTGAGCACCACCTCCGCCTCTTCTTCCCTTCTTCTCCTTCCCCAACTACGGCCATGTGGCCCCTGCCATCTAAATAAAAATATTACTCAATTCAATTCAATCCCTCGTGTGATGCTCCTGACGTGTTACAGGGGGTAATTCTCTTGAAAATACCTTCTCGCAGTCAGAAAAGTCGCATAAACCGCGTCGAACACATCTTCTCACCACTTTTATGTAGGCAGCCACCGGCCGGTGTGCGCTGGCACGACGGGCTAAGGGCGAATCAGAAAGCTCCCATGCTTGCGGAATTGCAGGTTTCTTCTTCCGCTTTCCAACAGCACTCCTGCCCTGAGAGCTCCTGCTCCCTGCAGCTCAATTGTATTCCCCTTTAAAGGCGGAAGGCGCCCGAGCGCATTTGCCTTTAGTACAAAACGGCGTCCTTCTTGTGGGACGAGCTTCAATGCCTCGTTGGCACGCGGTGGCAGGTTACTGAGATGGACTTAAAATTTTTGTAAACCTGCTGCCAAAAGCCCTCTCCATGGCGGCGTTCTTGTCGTTAGTCTTCCCTCTCTGTGGAGTGCGAGGGTCGAGGGGGCCGAGTGCACTCACCGCCCATTGCCTGCTTTCGCGCAAAAGGCCGAGTAGATGGTGGGAGCCCCCAAAGCACCCGTTTTGGATGCGGAGCTGCTTGTCAGACCGGAGCACAGCGCCAAGGTCTTTGGCTCTGAGGCGACAGAGCAAAATCGGTGGGAAGCGCAAATGGCAGAAGGCACCCGGAAGTCTTGTAGCAATGTTTCATCGCCCTTCTCTTTCTCTTCGCAGTTCAGCCACTTGTTACGTTTTTTCTCTTCGTAACGTTTCTGCAAACTATATAACGTGTCCACACAGTTGTATACCAGTATTTACCGCATTCTGTACGCCCCTGATAGCACGTGTGCTCCTGTTGCCACGGTAGTACATCTGTCAAATTTCTTGGATTGCGTGAACCCATCCACAACGCTTGTTGCTCATGGGCGTCGGCAGGGGGGTGCAAAAGGGGAACTTGCCCTCCCCCCCCCCCAATCCACCCCAGTACAACTGCCCCGCCCCCTCGCCTTCTCATTTCTCCCCCGCAGTACAATGGGTTTGAACCCCTCAAGACAAAATCCTGCCGACGCCCATGTTGTGCCCTTGTTTTACTTTTGTGTCCAGTAAAGTTTTTGTTCCGAAAAATATATGTGTGGCTTAATGGCGCATAGGTAGTTTATAGTAAATGAGCAAATACCGCAAATCGTCAAGAGTAGCGATTGCAAGCGTTGGTAACCAGAGGCCTCCGTCTCTGC
The DNA here is from genome assembly GCF_048455015.1 of Haemaphysalis longicornis. Lineage (NCBI taxonomy): Eukaryota > Metazoa > Arthropoda > Arachnida > Ixodida > Ixodidae > Haemaphysalis > Haemaphysalis longicornis. The sequence continues at coordinate 332,877,766 of NW_027526203.1, read as the reverse complement.
CTCGTAGTGCCCAGGCCAACGTCGGGAATTATGGTTCTAGACTTTGAGAGTATACCTGCGCCCGACTACGCTGCATGACTCGCACCCTTTGGTTTTCTGCCTTCAACAGCGTTCAGCGTCAAAGGTTCGTCAGGCCATCTGTGGGGATGTCATGGCCCGGCCCCCTGTGTCTCAACGGCAACACAGCACTGGGTTGCCTCCATGGACTGTTTCCTGCATTGACACCAATGCTGATATCCCCGGGATGCCCAAAAAATTGTCTATATCTACAGTGGCAGCGAGGCAGATGACGCTCAATTACATGAATGAACGTTATGCTGAGTATGTGCATATATACACCGATGGATCGTCGACAACCTCCTCCTCGTCGCCATCTTTCGCAATACCGAGCCTCCACATCGATAAGGGGGTCAAGCTCTTGCACCCCACATTGTCGACGGCTGCGGAGCTTTACGCAATATACCTTTCAGTCAAATTTATCGCTACCATGACTCCAGCGACTAAATGGGCACTATTCACATGTTCCATGCCACTCTTCAAGCCCTAAATTTAATTGTGGCTTACACTCATCACAATCTCTTGGCAAGACACATCTGTGATGTGATGGCAACTGAAATAGGAAGAACTAACAGAAGAACATTTCAGTGGATTCCCAGGCACATTGGAATAAGTGGAAATTCACGAGATGACCAACTAGCAGCAACCTCTCATTCCAATTCCACGTGTAGCACCGTTCCTTTCTTTTAAGGTGATGTGAAAAATTATTTGAAAAAACTGAAGACACACATTACTTTGGAAACCAGGTTGACCGATAAATATCGTTCATCGCTGTTATACCAAGTGGACCCGTCTGTGTGCGTCTTATCTCGGTCGTTCGATTGACACGTTATTACATCGCCTTCGTCTTGACGTGGCCTACACCAAGAAATTCCTTTACCGTATTCGATTTGCTGATGACACCTGCTGTGCTTGTGGATAGCAAACTGAAGATGTGCATCCTGTCCTGCTTGAGTGCCCTCTACATACGACCGAGAAAAAAAAAATTAGGTGACAAGCTTTGTCTGCTATCTCGGGCACCCTTATCTTTGCAGAAACTGTTGAGTCCGTGGGATAATGTACGCAACCAAACGAAAGCCTTCCTTGCCTTAAGGAAGTAGTTATTGAGTGCGCATGCGATCTTTCAGCCGGTGCAGTTTCAATGTACTTATTTTAACCTTGTGGTTCATTAAGGCAAGTATTATACCTTTTGTATACTCCAATGCTTGGAGTAGCCAGCTCATTTTTGCGTTGGAGCTAACCTATTATTTCTCTCTTTTTAGCTACATATTTTGGACTGCTTGCTGTTCATGCAAGGAACAGCATGATCGGATACCAGGGACACTATACTAGCCAGGGTGCAACCATTGCTGGAAGCCTTTGTGGTACACAAATCAACGGTTATTCACCATAACGGCATATGGGAACTGCGGTGTAGTACACGGCAAAAAGAAAAAGAGAAAAGAAACCTCCCAAATGATTTCAAAACCAAACTCTTGACCATAGTCGCCAGCGGCTGCAAAGTACCTGCCCAAAGGCGGCAGGCGGGACAGCAATACAGTAAGAGGGGCGTACAATAATTGGGTCCGGACAGGCTGCCTCTGGAGAATGAATACTGCTTCATTTAGTGCTCGAAGAGTTTCAGGTAAACACAGTTTATACTTGCTTCTTCTTAAACTAACGATATATAATGGGATATTATTTGGTTGATTCAAAGTATAAGAGCAGGGAAGAATGTATGGTTCTAACTGGCGGGAATATTATTTGCTAGTGTGTGGACCCGGGGAAAGGAAAAAAATGAATTGGGGATGGGCTTCTTGACCAATAAGAAAATTTCAGGAATTTTGGATGCATTTTACATTAGTGAGCGGGTGGCAGTTGTCATCAACCTCAGAGGTGCGAATTACAGGTAACACAAGTTAATGCGCCAGCACCTTCCAGGGAATATCAACTTGTAGACAGTTCCTATAGAGGAGCATAAAACTGACAGTGAACGAGTAAACTACCAGTTAGACTATCATCTTGGGGGACAACAAAAGGAAAATCGGGGAAACACAGATAGGCGAACGTGCTGTGGAAAAATTCAGACTACGACTCGAAATAGCCGAGATGCTCTGTTTGGCTTTGTGGGAAAAAGATAGCCTATAATGAATACATACTTCCTCAAATGGAAGAATAGAAAATGGACATTGAAATGCCCCAACAACCAAACCAAGAGCGAAAGTGATTTCACTCTAGCAGCAAATAAAGAATATGCAGGAGATGCGCAAATCGTTGGCGAAGTAAGAATTAGGGACGACATTATAGTGAGGAGAAAAATAACACTAGACGTCAGAAGAGAAAGGAATAAACTAGTCACACGGAAGAAATGAACTTGTAGGCGTTGAGCAGAGCGCTGTTGTCAATCGCGGGGTCGCTTTTGGTCGTTTTCGATAACTGATGGCGGCATCCGCTCGACAGAAGAGTTTGGCGGACCGAAGCATCAAAAAGGTTGACCACCGCACCATGCGCTCAGGAATTCAACAGCAGGAATTCAAATCGTTCCTTCACACCAATTTCGCAGTCATAACGGAGGTTAAACATAGCGTGGACGTTTCGGTTGATAACATAAGATAATCATTGAGTCTGTAGTAGCTGTAGGAGTGGAAGAACCGTAAAACTGCAGAAGGCAAATTAAATAATAAAAAAGTAGCAAAGTGCGAGGGGTTGGGGTGAATTGGCGGGGTTGTCAAAATGGATTAATAAAAGCAACATCCAACAGTGCGAATATTGAGGAAACGATAAAATATGGAGAAAGTTCCAAAGCAACCAACAAGAAACTGGCCATGGGTACTTAGTATACGAGTGGAGTGTGTGCACTCAGATATTTAGCTGCCACGTCCGCCCACTCTATCTGAGCATAACTTAATGAATGGCGAAAGCTAAGGCCCGGCAAAGCAATCAGGGTGACGGAGCACGTATAGCCTCCTATGTCGGACCGAATCTCAGAAGTGCCTGTTATAATTTGTTTGCTGCCTGCGTAACTTTGGCTCTCCAAGTCAGTTGGGCTTTCGCCATGCATATGCAGCCTATGCGCATATGTCCGAGCTGGGGCGTTATAAGTAAAAAAAAAATTAGCAGCGGCTTAGCTCGGCTATGCCAGGATTTACGTAGCGTGAGCTAAGGCTCAGCTGGTTACTCAAGAATAGGTTTCCTGGTTGTCTAGGATTAGCTGATTATCATGCTTACCGCTGCTAAAACGATTTCCAATCCATTCCAATCCAATCCAATCCAATCCAGTCCAATTCCTTCCTATGCTCCTCGCGCTTGCGCAGCACGGCCCTTCAAGCTCCACGCGAAACTGCTCAACCTCGGCCCGTGTAGCTTACACTACAAAAGGCAATTCGCGCCTATCGGGATGAGCCTTTTCCACGGAGCCCGGAGCCAGCGGGCGCCGTCTTGGGCTGGGGACAGCGGGCCCCAGGAATAGTAGCCGCTCCGGGTCCCCACCACCTGGTGCCGGCCTCTGTTGTACGCACCTCGCGACGTGCTTACCCAAAGTACACAATCTGAACGGCCTGCCAGCGATGGAAGGGCGACGGCCTCCAAGGGTGCTGTTGTTGTACGCCCAGATAAGGACGCGCTGTACGGAAGCAGCAGCGAGTGGGCGTCGCAGTTTTCTCCGTTCGAGGGGCCAAATTGCACGGAATTTATGTTACGCAGCACGAAGCAGCGCACCAGTTCCCCTTCCATTATTGCCCCGGACGAGCCGATTGGCGAGTGTGCGCCTGTGTTTGTCTCACGAACACAGTTCGGACGCAACATCACTCCAAATTTTCTGCGCCCCAACAACACTGTTTTTATAGGCGACAGCCCTGCAGCATAGTTCACACCACCACCTCACAGCTATCTCAGTGAATCTAGAGAGCTAATGCCCGCTAGATACCGCTATCGTCTGTAAGAGCTCGCCTTGAGAGGACTGCATTGTGCCAGTTGCATGATCCATCCATCCACACCACACACACACACACACACACACACACACACACACACACACACACACACACACACACACACACACACACACACACACACACACACACACACACACACACACACACACACACACACACGCACACACACACACACACACACACACACACACACACGCACGCACGCGCGCACATGCACGCGCGCTCGCACACACACACACACACACACACACACACACACACACACACACACACACACACACACACACACACACACACACACACACACACACACACACAAAATATTAGTGTTTGTTCTATATCATTAAAAGAAGCATGTACTGCAAGATAGCGAAAGCAGAAGTACACTTACCTGACTGCCTGCACAAATGAATAGTTTTCGTAGCTTATAAACAGGAGCTTTGAGTTACGGATTCAGAAAACCCCTATAGTGAAAGCTTATGTCGTAGGTTCTCTATTTAGTCCCTTGTACCCGTTCCATGGGTATTACTGCAGGTAAGTACTAAATGGCCAGCAAGTGAGAAAAGGACAAAGCACAGCTAATATTCGTATTATACTTCTGATAGCATGTTAAATAATTATGTACAGTCAACAGCACCGAAATTGAAAGCCTACAAAGAGCTCGCAAGCTGCTTAAACGGAACTTCATAAAATGGAAGCCATTTCATTAAATCATTCTTTCCACTCGCTGACAGTGTCGGGAAAGAACGAACCATTAAAATCGACAAATCTATTGATACCGCCCTGCCTTTGTCTAATCTTTTGCTGTGCGATCGGTTTTGCTGACACGTTTGTGAACCCTCCCGGTTGAGTAGGCCCGGTTTGTTATAGTAACGTCTAAGGGTTTTCCTTGGTGAACACATCTTTTACTTAAAGGTATCTGGTATTCGCGAGCTTCTTAACGTAAATTTACTATCAAAAATCACCCGGGATCACAGGTTGGAGTAGTACCGCTGGTTTCGGTTATTTTTGCTAGTCGATCATCTTTTTCTGGTGACTCGAGAGACAGACGGAACTGGATTTTCCGGCAGTCGGACCACGATTATTTATAATCAAACAGCTGAAAGCCCATTTAGGTGAAATGTACACAAACAGAAAAAAAAAATCTCTGGCACTTAACTCTGATATGTTCTTTGAAGACGAAAGCCTGGGGATACTTAATAACAACCGCCTTCTTTTCTGCTACATTGTGTTGTTCGCTTTCGTGCCTTCATCCTACGGCGCGAATTACCTCAGCAAGCAGACTGGCGGACGCCTCTTCTCACGAGCTATCAGGTTCGGGTGTCACGCGGCACGCATTATTATGCAACTTCTACGTTTCAGATTCATAGTGTTGGGAATTTTGTGTAGTGAGCACATTGTCTTTCAAAAGCTCCCGATTTCTGACCCCGAGTGCGTATGTGCCACGAAGGAAGCATTTGTTCTACGCTGGCACACGTGCGTTTTTTATTTATTTACTTTTTGCAGCGGCAGCCGTTTTCTTGACCGGACAGCAACAACAACAACGGCGCTTTTTTTGCAGAATGGGGCACTTGAAGTTTTGGCCTTAAAATACTGGCCGACCGTTCTCTGAGAAAGCCCACGAGAGCATGAAATGCGGCAATGAATTCCCACCGAGCAAGCTGGTAAACAAGCAAATAATTCAGAAACGAGTCCACCCACTTCCACCACGCGTGTTTTCAAGCGCGGTAATGGGGCCGTTTTCTTTTTGTGAGACCCGATAAACTCGACGAATGAACGGCCAGGTGTCATTCGTGGGTATGGAATGGGACCGCTTTGTTGACACCAGGCAACCCTCCAAATATGGGTGTCCCAGCTATCATGCACCAAGATTTAAAAAAAGAGAAATTGCGTAACTCGAAGAAAACCTAGTGCAAAATGTTTGCAGTACTGTGAAGAAGCGGAGAGTAATTTTTTCGTTAATGAGACTTAATTAATTAATTGTAATTAATTATCTAACTCAAGAAATACTCTCCTAATCACTAAAGTGTCAATGAGGCACTTGTAGGTAATTACGAGGGGCATCTAACTGCGCTATTTTCAGCGACGAACTAATTGCGTACTCATTTATTCTGACTGATAAAGGAAACCCGCGAAATATGAAAAATACCACGTGACGACGCTTACGCGCGCATTGTAAAGCAGCGTCCCCAAACAAAGCTGATTGAAAGCAACTGCTTCGCGTGTTACCCGCCCGAAGAGACAGCGCATCACCTTGATAATAGCATGCATGGAAGGAGCAGCAGCAGCAAGATTCGCGCGACGCGTGGGCAGATAAGGAACAAACTCGGTCGCGATTTCTTCTTTCTTTCTTTTGTCTATTTCATTCTGGCTAACTCAGAGGCAGCCTGTTTGAGGGCGTTGCTTTACGGTGCGCGCGGAGGCGCCATCACGTGGTATTTTTCATATTTCGCGGGTTTCCTTTATCAGTCAGAATAAATGTGTACGCAATTAGTTCATCGCTGAAAATGCCGCAGTTAGATGCCCCTCGTGGTTACCTACAAGTGCCTCATTGACACTTTAGTGATTAGGACAGTATTTCTCGAGTTAGATAATTAATTACAATTAGTTAATTAAGTCTCATTAAAGAAAAAAATACTGTCCGCTTCGTCACAGTACTGCAAACATTATGCACCTGGTTTCTTTCGAGTTACGCCTTTACTCTTTTTTTAAATCTTGGTGCATGATAGCTGGGACACCCTGTATTATCTTGTAACGGCCTGTTTCCTGTTGAGACGAAATGTGCAAACCAGGATTAATTATGCTTCCGCCTCCTACAGCCTTACCCCACAAATTTTGTGCAACATCAATGATTAGTGCGTGAATGCTCATGAATCCCGATTCGGGATCTACGGAGCCCATTCTTCCCCCCCCCCCCCTTTCTTTGTGCTGATATACGACGAACGCATTCTATTCCTCAAGTATGTGCCGAAAGTGTCCGCACAAACGCGTGCACGCGCGCGCTACAGCTTTAATGCGCATTGGCTATTGATAAGTGCAAATTGAACACACCCTCCGAAGGGGTTGGTCAAGGAATGCGAAGCATGTATTGGTTTATTCACGCGATGAGTACTCACCGCTCCAAATCATTAAGTTGTCTGAATAATCGCTCCCTACGCAATGAACGGAGGTCCAGAGAACGGAAGTTTTTACCGTGAATAGAGATATGATCTCGAAACTGGCGCTAAAAGCGCTTACAACGTAGAAAGCTTAATAAAATTATTTAGGCATCTGGCGACAAATAGTGACGTAACACGTTTTAGGGTGGCTGAAGTAGAGCAATATTTGCACCTTTTGTCCGCAGCCATATGAGCCCCTACTTCTATTTTTGTTGCTGCAATCCCCCAGCGATTATAAAACCCCTCATACAGTCAAACCTCGATATATCGAACACGGGTATATCGAATTATTGCCTACATCGAACACTTTCTATATCACGCGGAAAATTACATGCATTTTTAATTTTTTATTTTGAACTGGGACGGATATGAAATGGGTATATCGAACTCCGCCACCCCAGACTGTCCAGACCGCTCGCGCTCTGTTGACAGGCGGCGAGCTATCCCGCAGTACCCTCGAGGATAGCGGTGGCGCGATGGGCGTTTCCGACTGCTGCGCATCGGTTGCACCGAAGCAGAATTGGACGGTGCAAAAGAAGAATGCGAGCTTGAAGAAACCTGGGGCCAGCTGGAGCGCTTTGTTGGTGCTGAGCCACGAAGCATGTGCATTGATGACTTTGTTGGCGGTGACGACAGCACCGGAACGACGGCGGAGCTGATGGATGTGGAGATCCTAGCGGGGGTTACTACTGAGTGCACAAACGAAGACGCTGCCGAGGTTGTACCCGCAAGCGCTGATAGTGCCACGCTCCCGACTTCGACCGAGGTTTCAGCGGTTTTGGCCCTACCGCACCGCTACTGCAGCGCTATAGAAGGCACCGGCCTGTCGCTTGTGGAACGTTTGGATTACTTTGAGGAAGTCGTGTATAACACACCAGGCTACCTTGCTGCAGTACTTTAAGCCAAAATAATAAATACTTTGAAGCACCAAGTGAGTATTTACTGCACAATTCGTTAATTTATTGATTTGTACCAGTTTATGACGCGTTTTTTACGTGATTTTATATATCGAATTCTGGTTATATCGAACTATTTCGCGGGCACCGCGCTGTTCGATATATCGAGGTTTCACTGTAATTATTACACTTCATAAAATCGCACTCCTCCGGGTGCGGAAGCATTGCGACATAAACGGCTTTCACGCCGGCTCGCAACTTTCGGCTAATTTGGATCAACTGTAGTTTCGGCGGTTGATGCTCCGCCCTTAACGCGAGATCTCCGCTCACCTCTATTACAGAAAACGTTTTCTCTCAAGTGTGCTGAATATTTTTTTCATGGTTGGAAAATACTGGCACAGATAAACTTTCTCGCTGGTTGTACAGTAGTACAACTTGGTACGCCTATAAATACTTTTTGATCTCATGCAACCAGATGTCTCCGTATGTTTTATACGGCTTCTAAAAAGCGGTAACAAAGATTCCACGACTAAAACCTGCCGGACTTCTCCAAGCTACGCTTCGATACATAAATATTGACGGACAATTTTCTGCAATGCTCCGTGTCTGACGCTGGGACGCTGCGCGGTGTCTGAGTTGACCGGTTAGGGAAGACACTTTGGATGATAAATTCCCTGCCCGCTCCAGCGTATCTTCGGTCGCCGGATCCCCTATAGTTTCGCCGGATCCCCTCGCGTATACCCCAAGCGTACGAAAAAAAAAGTTTATTTGGCCGCTGCCTACTCTTAGTGAAATAAAGAAAGGCGATATTCAGCTCAGTTGCATTCGACCACATAACCGTACGATTGCACTAGTCTTATTTTTAATGTTGAGAACGTGTTTTAGGACATTTTACAGCACTCTTGGCACCTAGCCATGTGCTTATCTATTTTAAGTTGCTAACATTTATGCTTTTACCACCTCGACGATTGTTCTTCTATACGAGCTTAGTCTCGCTCACCCAACGAAATAAAATGACCGAATACACACAGATGATGGCTATGTACAAAAGAAACCTTTATCGCTGATGCCACTGCTCTGCAAATCGAAATGAATTCAGGTGGTATGCCGTTGCTGAAGCGTTGCTTTCGCGGCATGAACCTGCCGCAAGAAAACACGCCTGAAAAGCGTATGCAAATTTTATATTATCGGTAACGAAACCATCGCTCGTAACAGAGAACGGAAATGGGTCACAAGCCGTTATTTGCGGTGCAGGCACGAGCAGTCCGCGATCTTGTGCACGCAGACGCGTGCGTAGCTACCGAAATGTGCAGAAGGATCGCAAGCAGCGCCCTCTATCTCAACAAACGGGAGCAGGATATTGCTGCTTCTTTCTGTTTGGTCCTTCTTGCGTCCGACTTCTCGGGGGCTGCTGCTGACTGCGTGGGCTCGTCCGAGGCCGTAAAAATAAAGACGGCCGTTTCCAAGTCGCAAACAACGTGCATTTTGCGAAACGGGCCGGCTCAACTTGCGCAAGGCCCCTGTTGATCTTGACTGGCTGCCGTCGTTCGGCAGTTATCGCGCTTCAGCGCTGGCTGCGCCTAATGTCAAGGTCATGACGCGAACACCGCAGCTGGCGCCCCTAAAAGTTTGGCGGCCCTTTTTATTTTGAACGATTGATCCCAGTTGTTCAAGTCACGGTCATATGAAAACCTAGGACAGGTACGCATGTCTCATGCTTAAAGCAATACACCGGCGCGATGGCATTATGACATTGGCGGTGTAATATTCGCGAAAGGTTGCACAACATGTCGGCGAGGGAGGGAGGGGGGCTGTTACGCTGTTGCGAAACAAAATTTGTGCGCAATACTAGTGGGGCTCTTCAAGAACCCCCTCCCACCACCTAACAACATAACGACAACATAACAAACTGGTTCCAAGCGGAAATTATTCCTGAGAAATAACGCAGCACTGATTACAACAAGGCATTGGCTAATTAGATGACTCACGAACGTCCACTTCGTTTTACAAACAAACTATAAGTGCGCAAGCAATGTCGATCACGAAACTTCCTTTAGTACGTTCACGCTGCGCTGACACCTTAGGGCAGTCCAAACAGCTGTCAGTGCCAAACTACCGCCTCGTGATGTAGTTTTTTTTTTTTAATGCGTAGCACTCTTTGCCGAGTGTCCCGCAGGCAGGAACGTGTAACGCCCTGCATTTCAGCAAAATTTCAGATTTGGCGAAAGTAGCACTTTTAATCGTTATGATAGCGTAAATGGAGATAATTGGTGAAACGGAATTTTGAAAAACCAAAAATCAGAAAAAGTAGAAAAAATAAAATTTTCACAGAAAGGATCTGACAAAACAAAAAATACGCATCTTATACCTCCCCCCCCCCAAAAAAAAAAGTCGAGATAAAAACGAGATAAGAAAAAAGTCGAGATAAGAACGTTGAAAATAAGAATAAACATAGCGAATATGGCGAACCGTGTAACGTCCTGCATTTCCACAGAAATGCAGGTTTGGAGGAAGTAACACCTTTAATCGTTATAATAGCGGGAATTGAGACAATTAGTCGACATAGTTTTGAATTAAAAACAAAAAAATTACAAAAATGCAAAATATAAAATTATCGCACAAATGATATGATGCAATAAAAAATAGGCATCTTATACATCTCCATAAAAAAAACGAAGACTAAGCAGAAGATGTCCGCAAAAGAACGTAGTAAATACGAAAAAAAAACTTATCCCTCCCTAAAGGAAGTCGATAGAAGCGCGAAAGCTTTCCCAGATTCAAAGTGCGTCAAAAGTGCGTCAGAACCTTCGCTGAAAGTGTGTCCAATCGATCGTCAAACGTTTCTTCAAAGACCCAACTCGTAAGACCCAAGAACGAACGATTTTTCCTGCACTAAGTATATAGACGCATCTACGAGGGATTTAAATGTATACCGATACGTGGTTTATGAGATGAAGGTATTGTAATGTACTCCTTCACGATCGGTGCGTGCATTGTATCTAAAACCGTTCCTTTATCGCGATTTTCAAGAAACCGTTTTGATGCCATAGAAGCCCTGGTTTCGTGCCCGCGCAGTGTGTCCAGAGGTCTCACCAGAGCTTTTCGGTCGAGCAACCGGTCTATGGGAAAAGGCGTCAGTTTTCTGACAGGGCGCCATCGGTCCCGTTAAGAAAGTTTTCGCTTTAAAAATACTGTAAACGGGCCAACTTTGCAGTATACGCCTTGCATCTTCGGGGAAAAAAAAACAACATAATTAGCGAAGTAAAGGAACTTAATCGCTATAATGGTATAGATTTACATCACTGGCGAAAAGAAAGAAGATAAAGCTTATAAATATTGAAAAAATCCAACGTCTTTCGCTGTTCATAGCCATATTTGGCTGTAAAGAACTCACGCTCTAGACAAGCGGCATAAGATAGCTACGCATTGGTGCACAATTCTTTGCATTTTTGCAGATTTTCTTATTTGAGGGGGGGAGCGGTGTTTTGAGAAGAACACTCCAGTTTTGGGAGTTCAGCTCATTCTATATATTAATGACAACAACAACAACAACAACAACAACAACAATAATAATAATAATAATAATAATAATAATAATAATAATAATAATAATAATAATAATAATAATAATAATAATAATAATAATAATAATAATAATAATATCGTTTTATGCCATTATAAACACATGATATATTTGCTGCTACCCTTAAGCACGCAGTGCTTGTGAGTGAGCAAGCAGATCAGCGGTGCAGCAATCATGCGTTAAAGCAAAAAAAAAAAAAAAGAGAGAAAGAAGAGAAAAAGGAAAGGGGACAAAAAATATAAGGAGTGCAAAATACATCGAATATGCACTTAAATAGTCTGTCATCCTTTCCCCGAACACTGCGAGTAAAACAAAAAAGAACAGTAATTATAGAACAGTACTTAACCCGATTACAAAATGATAATGTCATAAGACCAACATAAAACAGTGTCGGACAAAACGCATATTACGACGTATGCTGTGCAAAGACAGCAAACGGCAAAAGAGAAGAAAACACAAAGCCACGTCTACAAGCAAAGAGAACAGACAAAATTGTACAAAAGAAAGAACAAGGTTCTTAATATGTACGACCCGATTGCGTTACTTCGACTTCGAGGGAACATTTTGGAACAGGTGGGTATACAGCTTTTACTATTCACCCTTTCCGATCACTGAGATGAGCGAAGAAAGCGAAACTAGCCGCGCCGGTTTTAGTTTCCACGGCACAGGAAAGGCTGAGACCATTTACGCTTGTGTGGCTTAAGGCGCGAAAAGTTGAAACTTCTGGGTGTTGTTCATTTGAGCGAGAAGGTGACGACGTCAGTGTTTCAAAGTTTTTATTCTGTACCTTCATGGCAGGACTGAACGTTTTTGTTTCTTTACTAAGAAACCGAGACAAATAGGGAGAAGACCATTATTCAGTAAGAAATCGTTGAAGTGTGAAAAAAGAGGACCGCGACATATTCTGGAGAGTTCAAGGGTGGAAATCAAAGCCTAGGGCCCCCAAAGGCAGCAGCTCAACTAGCTGGCAGGTGACCTGACACGTGGCTGCCCCCAAGTCTCGACTGATGTGGAATATTGCCGCGGGCCATGCATTGGATTTGTTTATGTTTTTGCTTTTACCTCCCGGCGGCACCGTGCTACGTTATCTGTGTCCAAAGTGAAGCGCATGTTTCCTTCTTTTTAATGCCGCACGGGTTATCTCATTTGATAGAGAGAATGTTTCGCCCTAACGCCACTAGCCTAGAATAGCCTTGATTTGTTAACTACAGTGTTAACGATGTAATTCGACGGTTCGAGAAACACCCGCGGATAAATGCCCGCAGAGTAGACGCCGCGGCAATCAAATAACCGACACTCGCCTGCGCACGTCACCTTGTTGACTGCTGCTTCGCCGCCTGTGTATTCTTTGAGTTGTGAGGGGAGCACAAGTTCGCTCCAATAAAACATGTTTACCTTGAAGAGAACTGCGTCGTCTTTGGCTGCGTGACAATATATAATGTTTGAGTTGTCCCCTCAGCGTATCCTTGGGCAGCCATGTTGCGTGAAAGAGGGTAGATGTTTCCTCACATTTAGCACAGCTTTAATTTACTGTAGGATGTTCTCTACCGAACTGTTCTGGCCATCTATATTTGCGGATATACCTATATGTTTGTATCCTGCCAAGAGTTCGCGATTCTTCGGCGTTGAGAACCCTGTGTGTCACGGGGAAGGCTCGCGTTCTGAGGCGTGGAATAAGGAGACGTTCTCAGTATTTTTTAGGAAAGTCAGAAGGGGCACAGTAAAGATGGTCCTGTAGTTCGTTTCCCCGAAGTTCGGTGTCGATCAGGAACCCAATCGCCCGGGCTCCGGTTGATTTGGTAGGAGACTGGTAGGGCGATGGTGTTGAAGTTCTTGGAGACGGCGGTCGAATTGACGAACTCGAGGCGTTGGGGTTGATTAAGTGAAACGACGAGTTTATATACAGCTATTTACAGTAGGAAAACTGGGTACACGAGTAATGAAAAGGAAAACTTCGAACTTCAGCTAGACGCTAGCTCCGAGTGCGCACAAATCACTCGAGCTCCTCAACTTCGTCTAACTCTCCTATTTTCGGAGCGTACACAAACCGCTCGAGAAACCACGGCCGAGACTCTGTCTCGCCGCAAGATCCGTCTAGTTGCCCGGTACAGCGCTGCACCCTAAACCTCCGACGCGATCTTAACCTCGACTAGGGGGCTCACAAATCCCAACCTAGCTTTAACGGTCGAGACTCCTTGTCCCGCCGGGAACTGCCCAGCTGAGCGCTCAGACAAGAACGATTTCTAACGGCCAAGTTCGGCCTTATAAAACCACGAGATCACCCTCTCTCGGGAACGCCCCTGTAGCTTTCGTACACGCGTGAGGGAGTGCCCAAATTCACGTAGACAGCTGTCACTCAGCACGCCACGGAATATTCATTGAGGCGCCGCCACCTTTGGGTCAACGGCACGCTCGTAGACGAGCAGGTGCGTGCGACCCCGCGGGGTTGAGAGCGATAGGCGGCGACCGCGCGTCGCGCTGACCGGGGCGCGTTAACAATGGAGGCTCGCGCGGTGCGCGCTTCGACGCCGGTAATCCCTCCACCTCCGCGCGTCACGCAGATGGTTCCCGGAATCCGGCGGCGCTCAGAGACAGAGTGGCGGGTTCTCACGCGCAGCCTGCGCGCCTGGCCACTGACCGCATAAGTGGACCTTACAGGCACCATGTAAAAACGCGCGTGCTTCTGGGCGGTGGCTTCATTCCTTTCCAGGCCCTCGTGCCCTGGTTTCCATGTGACGTCTCCAGCTCTCTTCATTGTGCATGATAGAATCTTTCTGAAGCGTTTAGGTATTCTGCCTGTAGCCAGAAGTCTAATGGTTTTTTGGGAGTCTTTAATCATGCTTAAGCTTCTATCCGATAGTTTCGCTTGACTGATACCCAAGAGGATGGCTCCGATTCCCGCTTTTTCTGCTCCTTTGTAAAGGAGGATCGTGCAGTTGCAAAAATTACCAAGGTGTTCCACTACGACAATTTTTGCCTCCGTACTTCCGTACATTCCGGCCTCGGGGTATACAGTGTTTTCAGAATTTGGGAACTTTCCTCCAAAAAATTTGATCTTGGCTTTTCCCTTCCTCTTGTGTAGCTTTGTATCCATGTTTTCCGATAGGGGGAGAGTTGTGAGGGAAAGTCGGTGGATCAGTGACATGTCCATCATGCTGTTGGTCGTTTTAAATGCAGAGCATTTCTTAGCCTCGCCTGTTCCTGCGTCGGACGGTGTCAACAGTTTCGCGTCCGCAGCAGGTGCGCCTCTCCTTCCCTCCTCTCTCTCAACAGCAGCTGGCGCGCGCATGCGTCGTAGTCAGCCCGTTCGCTCCGTCGCGGTCTCGGCCTAACAGGTGCGTGATAGCAGCGCGGTGGGGCGTGGAAGGGCGCGCGCTGCTTGCGCATGCGCGCTCTCCCCCCCGTACTGCTCTCCCTCTACTGCGCGCGCTGCAAATATAGCGGCTAGCGGTCGCTCGTGTTTCAGTCACTGCGTTGCTCCTTCCTTCCTTGGTTGACGATCGTGCACGTTTACTCGTGTCTGCTACTCCAGCATCACGGAAGAAGCTATGGAAGCAACACTGCCTTCAATCAGTACTGAGGCCCCAATGCTCTGCATTTACTCGTGTTCCCCTCGCGGGAAGGCGCGGGAATTTTTTTTTTTTTTTCATAGGATGGACTGTCACAATTTTTCCCCAGGCGCTCCCTTTGTACTAGGAATGTGGCTTCACTGATCTCTCCAAAAGTGTGACAAAGGCACAATTTGAGGACCTTTTCGGTGGCCTTAAAAATTGGGAAGTTGAGGGCGGCCTTTAGGCTGTCGTGATGACGGTGTTTATTTGTTTTTATGTAGTGTGGGTAACCTTGCGTTATGGGAGGCTGTACGATATCCAGCTCATTATCAGTGTCTGGTTAGTCGTATCGTTTCTTCTCGTATTCCTGCTCTTCGCATGGTCAGGAGATTTACAATGTGGGCCAAATGGTTAAAGATGGTATTTTGGCGATTGTGAGATCGGCACTGCCGCTTTTCGATATGACCATGAGGAGGAGAAAGACCTGCCGCTAGGAAGGCTAACCTCTCCAGTTTACACAAACAGCTGCCCCTCTCTCGCCTATGTGACTGCTGTTTTATGATGGATTTTAGGTGATTTTTTATATTTGCCGCGTGGCGCCATCTGTAGGTTGCTAAACTGATCTTGCGGTGGTGGGAGGGCCGCGGAAGTTCGAGAAACTTAAAATTCGTGTAGTTAGACGCTATGTATGCTGTGTTTTATCTTTTACTGGGAAAATTTCAGTACCTTCCTGCTCATAATCTACCCTATCGTTGGTTTATGAGAGCATCGCATTAATCTTCTGCCCTCTTTTTGTAGTCAGGCGACGCAATATTGGCGTGGCATTGAGTTCCAGCAGGAAGGGGAGGGGGTGCATTTGGTGTGATCGCGTCAGTTCCGGGTACCGTTGGTGACCGTGTCTGCCGAGCATGCGACTACCGATGGCGCGTTAAACAACCTTCATTGCGCAGGCGCGCCGGCGCCGTGCCTGCTGAAATCCCTCATGCTTACTTTGCTCCCCGCCGTAGCATCATTGCCCTCCTTTATACACTCAAGTTGACGAGCTCTCGCATCTGGCTGCTTCATTTCCAGTGTTCGCTTTGCATCGGTGACGCATTTCCGCGGGCGCTTGATAAGCACGGCTGATAGCGGACGGCTAGCAGCCACGGAAAAACATTGAAGATGACATCTACGTTTGGGACTTAAAATGCAAGACGCCTTAGATACGCCTTAGTTGTCTTAGATACGATGGCCCGTCCGGTCTTTGTTTTTCCAGCCGTGTCCTTGGCGCTGCGAGAATAGTTACGCTGGTTTCTCCGCTGGCGTTATAAAGACCCAATTTGATGAATTTTTCATCATTATCATTATCAATAGCCAATTTAGGTTAGTTGTGGGAAGAAGGCCTCTCCCACTGACCTCTACCAGCTCCTTTTTTGCGTTTCCCCAGCCCATTCTTTGCTTCCGAATTTTCTCATTTGCCCCTACATCAAATTAATCGCCTTCTCCTTCTTCTTGACTCGTCTCAGGGCGTCCACTCTCTTACACCTTTGGTCCACCAATTCTCAGTTCGTCTCATGGTAAAAATTGCGAGGTTGAGGACTGCCGTATATGCTTTCCTGATCAGAGTGTTCATTTGATTTCCTTCGGTGCGTCTAAGTTTGTGGTACGGTAGGCTCTCTCATTATCGGCTCATTATCACTGCCTCCAAGAGTGCTTATATTAAAAAGTCCTGTTGTAACCGAGTTGAACATGAATGGGACGTATGGTTACCTATTTTTTCCCAAATAATTCGTAAAATGCCTTGGTATGTGGATCTTTTCTGTCTGTCTTATCGTTCGGCCTTTAATTACTGGTATTTTAAATTCGACGAAGTAGTACCTTGTACTGAGGACGACATATGGAAAACTGAATATTCCCAATTAATTCATCATGTTCGCGCTGTTTTCTTTTCGTGCAGGTTGGTAGCGTATGCACTATTCCTGATGATTCTGTGAAGTTTATCTTTTCTTGATTAATGATTGCGCAGCTGCCATTGGTAGTTATGCCGCAGCGAAGAATGCTTTCCGCAAGTGACTTGTTAACCCGATATCTTGTTTCTATATTAGTGCCGTCTCGCAATTTTTAAATGTAGGCAGATAAGGTCCTTAGTTTTTACATACCGGATTTATGTGTTCAGCCCAGTTAAAAAAAACAAAAAACTCGTAGATGTACAAACCTAGATATTTTAAATCTGGACTGTACGCTGAAGATGAACAAGAACGATCATTACAGCTTTCTAAATGCAGCAATATTTTCCCATTCAATTGTATTTGTATATAAGGGCTCCTAATGCATTTCTTTCACTTTGCTCTTCACAGTTCTTGTTCGACGAAGCTCTCTACAGTAGTTTTTTTTTTTTTTTTTTGACTCTGTACATTCACTCGCCTTCTGGCGTCACGCTGTTTCTTTCAGTCTCAACTCTTCCCTTCACAAGCTTTGCATTCTCCGCTTCCTGCCAGACGACAAAGACGCTGGACAAAACCCGTTGAAATGCGTAAAGATCACCTCCGATAATAGACTTACGCCGTTGATTACATACTACCCTGCGAGCAAAGTTTTCGCTAGAATGGTGACACGCAACGCCTCAAGAGAAACCGTCTGCCGCTTTGACGACAAATGAAGCACACGGTCAAGCAACGCCACATTAAAAAGTTTTGCTAGCTAGCAGACGATAATTGAAGCACGGCCACTCGATGGAAACCTCCTTTCCATCGAGCGGTCGCGACTGAAGCGTACGCTCCGGCTGCAGACGGATAAACGCACGGTAAAACCTGCGGCAGCCATGTCAGGCGATCGAGCCACCTAAAAAAAGGCAAAAATATTAGCAGCGGCTTAGCTCGGCTATGCCAGCATATACGTAGCGTGAGCTAAGGTTCAGCTGGTTATTTTTAGCTTTCCTGGTTGTCTAGGATTAGCGCCGCTCAGCCTCCTGGCGACGCCGCTTTGCTAGACGTTCTTCCCTTTGCTCCGGTGCCTCCGCCGCACGTTTAGCCTTCTTCTGTTCGTTCTTCCTACGCTCAACCGCTAATTGCCAGGCAAATACTTCGGGATCCGATGAGTTAAGCTTCTCCGCTCTTCTGCGTCGCTGAGCAGCAATTTCGCTCTCCATGGCTATACCACACTGGCAAACGCCCCGCTATATGTATATCCCCACTGATACATCTGCGCATGCGCACAAAATGAGAGGCGCTATCGAGCGGCTCCGGCGCAGTGTCAGACTTGGCTACTGCGCAACGGGGGCACACAGCTGGGCGCGCGCCGGCGCCAGTGCGTCTTCGCGGCTATGACGTCACTCCTCTGGAATGCGCAGACCATAGTTTCTTAGTAAGTATGCTAGAGAGGTAACTGGGCCTGGTAATCCATGTCGTCGTGGGGGTTTATGGGAAGACCCCCTTTTTTGGCTTGGGCTTGGTATGGCAATTGGATTCTTAAGCAGTTTGGGGGATTTGCTTTCTTCACTATGCATTAACACGTCTACGAGCGACGAGGAAGCCGAAATCCCCCCTGTTCTATGGTAGCCGTGTTCGGTGAAACAGCAGGCAGTGCGTCATCACACCTCACGTTGGTCATGCCGCAGTCGAAGGACGTATGACTGAGCAGGCAATATGCCGCCGCAAAATTTGTAGCCGACGAAAAAAAGAAACAAAACGTACTTCGACGAACACAAGATACGGCAGATACGGGCACCTCAATCCGTCCTATCTTGTAATCGTACCCGACTGTTTGACGCCACGTTTTTTTTTTTCTTGTTAAACTGTAGCTGACGGTCGGTGCACCGGTTCACCACGAAGGCGGCGTTTGCATAGGCACGCTCAAAAAAAAAAAAAAAAAAAAAAAAAGGGCCCATCTCTCTACGAGGGGGGACTCGAGTAAATGCGTCGCGTAGGGGTGGGTGTATTGCGTTAACGTTAGTGTTTGGGGGGTGGTGGTGGGGTGGTAGTGAATGTGTTAACTATTATTGCTTATTACTATTAATTATTATTATTTCTTTCATATATTAATTATTACTTTCGTGATTTTGCGACTCGAGTACCCCCTCGTGGAGAGATGGGCCCAATTTTTCTTTTTTTGTGTGACGCAAGAAATGAAGGCAAGGAGTAGGTTGTTGTAAGTCGTTACTTATTTATTTGTTGCTGTTGTCGTTGTATTGGACGCTGAGAACGACGGGTTCGTGGTCGCTAAAGTGTACTGTTAAGGGGTCTTTAAGCAGTGGTCGTGCGTTGCAGCAACTGGTGAAGACGAGATCGATGCAACTGCTGCCGTGTACCAGCAGCTTCTTGACGTAGTTTCAATGAGTCAAGGATATAAGGCGCGTTCGTACCCTTTGATTCTGTTTCGCTTTTGTGGCGCAGTGGGAAGAGCACCATGTACCTCGCGTTCCGCCCACAGGGTCGTGGGATCGAAACCAGGCGCCGATAACTATTATTTTTTTTATATAGTGTAGGGGGAGGGGTGCGGACCTGTTGTTGAGAGCGAGGAGGGTAGCGTGATGCGGGAGAGGAGGAGTGGGGGAGAGGGCGCACCTGCGCGCTGAGCTGTTGCGGACGGACGGCGGACGCTACATGTGAGTTAAAGAAATGCTCTGCATTTCAAATTTTCCAAATTCTTCAAGCAACCTATTATTTGAAATAATAGTAAAATAATGGGAATGAGTTCCCTCCCCCCCCCCCCCCCCCCCCCCCCTAAATATTAACATTGTTCGTGACTACCACAGTGGCCTGCAAAATAGCCGGCACAAACACTCCGGCAGAAATACACGTTTTGCTTCCTTTTTTCTTAGTTTTAAAACAGCCTGTTTTATTTTTCAGTTACATAATTGCACACTATTATTCGCGATTTTGTGGCGCTTTCTTTAAATTTGGGGTCACTAAAACGATGCAATCCAAGCCAATGATAAAACTTAGGCGAGCGCATGATATAATGACGGCCCATGACGGCACAGACGGCTTTGATGTGAGCCGCGTAGACGCTAGCGCCAAATTCCTCTCTAGTGTATAGTGTAAGAAACTCTATGGCGCAGACCGGCGAGGCGCGCGCGGCGGCGGCGGCTCCGGCACGCCAGCTGTGCGCAGTGTGACGTCATTGCTCCTCGCGCATGCGGAGCACGGCTCTCCAGGTGTCACGCGAAACTGCTCTACTTCGGCCAGTGTAGCTCACGCTACGAAACATGTCTGGAGTAATCCTATTCGCACACACCGGCTCATTGTCGACTGGGGGCGGTCGCTGGTGCGGTCGCACCACGTCGCTACCAACGCTTCCGTGGAAGGTGTCCGTCGCGTATAACCTCAGCACACACAACACTGGCTGCTCGGCACTCATGAAGCGAATACCGCCTCAAAGTCGTCGCAAAGGGGGTCAGGCGCCAGATGGCTGCACAGCCAATGTATAGTACTTTCGAGAGACGAAAAAGGGCTTAAAATTCCTCCTCCGCTACAGAAAAAACTCTATCGGAAGACATATATGCCTGCTACACCGACCGTGAACAATGAAACACGCCGCAGCTGCCGCCAACACGAGTGTAGCAAGTTAAACTCGGCCAAGCAATATCTATCCCGAGTTTCTTCCGAGTTCTCGTGTCAATCACGCACAACCAGCCCAATCGTCGGCGCGCCGTAGTGACCGAAGCTTCAACAAACCATGGCTGCCATGGTATTCACTTCGCCGGTTAGGTAGCGTCGCAGCCACGAAGTCACTTGCATTTGATGCTCGGGCAACAAAGCTTAGCAGCAAACAATGAACGAACGAAGTCCCCAGGCTATCGTCAGTCAAATGCTGCCACAGTCGCAGAGGGGGGGGGGGGGGGGGGGGGGTTCGGTCCGAACGACGAAGAGTACGCTCTAGTACAAATGATAGGAGCGGCCAAGATGACAAGATTTTCCCACGGCAGCTGTATTTATACACAGCAAAAACACAATCGACGACAGATGACACACCTTCAATGACTAAAATGCACTCGTAAAAAGTGTGAAACACGCTCATGACACGCTAAATTGGGGCGATGGCTGATACTACGCCCGTCGTCCGCACGTAAACACAGCCGGTCACGTTTGACAGTCGGGTGGCAGGACATGGCAGCGGCAGTAAGACTTACGACAAGTTATGCCATGTCGCGACCTGGCCAGGCATGAGGAGAGACGTAATGAGCTATTCCCGCGCTTGCCCTCTTTGCCAGGTAGCGAAGCCGCGCTGGGAAACCTGTGGGTTTCATTAGGCCAGTGGAAAGCAGCTACCCGTGGCAGATTGTAGCGTGTGACGTAATGGGACCCCTCCCGAGATCCGCGTGAGGGAACCAGTTCATTCTGGTTATAACGGACCACTTTTCTAAGTGGGTGGAGTTGTTTCCCCTTAGAAAGCTAGCGTCGGAGCGGATCGTAGAGAAGCTGTTGGAGAAATTCACTCGTTTCGGCTTCCCCTCCGACCTGATCACTGACAATGCTTCGTATTTCACAAGCAAAGTCTTTTCAGACTGTTGCCGAGCGCTGCACAATCGGCACAGGAAAACGAGTCCTTATCATGCTCAGAGCAACATCACTGAGAGGGTGAACCGGAACTTGAAGTGCATGCTGGTTGCGACAACTGTTGTGAATTGACGATCCCACCGCTGGTACCACTGTTGGGAATGACTATCCCAGGGCGGTCGCCAAGGTTGTGACTCGCCTTCCTGCTCGTCACCGAAGTTGGGAATCAGCCATCCCACCGCTGTCACCGCTGTTGCGACTGGCCACCCGAGCGCAGTCACCGGTGTAGCGATGTTGCCTTGCTCCGTCCGCTATCGACGCGGCGCAGAGCAGAGCGACGAAGCCCTCGAGCCGACGAAGAGTTGAAGTAACATTTATATACAGTATTTACAGGGTAAGCAAACGTTACATCATTCGCACAAAGGCGACAGCACCCTTTCACTCGGTGCTTCCGAAGAGACTGGTGCCGGAGAGAAGCCGCCGAGGAAAGCCGACGATGAGAGCCTCCGAGCTTCTTTTATAGCCCGGGAAGTTCGTTGTGGCCCCTAGAAGTTTGAAAAGCTCCAATCAGGGCTCTCGCTGCCTGAAGTTTGAATTCCGACGAATGGTAGCGAAGCGGTGAGTCAGATGCGCCGCCAATGGGGAAAGGGAGAGCGATGCCGCCGCCGTCTCCGTGACCTCGCCTCCGGGCGTAGCGACATGCCCTTGTTTGGGTCGTTCTCCGCTGAGAGATTCAGCCGCGCCGCAGCGTTTCGAGATGCAGGATTCGGCCGCGCCGCAGCGACAAAAGGGAGAGGCGTGACTCAGCCTCGCTGTCGGCGCGTCGCCTCGTGCAACGCCTTTGGGCCAGGCGCTCTGGCACAACAGCACCCCCGCCGCCAGACAATGCGCCGTGAAGACGAGCTGCCTCCACGTGGCTCGGATGCTGGGCGCGCTCGTTCGCCAGGCTCATCCAGGTACACCTCCAGTGCCCCAGGAAAAGGGTGGCTCCACCAAGTTCCTCTCCTTGAACAGGTACCACCTGCCAGGTCCGGATCACAGGTACCTCGCCGTGCTGCCCAGGTGTCTCGACCAGCTTCGTCCGGCTCTTCCGGTCTGTCCTCAGCACCGGTTGCTCATCGTTCTGGAGCTTGCAAAGAACCGACCGACAACAGGCAACACCCAGCGCAAGCAAGCACCCTTTGTCCTCCGTCAGAACACCAGACTCTAAAGCGTGACAAACTCTCCTAGCTAGGTATCTATCCCCAAATTTTGACCCTCTACACCAAGAGGCCCATGCGGGACGTAAAACTCTTAAAAGAAGAACTCACACTAAGTGTCAACGTAACACACGACATTAAATGATAACTAAGGTTGATTACTTGAAATCACGCAGTGCGGAAATAATCAACTGAGGCAGCAAATGAGGGCAATAATTTTGCTCCCATCTACCTGCTAAGATAAAAGCTGCTCACGAAGAGGCGAAATGAAAGACACGGGGAGGATGAACGCAGCCTTACTTAGAACGCACGGCTTAGTGCGTCTGCGTTAGCGTTCAACTTTCCTTTCTTGTAGCGAACGACAAGATTGTGCTGCTGGAGTATCATACTCCACCTTAGCAAACGACCGCTTTTAGAGGACATGTTATTTAGCCAGGTTAGCGGGCAATGATCAGTTTCCACAACAAACTGGGAACCGGCTACATAGCACGCCAGCTTCTGTACTGCCCACACGACGCAGCCACATTCCTTTTCGGATGTGCTGTACGCCTCTTCCCTGCAAGTTAGCTTGCGGCTTAAGTACAAAACTGGTCGTTCCCGGCCATTCGCATCCTCTTGGCATAGTACAGCTCCCATGCCACGATCGCTCGCATCGCACTGAATAACGAACCTTTCGAAAAGCCGGGGACCGTTAGAACTGGCTCCTCGCTCAAGGCTCGTTTGAGCGTTTGAAACGCGTCCTCCTACTTTGTGTCCTTTCCACCCCAACTGGCTCTTCTGAGAGCGTCAGTCAAAGGACTAGCCAGTGTGGAGTAATCTCTCCGCTAAGTCTAGCCATATCCAGTCAAACCCGAAAAGTCCTTATCTCTGACTTAGTCGTTGGTCGGCGATAACTTACGATTGCGGCTACTTCGATTTCGGACGGTCTGCGTCGGCCGCGCTAACACAACCACCTGCCTTAGTTACGTCACTTCGGCGCAACCTATGTGACACTGACTGTTTGACTGATAGTCCTGCTTCTTTGCGTCTGCTCAGCACGACTCGTGAGTTCTCTACGTGCTCCTACCATGTGCTAGAAAAGCTGGCGACATCGTCGAGGTAATGGAGCGCGTACTACGACAGGCCACAAAACACCCGAACATGACGGGACGGACTGCCCGAACGGGGAGACGAAGAACGCTGCATTACAACTAGCTTTTCCCCACAGGCTAGTTTCGTCATTCGAAACGCGTTCTTTCCCCGGTCATATACAAGCCTCGCAAAGCTGACGCCCGTAATCTCGCGCGGAGCTGACTTCAAAGCCAACATAGCGGCCGGCACGCATGCCTCGCAACCGCGTTTCCGCTCATAGCAGAAAGCTCTCAACTCCCGCTTTCGCACTGAGCGTCTTCGCTCCACTGGCTTGAAATGCGGGTGAAAGTGTCCCACCTTGCTTTCAAGCAAGTCATCACGAACTGGGGACAACATCGAGTTCGCCTCGCAACACTCGGCCACCTGGGTTTCCCCGCCGATGGGGATGACGCAACCCGCTTCGGCCGACGGCGGCTCGATTAAGCTACTGCCAGAGCTTTCGGTCCGCTCGCCGCTCGGCCTTCGTTGCTCGCGCGTCTCTCGTGTCCCGCTCGCAGGCTTAGCCACCACATCGCCCGCGTTAGAGCTCGCACCCGAAGGAACACCTTCTGTTTCCGGGGGCTCTAGCGGCCTCGTCTGGCTAGCCTCGCTGTCCAAGGTTTCCCGAAAAACCTCGCTATCTCGCGCACTGTGCGCGATCCTGTTGGAAGTCGTCTCTGAGGCCTCCTCTGATTCTGAGCGTTCTGCCGAGACCGTTGAACCTGAGACCGACACATGAACGCGATCAGCGGACTCGTACGGCCCTCTATCGGACGTCTCAGCAAGTGCGTTATCTACTTCAGGTACGCCCTTGCTCTCCGAGACGGCGGTACGGTCTCTGTCAACTTCACTCGGCACGAGCTCACCGGATTTCTCTGTCGGCCCTGTCGGCAGCGCTTCGACCTTGAGCTCGTCTTCGCGTAACTGCTCATCAGAAACCGGTGACAACGTTTCGTTCGTCTCGCCCGGCTGCGTTTCTCCACTGAAGGATTTCGCGCAACCCCGTTCTGCTGCTGGCGGTTCTACCAACCTACCGCGAGAGTTTTCGGTCGGCTCGCAGTTCGGGCTAAGCTGCTCGGCGTCCTTTCGCGTCTCGCTCGCTGGGGAAGAGTCAACATTCTCCGAGAGCTTCCCCGCTTGCGAACTCGTAAGTGCCTTGCACTGGCCACTGCTCGCGGACTCTGCGCGCGTTTCGAAATCTTTATTTCGAAGCGGCCTCTCTGCCTCCGCGCCGTTCTCGCCTTCCTGGCTCGCTTCTCTGGCCAAGAATACGAGTGCGGTCGCTTCGCATTTGCCATGCGACGCTCCGTCTTCCGGCCCTAACCTCTCCACAACGAACGGCGGCCGTTGGTCCTGACTTTTCGGACCGCTCGCCTGAAACGTTGGACAAGTCATGTTAGGCGCCGGCGAACCCTGCCGGAGCTCCGACTCTAGCCTCATCAACTCGAGCCACTCGAGCTGCCTTTTGGCTTCCCGTTCCTGCCTTTCAGCTTCCTCCCTCCGTTCCTGCCTTTCGGCTTGCTCTCTCCGTTTCTGTCTTTCGGCTTCCCATTTCTGCCATTCGGCTTCTTCGCGCTCACGGCGCTCTTTCTTTTCGGCTTCCTCGCGCTCCCGGCGCTCTTTCCTTTCGGCCTCCTCGCGCTCACGGCGCTCTTTCTTTTCGGCCTCCTCGCGCTCACGGCGCTCTTTGATATCATCCCTGGCCTCATTGACTTCCTCAGCCGTTACGTTCTCCTTCCGCATGATCTCAAGGATCGCATGCTTCCGTTTCGCACGGCCTAAGTCAAGGCCCAGCTCCTCGCAAATTTCGACGAGTTCCTTCACTCTAAGGTCCTCCATCGTTTGCACTGGCCTCTTGCTGCTTACCCGCTTTAGAATTCCCTTGCCGTTCCTATACTACCAAGCTACTAGTAAGGCACGCGCAAGTAATTCTCTACGCTCCTTTGTTTACCTCTCGGCACTAGCTTTGGTTTCAAAACACTCTCTAGGCTTGAAACACTCAAAGCTATACACAGTGCTTCACCCAGCCCTTCTCTAAACTACCATAACCTGTGCTAGAGAAGTCTGGTGAACTGAGAGAAAACGTCGAGCGCTTACCACACCAGGTAGTAGCCGTTGCCGGTCGATCCCGCAGCTGCCATCCAATGTTGTGAAGTTGCTATCCCACCGCTGGTACCACTGTTGGGAATGACTATCCCAGGGCGGTCGCCAAGGTTGTGACTCGCCTTCCTGCTCGTCACCGAAGCTGGGAATCAGCCATCCCACCGCTGTCACCGCTGTTGCGACTGGCCACCCGAGCGCAGTCACCGGTGTAGCGATGTTGCCTTGCTCCGTCCGCTATCGACGCGGCGCAGAGCAGAGCGACGAAGTCCTCGAGCCGACGAAGAGTTGAAGTAACATTTATATACAGTATTTACAGGGTAAGCAAACGTTACATCATTCGCACAAAGGCGACAGCACCCTTTCACTCGGTGCTTCCGAAGAGACTGGTGCCGGAGAGAAGCCGCCGAGGAAAGCCGACGATGAGAGCCTCCGAGCTTCTTTTATAGCCCGGGAAGTTCGTTGTGGCCCCGAGAAGTTTGAAAAGCTCCAATCAGGGCTCTCGCTGCCTGAAGTTTGAATTCCGACGAATGGTAGCGAAGCGGTGAGTCAGATGCGCCGCCAATGGGGAAAGGGAGAGCGATGCCGCCGCCGTCTCCGTGACCTCGCCTCCGGGCGTAGCGATGCGCCGCCAATGGGGAAAGGGAGAGCGATGCCGCCGCCGTCTCCGTGACCTCGCCTCCGGGCGTAGCGACATGCCCTTGTTTGGGTCGTTCTCCGCTGAGAGATTCAGCCGCGCCGCAGCGTTTCGAGATGCAGGATTCGGCCGCGCCGCAGCGACAAAAGGGAGAGGCGTGACTCAGCCTCGCTGTCGGCGCGTCGCCTCGTGCAACGCCTTTGGGCCAGGCGCTCTGGCACAACACAACCAGGGACTGGGACGCGCGTTTGCCTGAGCTAGCTTTCGCGACTAGGACTACCGTAAATAGGTCAACGGGTTTGACACCAGGTTACCTAAACTTCGGTAGAGAGATCGCTTTTCCAATGGAAAATGCACTGCTGTACGCGGCGGCGGGTAACGCCCCTTCTCTGTCGTAGTACGCGGCTAGGCTCCGGGGACGCCTTTTGGCAGCGCAACGCACGGCTCGGGAGAATCTCGACGTGGCGCTCATGGAGCAAGCCGAGCAGTATAACAAAGGCCGTCGTCACCTTGTGTACAACATCGGTGACCTAGTGCTAAGGAGAACGCACCCACTCAGCAATGCTGCGCACGGTTTCACTGCAGCGCTCGCACACAAATGGCAAGGACCATACCGAATTACGGCGCAGACAACTCTGCTCACGTATGAGATGCAGTCGCTTGAAAGCGACGAGCTGGTGGGTCCTGTGCACGTGAGCGATCTCAAGGCCTATCACGTTCGCACTGGCGATGACGAACAGGTGGTAGCGGAACCAGAAAGTGGGAGTCCCGCTTCTAATGACAGAACGGCCGGCGATAGGGTTCGCACCCATCGTTACGACCTGAGGGTGTGGTAGTGTCTACCCCCCACGGGTCCGGTTCTCATGTGGTTTTACCACGGAGCAACCCGCAGCACAGTCACCGCTTCAAGTTTCATCGCGCCACCTGTGCGGTGGTGCGAGGCGTGGTTTTGTGCCTGGCCGTTACGATGCCAGCCTGGGCCTGCCGACAGCGGGCCCTCCCGGTGCGACCCAGGAGCTTCGCGCCACCGGCCTGGTGGTGCGAGGCGATGCGTTCGTGCCTGGGCGTTGCGAGTCCGGCCCGGGCCTGCCGAGCAGAGGGCCTTCCTGGTTCGACCCGGGAGCTGTTGCCACGGTCCCGAGGGTCCTGCCGCCCTTCGGAGATGCGAGGAGGAGAAGCGCGGGGCTGGGGGGACTGGAACTCGGGACGCTTGGGTTTTCGGCTGGGGTGTGCGTATGTATGCCCGGACGGGCGCCTGCGCGTTGGGGGATGTAAGTAAACAGTTCTTTGACGCAACCGCAGTGTGCCTCATTCCTTGGCATACCGTAGAGAGCAGGCCCACACCGGCCACTGTGGCTGCAAGGTTTTGATTTGGTTGATTGATCGTGTTGTTTAACGCGCCAAAGCTACACCTGGGCTATGAGGCGTGCCGTAGTGGAGGGTTCGAGATTAATTTCGACCACCTGGGAATCTCTAACGTGCGCCGAAATCCCGACACACGGGCGTTTCGTCTTTTCGCCTCCATCAGGAAAACAGCCGCCGCAGCCTATATCAAACCTACATCTTGAGCTCGCAGCCCAACGCCTTAACCACTGACCCACCGCAGAGGGTACTTCAAGGTTCCTGCTGGTTGTTCAGTGCACTCCCCCCTCGCCCCCCACTAAATTTCCATTTTTTTCCCTTTGACAATGCTGTGCCGTTCTTTTGCCTTGCTCTTTTCTTTTTGTATGCTTTTGTGACGCGTTGCCATCGATTCGTTAGTTTGGTAGTAATACATAGCTCTGTCGCGTACAGCCTTACCGATTACGCGTGATTGTGCTTACCAAACCAACATTCAGCATGTTCCAGTAACGATGACCTTTTTATATTTTCGTATTGTGGTCAATAACTTCTGATGGGTGTAGCCTTAACGCAAGCTACCACCGTGTCGGCCCCTTATCATGTTGTCAAAGAATTGCCCGTGTTAATCTCCATTCATTTGGTACTCACCGAATATAACACCTATTGTATCTGAAAGCCCCGTGTTAACTTGAGCGTGAACGAGCACTACATGTATCGAAACCACGAGTACGGATTCCCAGGGACAGTTTGTGTGGCAATCTTTAAAAATTCACTATAGTGCGACAATGGTGCGAACATCTATACTCGCGTGTTTTTTAAACAAGACTTGGTGAAAGTTAGCGCTCTGTGGTGTCCCTTTTCTCCTCCGCCATTGTTTGTCTACCATATTAATTTTTTAAGGGTGCCTCGATATGTTTTTGTGCTGTAAATCTAGGGGTCTGCATCTTCCCAGACATTACTCTCGTCGTCCTCTATCATTTTGTGTTTATATACTCTGCGCACCATACGCACCAATACCGGTGGAAACGGCAGTGTATATATATATATATATATATATATATATATATATATATATATATATATATATATATATATATATATATATATATATATTGTAACGTGGCGACAGGACAGACGACATGAACGATGAGACAGTCGAACGATCTATTTACAGATTATTTACATGGCGGCCAAGCCAGAGCCCGCGCAGGTAGAGCGCACCGACAGATCTTCTTCGTCGTCGTAGGCTGGGATTACCGAGCCATGCTGCGTTGCCCTCTTCATCGTCTTCTCGTGACATGGCCCCCCGGTTGAAAGCGACCGTCCCGGTCGACGCCGCCGAATTGCGCGATGTGGTGAGGACGAAAGATGAGATGACAATGTACAATGAAGCCCTTGCCGCCACATAGGATGATGATGCTGTAGGCGATGTCTGGTCCCGCGACACGACCTCGTCAAGGCACCGACGAAACGTCGAAGGTATCCGGAACCACGTCGGACTACTGGGCTGGGGACACGTCATCGTCGTCTGGTCACGTCATCGGGTCTTGGCGGTTCTGAATCGGCTGGTCACGGGCTGGGGTCACGGGGCGGGGGGAACGTCGTCGAGTGCTGGTAGCGGCGGGGCTGGGGCTTCCGACGTGGGTCACGCCCCCTCGAAGATTGCCACGATGCCGATGAGGTGTGCAGCTGCGGCCAGCACGGGGAGGGACCCGCACACTCCACCAAAATGTAACGTGGCGGCAGGACAGACGACATGAACGATGAGACAATCGAACGATCTATTTACAGATTATTTACATGGCGGCCAAGCCAGAGCCCGCGCAGGCAGAGCGCACAGACAGATCTTCTTGGTCGTCGTAGGCTGGGATTACCGAGCCATGCTGCGTTGCCCTCTTCATCGTCTTCTCGTGACAATATATATTTATATATATATAGCGAATCAGAAGAACGGGAAATGAGGGGCTTGTTGAATTAAGGCATTTTTTCTCCACTTTTTTTATGTCTCTCCAAATTCTTTAGCTGTTTCAATGATCTACCACATTCTCCCCTTTGCTTTCCGAGGTTTTCTTGACTGCCAACCATTATTTCTGCCTTAATTCAACCAGCCCCTCATTTCCCATTCTGATTCGCTTTATGCAAAGCGAGGGCCTCTGTTCTGGCAGTGTTGGTGCCATAGGGAGCTAAGAGTGTTCCACGCTGGTCGACCACTCCGACATGTCGTAGACACTCGAGTCACGGCCCGGGGGTTAAAAAGAAGGTCCCCTTAACCCCGAGTAGTCCGAGGGGCGCTGGCTACCAACCACAACCCCAGGAAAACAAAATACCTTGACATAAATACCCGAGAAAGTGTAGCGGAAACAGCCCCGCCGGTAGCATAGTGGTCATCGCACCAGACACGTATTCTGGAGGTCGTGGGTTCGGATCCGGGCATTTTTTTCTCCACTTTCTGTCGTTCAAAATTTTGTATTCGTTTCAATGACCTACCACATTCTCACTTTTGCTTTCCGAGGTTTTCTTGACTGCCAAAGCTTATATATATATATATATATATATATATATATATATATATATATATATATATATATATATATATATATACGCACAAAAGTACATTGCTGGTGAAGTTGAGGCGCTTAATCGTATAATAGCGTCAATTTACCTCATTGACCTCATTGAAAATAAAAAAAGGCAAGCTATAGCAAATAAAATAAACGAACCTAAATATTTGGCAACCCATAGCCACATCTGGTAATAAAAATTAATCCAAGTTTCACCCTGTCTGAAATCTGCTGAAACAGCGTACTGTGGTTCTCTTGTGCCGGCTCGAACGTCAATGGGCGCTCTCCCGCGAACGGCAGAGGAAAATTCTATGGTTCGCGCAGAAGTACCTGCAGTTAAACGTCAGTGGCGGGAGGCTCCCTTCCCTCTTCCTGCCGTTGCGACCGGGAGAGGAGCTCCCCCTTGCGAGACCGCTTCGCCCTCGGCGAAGCTGTTGCCAGACCCACAGGTAGGCGCGGCCGCCGGGTTTGGGAACGTGCTCTTATCCCTGCGTGTCGCACAAACTTCAGCAGACAGACGAAAACGGTCGACCTACAACAGTTCCGCGGTTCACAATGAAGACACAAAATTCACAATGAAGGCAAGCGGCGTAAGAGTGCTTACGCGCGCTAGCAGACCGTTTTCTGAATTTCTGCACACACGCACACACACACACACACACACACACACACACACACACACACACACACACACACACACACACACACACACACACACACACACACATATATATATATATATATATATATATATATATATATATATATATATATATATATATATATATATATAAGGTGAGTAGAGACAGGGACACACGAGAAAGACATTAAAATTAAAAATAAAACTTTACTGATGTTTAATGAAGAGGACTTCCTTTCTTCAGAGTACAGAATAAGTTGGTTTCAGGGTTATATAGATATACAGAAACTGTAGCAAGGGCGAGGGCAGGCAAGGAATGGGAGAGTTTGTACAGTGGGATCATGGTTGGTGGGAAGCAAAAGAAATGAGAGAAGTGGGAGAGGGAGGGGAAAAATAAAAATAAAGAAATAAAACGGATAACAAGAACCCACAGTCACGCGTTACAACCACAAGGAAAGAAGAGCCAAACAAGAAAAGAAACACCCAGAAAAAATAATAAACAAGGTAATTCCCCGCCTCCCCCGTGGCAACATGGGTGAAAGAGGGGACAAAACAAGACATGCCCATGCACGTGTGTTTGACATCGGCAAAAAAATCAGTCACGCGGAACGAAGAAGGTCCAAAGAAGATATGCCTATGCACACAAAAGGCGAACTTCTGCCTGATATATATATATATATATATATATATATATATATATATATATATATATATATATATATATATATATATATATATATATATATATATACTACCGTCATTTTAGATACTACCGTCATTTTAGACAACGGTAAACTTAAAACCACGCTTTTTAGAAAACCAACTGACAGGTAGCAGTACCTAGACTATAAAAGCCATCACCCGAGACACTGCAAGCAAGGGATCTTTGTAGGACAACCCACCAGGCTTAGAAGAGTATGCAGTGATGACAGTGACTACGTGAACTAGATGAACTGAAGTCCACCCTTATTAACAGGAACCACCCCAAAAGCTCGCTCGATCAGGCGTACCAACGTGCATCTAATCTCAAAAGGGATGACGTGCTCAACAAACAGCGACAAAACTAAAGCGCCATGCCGCCTGCCCTAATAACTAAATTATCAAACGCCCTCCCAAACGTAAACAATATACTGCGCAAGTACTACCCCATTTTAGCCAGTAACGAGCGACTTAGAAAGACTTTCCCGGAAGCCCCAAGGGTTACCTACCGGAGAAACAGGAATCTAAAAGATATTTTAGTGCAGGCTAAAACAGGGCCTTCAAAGCAACCAGTCATAGCCAGCTGCTCCCGCCCCAGATGCAAGACTTGCAGGCATCTGCAGACCGACTGCATTGTAAAAAGCACAGCCAGTAATGATGTCCACAAGATTAATTCAAGTTTTACGTGCAGTTCATCCAACATTGTGTATATGTTGGAATGCTCAATGTGCCAGAAACAGTATATAGGCGAAACGAGTCAACCTATGAGCCTACGTCTTAATGTTCACCGGGCAGATACTCTTAGCAAATCCTCCATAGCTGTAGCGCAGCATTTCAACCAACCAGGCCACAATTTTGATGACCTTAAGTTGTCTATACTTCAGTCAAACTTTAGGTCTCCTAGGGACAGGAAATACCGAGAATCCTATTCAATTCACAAATTCAACTCCATGGAACCTACTGGAATTAATGCGTCTAGGGGCAACTTGGAATCGTTGCGATATTCACCGGGAATACAGAAATAGGCACTGTTTTGCATATACCTTATCCTAAGACTATTACCCCTCCCTCTGGTCTTTACCTGGTCACCTAATTTCTTTTATTTTCAGTCCTTAGCTTCCAGCTTAATACTCGCCCGCATCCCTCCAACCTTTGCTTTTGGAATTCCATTTTATTTATTTTATTTCTCTCTCCTTTTTTTTGTTACTCCGCCTGGTCTTGTGCCCCGTACGTCACTCTAACTTTATATTTTCGTTTTTGAGTTTCAGGACAGGCCTGTTCCAGGAATGTTGCCGTGGGTGACACGTGCCATTTCAGTAGCGGGGTCATTGCTTTTCTTTTGTGTGTGGGTTTGTGTGGTTTCCCTCCCTATTTTTTTCTCCTTTTTTTCTTTTTTCCTTGATCTAGTTATTCCCCCCTTCTCTACCTTTTCTTTGGACCTGAGGCTTGCAGATAGTTTCTGATAAGGACCCCACTCTCACCGCCTGGTCTGCTTCCGGCGGCTCTGAGAACCTTTCCGTATGCCCCGCGGCGGGTCAACAAACACCCTCTCATCCCTTCTCTCCAAAAATTCCCCGAATATCACCCCCCAGCTGACTTCCCTGTGACCTACTTCACGGCTCAAACTATACAACCTTCTTTGCCCCTCGATATCTCCCCCGACATACTCCCAAACCAATCCGTTTTCTCAATTTCACTTCCTTCTTTCCTTCTCCCCTCTCACCTGGGGACCTACCCCTATATAAAGCGTGCCAGCCAGGCGAGAGATTGCCCTGACGAAAGCAAGTCTCCTTGCTGAAACGTTGGCAACAATCGTGCGTTTACCTTGTTCAAAGTTTGCTTTTCTTGTGTTCTCTACCATCTTCAAAAGTTCAACTGCTCCCTATATATATATCAGACAGCCGTCGGTTTCTTTTCGGGTTAAGTGTAGCTGGGAAAAAGGTCGTTATGTTCGCCTTCATTGCTTTTAAATTTGGCGCCAGAAGTGAATCAAGGGGTTGCCTTCAGCATACTTCGAAAAAGAATTATTGGTGTTTTTCTTAAAGTAGAACCGCACCAATTTATGAAAAAGTGGCACTGATAAAACGGGATCAGAAAAAGGGAAGACATGAAACACTCAAAGACATGAGACCACAATAAACGTGTGATAATAGAGGGACTTATATATAAGCCCAGGAGGTTAAGCGAGGTACGCGAGTTACCGATGTCCTTACTATGTCATCTTTCATGCGTATCGGATAACGTGAACATGGGATAAATACCCGTGAACGAGGGAAAAGCAACATTAGCCAATTAACCTTGAAGCACCGTTAGGCCAGAACTGTACCCAGTCCGTCTTCAATTTGTGAGCGTGCGTGCGCAGACACTTGTAGCCCAGGGGTGAAATAAGGAGTTGCGTCAATTTGAGAAACGTCAGTTTAGCGTTCGGGTGCGGCCCTCTGGCGGGTGCACGGAAACCCACACTCCGCCTTGCTTGCTTTGCGTCACATCCGTGTCGTCCGCCCTCAACCAATCAGTGCCCGCTTCGTGCGGGCGCTTCTGAAACGGATAGAACTGAGAACTCCTCCCCAGATTTGAAAAAAAAAAAGACACTCTTGTCAGCATAGGGAGAGAGAGCAGGGGCCCTACTGTTTCAGAATCGGAAGCCAAAGTCTCGGCCAGACCCCATCAGCTGCCTGATAACAAGCAATTTTCTCGGCTTTATACACGTTTTACGTCGTTATGAAGTTCAGGAGGAGGAAGAGTGCTGTTTGTATAATTTGCCTAGGAAATACGCAAAGGGATTGGTTAAGGACATCGATTACAAGACAGATTAATAGGGTCATTTGGTGTAAAGCAAAAGAAACATGTCCTCGTCATCTGGCGTCAAAAAGTAAGCTGTTCCATACCAACACATAAAACATGCTCACGTGGGGCATTGAGACGGCACGAACAAACGTTCCGTGCAGCAGGCTCGGAATGCGGGCTTCCTTGCTTGCATGCTAGCTGGCGTGCCTCTAGTCAGAGGGTGCATTATTAGATTTTGTTGGCTCGATAACTTGGAAAGGAAATTTTTTGGTGCAGTTTCGCGGTCGACGTTTCGAGTTATTCGGAGTGTGGCTCAATAACCTTTTGAGATAAGTGGGGTGATTGCATGCAGAGCTTATCTGATATGTTAAATGTTGAGTTGTTGACTTATATGTACATAACCATCGTAGTTAGGTTCTAACACACACGCGCGCATACACACACGCGCGCAAACACACACGCGCGCACACACGCACGCAGGCACACGCGCACGCGCACAGGTGTGTGTGTGTGTGTGTGTGTGTGTGTGTGTGTGTGTGTGTGTGTGTGTGTGTGTGTGTGTGTATGTGTCGGATGTAAACAATAAGCAGTGAATTAGTTAGCGATCAAACAATGAGGTAACGTGATGCACGGGTGCGGCCAGGTTAACAGAGAAAAACAGCTTTTTTTTTTTTGCGCCTGGACCAACCCTTCTTTTCTTGAAGCCACGCCAAGATTTCAACGCGGCAAGATTAAACCGAATTGCTGGCGCAGGGACGGCTCGTAACTTTCACGATGGGCGCCAAATTGTCGCTCCGTCGTTTTGAAAATGACGGACGGACCAGTAAACAGTTTTGTCACACGGCCTTGGCCGGCACGGCGCCCTGCTTTCTGGCCACTGACGACGCGGACACCGAACTCCAGAAAGCACGGAATGGTGTTAGCTTATACCTCCATAATACTTTCATGCGCTCCTTTTATACTTTCATTCCCATAGCGCTACACCTCTCACGAATGTGATTTCACGTTGATGACCGGGTCACAGTATTTTTTTATTTATTTAGACATTCGTAATATCTCTAAAGGGCCTCACTGGGCGGGAGAGTGCGTCACGGTCTGTATAATTTGCCTCGGAGATGTGCAAATGGATTGGTTAATGACAATCGATTACAAGAAAGATTAAGAGGGTCATTTGGTATAAAGAAAAAGGTTTACTCATCATGTTTTCTTACATAGGGGGTGGAGTACACTGAACAAGTAAAGAATGCTAAACGAAGGTATCAAGAGATCTTTGGGCAAAACTACCAAATGAAGTTGGTGCAAGGTTAAAAAAAAGCTTACAGTAAATACCTCTGAAAGCTGAGAAGGACACTCATACGCACCTTCAAACGCTTTCTATTTAAGGTAATTATCAATTCTACTTAATTATAGAGTCTAATTAACCACATGAAAAAGCAATAAAGAAAAAAACATGGACTAACCATGCAACATCTTTTTGTAGCAATGAGAAATTAGTAGCACGTTTTAAAGTGAGCGCATGACATAAAATAAAAAAGCCTCAAATAAAATATTTCGGAAACTCAATATTCCTTTTATCAGGCGTTGTCCAATTATTATATTATGCTTGAACGACGTCTGATTTAATGACTTCCACGTCACCTATACCAACACCAGAGATGACATAACCCTCATTAATGCGAAAGGCTTACTTGGCCGTTGAGCGAAAAAGCCGGCTTCGGCGTTTAGAGTAGAGCGTCGGCGTTGGCATCGGAAGTCGTGGAGCGGGTCCTCCCACGTGTCTGCGAAGCATTCCATAGCGCGAGGCGTTCCATAGCGCAAGACTAAACCGGGCAGTAGCGAAAGAAGGACGTCCACTCCAGCGCACCGCAGATGAAGTGCACACCACAATTTCAGCCACATAGAGTGCACTGTCCTCGCATGTCTGCTTTGTGTTTGACACCACTGACAACATAGCTGGCGGAATAGGGAAGCCGCCCCAGGAGGACCAGCGAGCGGTGACTAGTTCCTAAGAGCAAGGCGTTGTGTACAAGTCGAAGTTAATCGCAGTATACAGGCTGTATACGGTGGCAAATGTGCGTGAAGACAAGAGTGGCTGAATGTGTGTGAATGTTTCGAAAGTAGGGCAGAAACCGGAAGATTTCCCACGGCCGGGACCAGGCACATGTGGTACAACAGACGAAGTCATCGCCCAGATTGACGCAGCGACATGCGCCAGGCCCGACAGATGTCTCTATTGCCCTCGCTCTCTCTACCCACGCACGCATACACGCACACACGCACGCGCACGTTTGGCAATTAGGGGTCCACTGACATGGTGGGTGGGGCAGCTCTGTATAAGGTTTCTTTGCTGTCTTCGAGTGCTAAAACACGAGCAAGGTAAGACTTGTGCAGCTCTATGTATCACACGCAACATTACGAGACGTACCAGCTCACACCTAGGACAGTCTCGAGCAGGGATGGTTTCTGCGAGAGTCTCAGTGCTCAAGATGCAGCGTGAGTTTATGTCCCTTCACACCATCAGCTGACGGGGAGACTCAACCTGGGACCATTTGCATTCAGCGGGTCCGAGCTATTTTTACGCGCGTCCACGAGAGAGCCCCCTCGGACGCCTGCTCTCAGCCCATCCGCAGACCGCGTCTGCGGCTCGGTCGGGATATTTTATACACCAGCTGTATTTTAGTACAAGCCCTGAGGCAGACCGACCCTTGTTTATGCAACAGTACTTGTTTTCGTGCTTGCTACTTGAACGGCAATAGGTTTTCTCCTACGCACTAATTTGAGACCCTTTGGCAGGCACGTAGCTTGGGAAGTCAACTGGTTCCTTTGCATTATCCTATTACGTGGATTCAAGTATGCTGTCGAAAACGGAATGCCCGTCCCTTAGGAGTAAAATGCGTTACTGCCTTTTAGCCTACAGCCCGGTCGTTAAAACGAACGAACGCAAAATTGAGAATAAAACATAATATCGAGCACCATTTTATTTTCAGAGAGTGGCAGAGCACCATCGTGGCGGTTCAGTGTATGGCAAATCACTTTAAACTTTATGTGATACTCAAACTTGTTCCGGCATTTTTAGTGGGATATACTTCCTCTGGTACGATGCAAACGTTAAACCTAGCCCAATGTTTCCTTAATCCTTCAAGAGTGCTTAATATGATGGTTTTAGCAACCATCTTCCCGAACAAAAACGACACTACACCCGAAGTTGGTTTTAAAAACTCCCAAAGGTCATAAAAAAAGTCGTATTGTACTCTATATCCTTTGAACAAATATATTTGCAAGGATTATGCACTTAGATCAGGCGGAGAATTCAGTCGATTGTTTTGCAACAGACTAACTTAAGCATTTGAATAAATGCGTATTTTATCCTCAGCAGGTCCTATGCAAAAACAACAAGATGATTGCTTAAAAATTAGTTTAGAGAAGAAACTGCGTTAACATTTATTAACATAAGTTATGCAGTGAGCCCTGTGCGAGTATATTAGGCTCACTGAACATGTTTCTTGACTCTGTGATAAGATGGTTAACACATTGTTTGTTCGAATAATACATGACCCGTGCATCTGTTCGCGCTTTTTACTCGGGCCGCAGGGATGTCGCTGTTTCGTTAAAGCGAAGCTTCAGTGTTCTCACTGATGGCGCCTGTAACACCAATACGCCCTGCACGAAAGTCAACTTTCTCTGCCTATGATCATGAGTGATCGTGGGCGAAGTGAAAAGAAAAAAAACGCTTCCAGCGGCCGGAATCGAACCTGGGACCCTCGCGTTATGAAGCCGGCGTCTATGCGATTTCTCCATTTAGACATTGTCGAAGCGGTTTGGGAAATTCAGATGACAGCCGAATAA
Source organism: Haemaphysalis longicornis (assembly GCF_048455015.1). Lineage (NCBI taxonomy): Eukaryota > Metazoa > Arthropoda > Arachnida > Ixodida > Ixodidae > Haemaphysalis > Haemaphysalis longicornis. The sequence goes on along the minus strand of NW_027526203.1, from coordinate 332,839,193 downwards.
TTCAAGAAAGCTTCGCTTTCAACCATCGTCGTCGTTAGGCGGAAGTGGGTAAGATTTCTTTGCTTAATTTCTCCTGTTCTGCACTTGGCATACAGTGAAAGCTTTCAGTCAAGGGGTAAGTCAAAGTCGTTCCGTTAAGTGCGCTGAAATGGAGTGCTGGGTATTTATTCAAATTACCTGGTCGACCTACGGGCGTCGTTGCTGTTCGCCTCCCTAATAAAACTTTGTGCCGCTGTAGCCGAACCCGATACCTCGTGCTCAGTAACGCAACGTCTCGGCCACTGGGTCACTGAGTAGGGTCTACTCATTTTCTATACTGCATTCCATTGGTCTCAATAAGCACACATACACTTTAAAGCAGTGGGAAGTGTGAAATAATCTTGTTTAGAAATTTTCTTGCACCCATTCTTGCCTCGCCGTCTCATCTGTGCTCGGATGTGAAATGGAGGGAGTGGAGAGATACAGGCTCAAACGCTACAATAAGTAAGCGGCGATGAACACCTTAGCCCGAGTGCGCTAAATGCCCCCTTTGTGCCTGAGCTTGCCTGATGTCTGATCTAAACCGCTAGTCGCCACCTACGCTACTGTCAACTATGAATGCATTTCAGCAAGCAGCTTCTATGAACCCCCTCCTCTCTGAACTGTCCGAAAAATTCTGCTTACAAGCAGTTCACCTAAATGAAATTCCCGTCACAAAGTGTGCCCGACGCACAATCGCAAGTAATAGAGATGTGGTTGTGCACAGCACAGTCGGTTACGCTTATCGTTGGAGTCCACCGTGACACCAGGCTGTTGCTAAATTTCGCATTATGCGTTGCGTTTGCGTTCTTAACGCTTCGTACCCGAGAAAAAAATGAAAAGCATGGCTCAAAACGAGCCGGTTATTCCATCGTAGACCCTCAACCAACGGGGATTCAAACACTGAGTCCTATATAACGGCGGAAAACTTACACGACGATGCAGAAACGACTGCGAAAACTGTCGGCTCTGCCAGCCCATCGCATATATAAACTGGGCGCAACATCGGCAAGCGTTTACTCTCACATATAGAATGCTCTTCTCAGTATATTGGGCCAAATAGCAAAGTGTCGACCCGCCTCCTTTTGGAATAGGAAAAAGAGCAACACACTGTGTGTAACCACAAAGAAACGTAAGGGGCGACGATCTCCCCGCGGCAAGGACACGCCGTCACACCCTGAGTGCATTGTCCGTCGGTCACCTTTGGCCCTCAGTGCCGAAGCTCGCGATAACGGCGCACGAAGAGTCACCTTTCATGTACCTCGGGTGACTTTCGTGTTTAAGGCGATCGTATGGCTAACGCACCGTCACGTGCACTTGAGGAACTGGCACGGAGCGCGCCTCCTCACCAATGCTCCCGAAATTAGCGCACGCGTGGTGACGCCCTCAGGGCCCTGCCGCAGCACAGGCCAATAGAGCCAATGGAGCGCGCGTCCATGTGCAGACCTATTTGCACGTGAATACGCACACCTGGGGTCAGAGCAATCGCCCCGAGGCAAGCCGCAACGCAGTAGCCCCGCATTTCCTCAGACGAGAAACAAAAGACGAACGCGGGCGCCCCGCTGCCTTTACGCTGCGAACTGCGTCCGCCAGCACGACCAAAATAAACTCGCAGGAACAAGCTGCTTGCCAAGTGATCAGTCACTGCTGCCGCAACACTGGAATCGCCTTGTGCCACTCGGCGAGCGGCTAATGTGAGCTGCAAAAGTGCGAATTCCCCGATTGATTCCACTTGTGTTCCTCGGGGCACTTTGTGCCAGATTAAGAACGTGAACCGCGCTCTCATTAACTTGAATTTCCCGGAGTATAACATGAATGCACACGCTGCTGCCTGACGATCGAGCATCGCATTTTACTTTCGGGGCTATCAAATATGCCACTGTATCTCAAGTGTATACTTATATATACACCTTCCGTAATTATATTGCGACTGTTTATTACAAGAAAAAAATCATTTGAAAGCAATCTTAAGTAGCTTCTCAGTGGGTAAAGGGGGTACCATTGACACGTAGTTGAAAAATCACAGTGCCTGAGCGACTGAACTCATCCTTTATTTATGAGTTGCGCTATCCGTATATGATACTACTGTTTCAACTTTTTACGAAAGGATGCGCCTACAGTACGTGCACAATTCCACATTAAAGGTATTTCGAAAGATACAGAGTTAATTGTGGTTACTTCCACGATGCAGTCAGTGAGCACGCTCTCCTCTCGAGTTTGCATCTCACGAGTAGCGTTTGAGCATTTCGCTTGGTGTGTTACCCTGTACAAAGACACCTCTCGGCGCACGCGGACGCAGTCGACAAACCTGAGCAAATTTGGTGACTCACGGTGTCAGGCCGATCGACACGTGGGCAACTGGTAACCGACCCCACTATACAACAGAATGAAGACCTTCAGGGCGTTCGTTCGCAGAACTTCTCCGCGGCAGTTGTCACATGTCTAGTGCCAGGGGAAAATGCGAAGAGGGGAATCAGAACTGATTGGAGGGAAGACGGGGCTTCACGTGCTTCGCACGGAAGGAGCGCTGCCGAATTAGCCACCATTGATGAGAAGTAGGAGAGACACCTGGTACGATCCCCAGGCGGTTCTCTCCGCTTCTCCTGCTGGCAGCACCGGGTAAAGGTACAACTCAGCGGCCGAGGTACTCACGTAGGAGCCGGTCCTCCTGGACATCGAGTCTTCATTGAGCGCTGGTGGCGCTCTGTGGGACGATCGGACGGTCGCTGGCGCCGCTCATGCCGCGAGGCGCTGTCAGGTCGCGCGACAGGCGCGGCTGCCGTCGACGAGTCGCAGGCCTCCCCGGGCGCCGGCCACGTTCACGCCCGCGTGTGTCGCGCACTTTCAAGCAGGCTGCACGTCTCAAATGGCCGTCGGTTGCGGCGACCAGAGCGTTCGGGGATTCGGATCAAAGGCTCCACTACTGCTCGAGTCGCGCAAGTCGAGGCAGAGTATTTCGGGAGCCCCGTGTTCGAGGGCGCTTGCATCGGAAAGCGTCGCTCGCGGGAGCGGAGAGGAAGGGAGGCGCGTACCCAGTTTTTGATTCCCCTTCTGCGCCGCTCACGCGCCCCGGGTTTTTGGCCGTTTGTTTTCTTCTCACTCTTGAGCTTCTAATCTGGGAGGAGCGGCTCTTGGTTTTCTCGCGAGGAAAAACTCGCATATCCGGCCGCCGTGGCGGCCGGAAAGGAGCAAGAAGTGCACACTTCTGGACGTTCCCCTTCCAGCGTCAATGGGCGCACACCAAGTGGTGGCCACGGATCGCCTTTCCCCGACTCCATTCAGCCTTGTCCGCTGCAAGCGACGACCCGCCGGCCGAGTTGTCCTCTGCCCCGCAGGCCCCTCTCTTCTTGCTGCCGACCACACACACACAAAACGCCACTTCCAACTCGATGAAGGGCGCACTGCCAATATACTGCCTTATAAGGGACAATCGGGTGCTTGACCAAGACAACGATTTTTGGCGATTTTTAAGCTTTCGTTTTTCTGACCTTATTCTGCACTTGAAGCTCAAAAACCGGCAGCCTCGACCATTCCTTATTGGCATTATTTTGGAGTAAATGCTCCAACAAGACGGCAATAAACCATATGGTACAAAATACTGCTTGTAATAAAAAAGGTAAGTCTGTCTACGATATGGTGGATGCTTTATTGTAGTCTGTAACGATAGTGCTAAATTACCTAATGATGACATTAAAAACACTAATTTTTTTTGTCATGTATGGCTTCTAATCAATTCGGAACCAAAGGACATCACAACAAAAATCGAAGCGAGTTGTCGAGCGCTTCTAAAGCGGCCTGTTGAGGAGACAACCAATTCAACAGCGCTCACGCGCAAACACACCACCGACGCTCCCTTCGCGACGCGCACACCTGGGGCGGAATTGAGTTGTGTTGGTTTCAAAAGTGTCCGCTTCGAGCGGGGCCTGACTGTCTGAAGGCGCATGACACGGATGTGACGCAAAACACGCAAGGCAGAGCGTTGGTTTTGGTGCACACGTCAGAGGTTCCGCAGCCGGATTTACTTCACGACTTGAAACGGACGCTAAACGGACGCTTTCAAAACGGAAACAACTCAGAATTGCGCCCCCTCGGCAGCTTTGATAGATGAGTAACTCTGCAATATAAGACAATCCCGTGGATCATCTTCCCCACAATGCACTCGAGCGACAGAAAATTGCATATAATTTGAGGCAAACATGCAGAACGGCCTGCTTGCATCGCGCGATTCCCCAGCGCAGAGCTTTTCATTCGCAGAACTTTGGTTGTTGATTGCATGGGGGTGATTTCAGATAAGATCGAACAAAGGGTGCACACCGCTGGCACTACTGCTTCAATTTGCTTGAAATTTTCTTTTTTGTTTGAGGTTTGCTTGAAAACCTTTTCAATATGTTGAAATTTTTTATATCATTTCCTCATTATTACAATGATTCCAATGTCGAGATTCAGCAGTATTTTCCCCGGGAAAAATTTTGCCTAGCTGCGAAAAATTCGGAACGCGACAAGGTGCACTCCCGCCGCTACATGCCCGTGCGCCTCGGCCAACTTTAGCGACGTCTATTTACGAAAATATTTACGAGGGGCAATTCGCAAATTTTATGCCCAATTTAAGCCTATAGTGTACATTTTTTTTTCTGAAAAACTTTTGCTGCCGTAAAAAATACAACTTTTTCGCCATAAATTGTCAAAGTCGGCTCAGAGCGCAGTTTTGTTCAAAATTGAAGCCCAAATATAACAAAAGCACCTAAGTTAAAACCTTGAAACTTTACTCACGTGTGCGCCATACAGTGTTAAACAAACAAACCCTATATTATAATGGTATGACGTACGTTTACGATACAACTGACATGCAAGTTTGAAGAAAAACCCGAAAAACAAATTTCAGACACTGATATATAAAAAAAACATTAATCTCCGATTTTGTTTTGAAATTCTCCCCAGGTGTAGGCCTTTACATGTACTTGCATTATCATCAAAAACATGTTGCATCATTTTGTTTCTGGAGCATGTCAGCGCGAGAGATGAGCCCTGACTCCCCACGACGTACCGTAGTGATAGTGACTTCCCTGAGATTTGTATAAATTATGAATGTTTTGTATAAAAGGAAAATGATCCCTTTACGGATACAATAATTGAGAATGGAACAAACAAAACGAAATTTTTAAAGCACACGTTGGCACCATAGCAACCAATCTACACCAAATTTAAACTCCATGGATTGGGGCTAAAACGACAAAACTCTTAGGTTCAGCCCCATATTTAAAAAAAAAAAGCGCTTTTTCAGTTTTTGCGAAACTCACCCTAGAAGTTGACCACTAAATTTAATTTGGTTAGAATTAGAAACACCTTGCATCGCATGGATACTGGAGTGTGTACAGCGCGAGAATGGAGCCCTATCAGCCATGCTCCTCGCGGTGTGCTCAGACAGTACAGCGCTATAGCTACGTCCTCAATATATATCTGATCCTTTTGTACAAAAGGCAAAATATCACAGCTTTCATGAAATTCCACAGAGCACAGCAGAAAAATGGCAGCCTCAAAGTAAACGTTTGGCGCCATAAACAATCGTCACCATATCAAAATTCTGTGTACCACCTGTCTAGCTAAAGTTGCCAGCCATATATGTTTTTAGAGCTCCCCTAAACGGTTCACACAGGCTATTATGCATGTAGATTAGATGTACCAGCTTCTTATCACTTAAATTTCACGCCACATGTGTCAGGACTGAATTCCGGGGAACGCATGCACTGGTCATCACTATTCCCTTTTTCTGCCACTGTAGTTGAAAACCATTTCGCTCCACGTATAGGAAATGTGTGAACTTGACTTTCTTAGACTACAGTTGCTATGCTTCAAGAAGTCTGAATTCCAATTCTTGAGATCTTATTGTAAAATATAGCCTGGTGTTTAACAACTATGTCGCTTGCATTCTTTGGAAAGGAAATCCAGATTCCTCTTAGGGTCAAGTGCCTTCTATACAAAGTAGCCTGGCTCCCCCGTGACAACCATAATCTCCCCCCTCCCCTACCCAACTTTACTTTCTACAGGAATATTCAGTCTTTCGAGCATGCGAGACTCTCCTTCTGTGTACTTCTAATAACCCCCAATAGCATTGATTTGATGGCGCTCTGAAAATGAATGCACAGTTCAATTCACTCTCATCCAAACTTAGGTTCCTGGTATTTTCCATGTATGCAACTTCAGTGTGCTGCAGTGGCGTGCTGGAGCACATTTTTGCTGTCGATTACATTTGACTCCTCCAGGTAGCAATGAGTACTACATTCAACTTGATTAGCTCAGTGCTGAAGTAAAGATAATTTTGGTTCTACATGCGGAATTCTTCCTGAATTGACTTTGTCTTAAAGTGTTTCTTCACAAAAGTTTCCTGGCCATCACGTACAACCCAGGTGATGTTTTGTCTGACTTTTCGTTGAGAACTCCAGCTCATCATTCGTGCAGTATTCCCGCTTCGCCCGATTTGCAGTGTCCAATCACTCTGAGCCCCCCCCGAGTTTGAGCGGGGCGTGCGAGTAAGCAAAACAGGGGTCGCTACGTGGAGACAAGCACACGTTATTTCGGGTAAACAAAAAAAATGTGTGGAACTTCTAGTATTGCGAAATACCTTATTTTATCCAGTGAATTCAAGCATTTAGAATTTTGGTGTGTAAATAAGGTAAATTAGCTCAGTAAGACAAACCAGCATATCATAAGGAAGAGTGTCAGTGCTTTAAGAAATACAGAGGGCGCTCTAAAAACTCAACCTGAAAAACATCGTCCCCTTTTGTTGACAACTGCACGCATTTCTAGAGCACGTTCCAGCGGTGCCCACCTTTGCAGCAAACACTCCAGTATCAATATGATACAAGGTGTTTCTACTTCTAACCAAAGTAAATTTAGCGGTAAACATCTTGGGAGAGTTTCGCAAAAAATGAAAGGGCACTTTTTTTAAATATGGGGCGAACCTAAGAATTTTGTCATTTTTCCCCCCAATCTAACAGTTTAAATTCACATTTTCGTCAGAAAATCTGCCATGTAAGTTCTAATCCTTTCGCAAAAAGCCGCTATGTAAAGAGCCAAAATTTAAAGAGCCAAAGGCCGAAATGTAAACAGCCACCGCACGTTCGAGACGCTTCCATTCACGGCGAACGCGTTTGGACAGAACTGCGCGAATATTTACATTTTCTTGAGAATGTCTGCCATATAAGTTCTAATCCTTTCGCACTTGTCTTTCATAAAATTCTAGAGCACCTTTGTACCAAATTTTAACCTCGTAGCACCAATAGTTTACAGTTATAAACGTTTTCTTTTTCTTCGACGCGGGGATGGCCGCACGCGCTGGGTCACACGCAAGCAAAACAAACCTACCCAACTTCCGCGTCAAAGTGACCCTTTCGCGTCATCGCGTTGCTGTTCCGATAGTTCGACAAGTTAAATCAGCTCGCTGGGCGCATTTTGGTAAAGTTGCAGCCAATAGCCGAAATGTAAAAAAACAGTAACCGTACGTTTGAGAAGCTTACATTCATGGCGGACACGCTTAGATAGAGCTGCGCGAGCTGTGCTTCAAACTAACCAGCAGAGAGTCAGCTGAGAAGCTCAGCTTGTCTTGGCCAGCTTCTTTTGGGCCAGCTGAGCTCTTCAAACTAGCCATTTTTTCGCAGCTATACATTTGAGCATGGCAGTGGCTTACTTTTCCAACGGCTAGACGTCAGTGAATCTCATCAGAAAACCAGCGTTTCAGCCTACTCCTTCAGAACCGCGCGTGTAAAAAACAAAACCGACAAACGCTGGCCCAATATCACTGCAGGCGTGCGCGGCAACGTCGTCCGCGGGAAACTTCTTTCGCTCTCTCGCTATTTTTCGTCTGGCTCGCTGTGTCCAACCCATGTAGGTATGGAGTGCTGCCTGCTCGGAAGTAACCATCATCCCGGATACCTAAGAGTCTACACTGGAAAGGTTCAGCCATGCTAGGAAGGCTCCTCTTGACATAAACAGCGCTCCCTCACCAGAGAAGGATCTGGCCACCCTGGTGTAGTAGTTGGCCGCCACCTACCATGACTACCCAACTCAACGCTCGGCCCTCAGTTCCCTGCAGCTGTAAAGCACCTGTTCACAGCGGTGGTCAGAACAGCGATACAGCAGAGGGTGCTAAGAATCTCTGGATCCGGACAGGCCGCCTTTGGAACTTGACCCCGGCAACGTACAACGCACGCACCATGTTTAGTGAGCGAAGCTTAGCTATACTACAAGAGGAGATCTCGGACATTAAGTGGGATATTATAGGGTGAAACGAAGTTAGAAGGACAGGAGAAGGTTTCATAGAGCTCACTAGCGGACATATTCTGTACTATACAGTGGACCCCGAGAGAAGAAAGAACAAGGGGTGGGATTTTTAGTCCACAGAGAAATAGCAGGAAACATGGAGGAGTTTTTTAGCATTAGCGAGAAAGTCGCGGCTGTTGTGATCAAGCTAAGCAAGCGATACAGGTTAAAGATAGTACATACCTATGCGCCAACAACCAGCAATGATGATGAAGTCGTAGATACCTTCTACGAGGACGTCGAATCAGCAATGAAGAAGGCAACAATGCACTTCACGATTGCGATGGGATACTTTAACGCAAAAGTTGGTCAGAAGCAAATGGGAAAAAAGTCAGTGGGAAACGTCGGAATTGACAATCGCAGCAGTCGAGGAGATACACTGGTGGGATTTGCAGAGAGAAAGACCCTGAGGTTGATGAACACATTCTTCTGCAAGCGAAAGAATAGGAAAGGGACATGGAAAAGCCCCGATGGTACAACCAAAAACGAAATTGACTTCATTCTACGTGACAACCCGGGTATCGTGCAAGACGACTAGGTGCTATGTAAGATTCGGAGCAGCGATCACAGGATGGTTAGGTGCAAGCTAAGTCTGAATCTCAGAAGAGAAAAAACGAAACTCGTGAAAGCGAAGAGAAGCTTACCGAGAAGCTGACCGTATGGAATCAGTCAGAGCCAGATAAATGGAGCTTCAAAAACTCTTAAAAACAAAGTCGCGCTACAGAACGAGCAGAACGAGGTCAGTGCAGATAGGCTAAATGGCAACCTAATATCGGCACTCAGTGAATCAGCAGCAGCCATGGGAGATGCAGCATGTAGAGAAAAAACTGGATAACTAACTCAGAAAACCAAGGTACTAATTGCCAAGCGTAAGAACACGAAAGTGTCAAGTACGGTTGATCGGATAGAATGAGCCGAGCTGTCAAAACTGATTAACAGAAATAAAACAAAAGACATTAGTGCATATTACATTTCAGTGATCGAGAAAACGCTTCAAATAGGGGGAGCCTGAAAGCAACTAAGAGAAAGCTAGCCATCGGCAAAGACAGGATGTACGCACTCAGAGATGAGCAGGGAAACATTTAGCACAATTTGGACGAGATAATTAAGGTAACAGAGCGATTCTACCCCAGGCTGTATGCCAGCGACGTTAAACCAGGGGAAACTACTGGGAATGCAAGCAGAAATTGCGATGTTCCACTAGTAACTAAAGAGGATGTTGGAAAGGCTCTCAAAGGCATGAAAATATGAAAAGCAGCAGGCGATGACGGCATAACCATACATCTTTTGAAGGAGGGAGGATATATTGCACTGGAAAAGCTTGTTGGACTTTTTTCGGAATGCTTGAAGACTCAAAAAGTGCCCAGAACCTGGAAAAACGCCGACATTATTGAAGGGAGATCCCAAGTACCTCAAGAATTATAGACCCATCAGCCTACGCTCAGTTCTCTACAAGCTGTTAACCAAAGTTATAGTTGGCCGCATATGTGACAGCCTGGATTCCCATCAACCCATAGAGCAGGCTGGGTTTAGGAAAGGGTACTGAACCATGGTTCACATCTATGTAGTCAAGCAAGTGACAGAAAAATCCGCAGAGTACACTAAACCACTTTACATGGCATTTATAGATTATGAGAAAGCGTTTGATTCCGTACTCACCGCAGCCGTGCTAGAAGGTCTAAAAGACCAGGGAATGGAGGAAACCTACATAAGGCTTCTAGAAGACATATATACGGAATGCACGGGCAGGATAACCCTCCACAAGAAAAGCGATAAAGGGAGTAAGACAAGGAGATATAATCTCGCCAAAACAATTCACAGGATGTCTGGAGGGGGTATTTAGAAAGCTTGAATGGGAAAATATAGGATTAAAGATAAACGGGGAATACTTGAGCGGTTTTAAGTTTGCGGACGACGTAGCATTGCTGAGTGAGACTGCAGAACACATGCAAACAATGCTTGAGGAACTACAATCTGAAAGCACAGCCGTGGGGCCAGAAATAAATATGAATAAATCTAAAGTAATGAGGAATAAGCATGCCAAGAACGTCTTCTTTAGCTGAGGAAACGAAACGCTAGAAGAAGTAGCAGAATAGAACTATCTCGGACAGATGGTTAGTCCTGACCCCAACCACGAGAGGAGGAGGAATAGCTTTATTTTCAGAGGGGGCGATAATGCTTTGGCGGGGAAGGAGAGGGGCACGAAAGGAGGGGGGAATAATTGAAAAGATATAACTGTTCAAGGTTCAATCACTTGAAATGGTGGATATCATTTTGAAGTCTATGGTTCCGTGAAGATATTTCGTAGATGTCGTGAAGAGATAGGTTGTGCGTTTAGACAGGAGTCGGTCCAGGTTATCACACCAATGACAGAGAAATCCCGAACTGAATAGGAATGGGCAATTCAGTGCGGGATAGCCCAGTGCGGGATAGCACAGCATGGGCTATTCAGTGTCGCTCAAAAGAAACATCTACAACCAGTGTACACTGCCGGTGATGACGTGCGGAGCTGTAACTTGGTGACTTGCTAAACAACTAGAAAGCAAACTTAGATCTGTCCAACGGGCCATGGAACGAATAATGTCAGGAATAACACTCAGGGACAAGAAACGAGCTACCTGGGTCAGATAACTAACTAGGGTTGACGATATCATAGTTCAAATAAAGAAAAAGAAATGGTCTTGGGCTGGCCATGTAGTGAGACGAACCGGCAACCGGTGGGCAATTAGGGTAACAGAGTTGATACCAAGATATGGGTATAGAAGAAGGGGAAGGCCAATAACACGATGGAGAGATGAAATAGAGAAATTCGGGGGTGATATGTGGGCTCGAATAGCGCAGGAGAGAAGCGGTTGGAGGTCAATGGTAGAGGCCTTCATCCTGCGGTGGACCTGCACAGGATGATGATGATGAGGATGATAATGATGATTATGATGGTGATGATGATGTCGACGACGACGACGACGACGAAACATATGTAGTTTATACAAATCAAAGGGACGTCGCTATCACTACAGTACGTCGTGGAGAGCCGGACGGATAGGGCTCCTCTCTCGCGCTGCACTAGCTCCAGGAACAAAATGATGCAACATGATAATGGAAGTGCATGTAAAGGCCTGCACCTGGAGAAAATTAAAAAAAAAAACGAAGATGTGCTTTTTTATATTAGCGTCTGAATTTTGTGTTTTCCCGTTTTTCTTTTTCAAACTTGTGTGCCTGTTGCATCCTAAGCGCACACTATAAAATTACAATATTTGGTGTGTTTGTTTACAACTGTACGGATCACACGTAAGTAAAATTTGAAGGTTGTAACTTAAGTACTTTTTGTAATATTTAGGCTAAACTTCGAACAAAACTGCGCTCTGAGCCGAATTTGGGAGTTTATGGACAAGAATTTATATTTTTGGCAGAAGCAAAACGTTTTCAGAAAAAAGTTACACTAGGCGTCAATTGAGCATAGAAGTTACGAAGTGCCCCTCGTAAATATTTTCGTAGGTAGACGGTAAAGTTGGCAGAGGCGCGCGGGCCTGTAACGGGGGGTGTCCACCTTGTCGCGTTCCAAAATGTTTTAGTTACACAAATATTTTCCCGGGGAAAATACTGCGAAATCTCTACATTGGAATCAATGGAATAATGAGGGAACGATTTAAAAAATTTTCAAGGAAATTGAAGAGGTTGACCAGCCACCCTTTGTTCGTTGTTATGTAAAATCACCCATGGATTGGCTAATCGAGTGCATTATGGCGAAACTACACCACAGGATTGTCTTAGTGTGTATGTTTCCATAACAACGGGACTCTCGCAAACTCTCTTTAGCAGGGTGCGCTTTGTTCGAGTCGTAATCACCGTGACGGCTTTGGTCAAGAGATCGGCTCCCCGATAGCCGCTCAGAAAGAAGTGCACTCTTTGTTAGCTTTTCTCGTTGAACATATCTTTACTATCACGGACTTCATTCTGCTGTGCTCTGAGTTTCATCGTTCCCGCTGGAAACGTCGACGCCGACATCGCGCCAGCTCTCTTTAGACTTGCGCCGTATAAAAAATTCGTGCGTCCATCGCCGCTGGCTGTCACGAGTACAGAGTCCGCGGACAGATCCAGTTGGTTCCTTCAGTAAGCTTCTGTTGCGGGAACGCAACGGCCCGTTTTGTTTCCTCACGACGGACGCTCAATGAAGCGTTTGTTGGCACTGGCCTACGTTGATACATCCCGGCAGGCTGCAGCTGCCCGTCACCCCAGCCACCTAACCTGACCTTTCAAGGTCTCTCTCTCTCTCTCTCTCTCTCTCTCTCTCTCTCTCTCTCTCTCTCTCTCTCTCTCTCTCTCTCTCTCTCTCTCTCTCTCTCTCTCTCTCTCTCTCTCTCTCTCTCTCTCTCTCTCTCTCTCTCTCTCTCTCTCTCTCTCTCTCTCTCTCTCTCTCTCTCTCTCTCTGAGTGATCAGCGGACTAAATAGTAGTTTATGGTTTGTGCTGGCATGAACCTATGTCAGGGTACACAGGCTGCGAGTGAACGGTTCATTGTTTGCGTCATGATGTAGCGGCCGGTTAGAATGAATGAATAGAACTGTATTGCGAACTTTTGCCTGTTCCCGAACTATGCTAAGTCAAGTGAAGGTTCTGAACGTTGAGGTGAAGGTTCCAAGAAAGGAAACACGGGAGACGAGGCCCCTTCGTATTGTAAGCGGCGTCTGCTGCGTGTGAGCTCGTTGCTTTTCATCGGCGAGCGCGTACACAGCTGGGTGACCGCATGCTAGATTCAACGGCGCACGTGCTGTTGATCTCGTCTACCCATAGTCCCCATCTCACCGGCGAATTTCGGTAGACGCCGCTTAGAGTACGGAGTGGTAGAGGCTCGCGCTGCTTCATGAAACTGTTACCTGTGCAGGCCTGAGCACTGCAAACGAAGGGGTGAAGGTTTTACAAAGCACAAACGCGCAGCTCCCGACGCACGTTGTGCTCGTTGCAGACTGCGCCGCTCAACAGCCTGGTCTGCTCTCGCTGGTTGTTCACACTTATAAAGGCAACGTAGGGCTGCCGGGATGACTTGAAGTAGGCAGATCGAGAGGGCTCGGAAGCATCGTCGAAGAACGTACGAGACTGAAAACTCCTTCTCGTCATCGAGCCTCCGTGGACGTTGCCGGCCGCTTGCCAGTCCCAAGCAAAATGTCAGTTCCTCGCGCTGGCGTCCGCGTTCTTGAGTATCTGCCATCACGCGTTCTTTGTAGAGAGAGGGAGAGAGAGAGAGGGAGAGAGAGAGGGAGAGAACGTTTTAATGGGCTGGCGAGGCCAGCTTGCCAGGCTGCCTGACTTCAGATGGGGATGACGATAGTGTGACGTTCACTCACAGACACAGGGACACCCACACACACAGGCTCAGAATAGCCCTGCGTCAGAATGTTTACAGTCTTCACGAGACGTTAAGACGGCCGTTCTCTGGTTTATAGAAATAGGACGCTAAATGGAACAACATATAAAATGAAAATAAATCGCTCATTTGGGAATTTTTATCTTCTAAGAACCAGGAATGGCAGTGCGAGCAAGAAAATTTCTGCCCTTTGTTTTGCAATGGTTTAATGCACAGAAATAGCGTAGTTATATTTGAACTTGACGAAGAGGTGTTCTCACAGCCTAAACCCTCACATTTGATTATAATCATCAACACCAGGACACTATCAGGCCGAAAGTGCTGTTTCGGGAAAGAGTATTTATGACGGTTAATAAAGAGTGATTATGACGCTTTTCATATCTATTATCCACACCATGTATTGTTGATATCGGGGCTAATTTCTTGGCAGTATTCCAAACACACACAAAAAAAAATTAAGCAACATTCTGTTCTGTTCTGTTTAGAACACCGATCGAGAGTCTACTGACCATAATTTTTGATTATGTATGATATCGATATATTCTCACAGCTGAATTTCGATCGTTCCTTCATAGCTGTTTACGGTTTTCACATTGTTCCGCAGTAATTATACGGATGTTCCAGCTTACCGTCATGCTTTTCCATATAATGACAATATTTAGTAGACTCCTGGTGTTCTTCGTCTGTAATCAAACATTCCTAGTAATTTTACAATAGCAGATTATCGGTATTCATACGTCCGCAGCTGTGATATAGTAAGAAATCTCTGGCAATATATAAAAATATTGCAATCGCCGGTTTTCACTGCACCGTACCGATAGTTTTACTATTGTCAAATATCGTTAAACAATCAGTCTGGTGCTACTAGTCAACCATCAGTAGTATACAGAGATGTTTCTTACTACCGCTAATGCGATTCTTTTTCGACTATTTATACCACCTATAGCACCATCGATATGTTAGCACAATTATATCGAACATCGTAATAGTAACCTTGAATACAGTCAAATAGTACCTCACAATAACAAATAGCAAAAGTCTCGATACAGACAGTTTTGGGAAACGTGTTATAGCAAAAACAACACCAGCCTTGCCGATACTTTTGGCACCGATGCTTCAAGGTGCCGCAATGTTTGCTGCGATATTCTGACAAATATTTGATTGGGCTATACTCACTAGCTAGTTTCGTTTTCCGCGCTGGCAGCACCCGCGTATGCCTTGGATTATTAGCTAGGTGAAATAGAAGTCAAATGATTGCCGTGTAGACCACGCAGGCAAAATTTGCTGGTAGGCAGATTATAAAGACATCGAACAAGACGAAGAAGCATGCCTGCACCGGCCCAAACAAGGCACGAATTTGTGTTGGCATTTCACTCTGCAGGATAGCTTCCATTTATGTGGATGCTGGCGAAAGGCAGTGTGCGCCAATGACGAGCCTGGAAGACATTCCGGAGGGTCGCAAGGAATACTTCATTCCCAACCAACTTCTTTAATGCTGCGCAATTAACGCTCTTAAGCTTTTCCAGGTATGAATAATATAATGAACCTTTACATCACTATAGAGACAATTTTGTAGACCTACCTGATCCAGTTTTCATAGAAATTTATGGGCCAATTTTCTCTATAGCAAATACCCCGCTATTGTAAACAATTTGCTCGTTTCCACCTAATTTACTAGAGCAGGGTTCTTGTGCAATTTATCTTATATTAATTAATTCCAGATCTGCCTTCATTTCTGGATAAGTTGAATTTAGATTTCCAGAATTTCCCCCCAAACGCAATCTTCTTTATTCAAATATCTCCTTCACTGTGTGGCGTTGTCTATATACTGCGTGGTCTTAATTTGCTGAATTAACCTGTAAAGTATAATTACCTCCAAACCATTCTTATAAGATATGATTTCACTAGGAGATTCTCTTAGTCTGTAGATAGTTATTTCCGTTCGCTCCGGAGGGGATTTGATCGTTATTGTTGAGTTTATAAAGAAACTGTAAATCAGCAAATATGAAGCGAGTGAAATATGAAGTAAAACAGTAAATGTCGAAAACATAAATACGATGGAAAACGCCAATGGAACCCCCCATGAGATGCGTTGCATCACACCAGGGTTCCCGCGAGGGGAGGTGGGCGTAATTTTTTCTTTAGTGTATGCCTGTCATATATATGCTTCTCCTTTTCAAAATAAACTCCGTTGTTAGTAGCGCCTGTCTTGTCTTCCACCGTCCTCGTCTTTTTTGCGCTAATCCTCCCAC
Organism: Haemaphysalis longicornis; assembly: GCF_048455015.1. Classification (NCBI taxonomy): domain Eukaryota; kingdom Metazoa; phylum Arthropoda; class Arachnida; order Ixodida; family Ixodidae; genus Haemaphysalis; species Haemaphysalis longicornis. Next base: position 332,823,246 of record NW_027526203.1, on the reverse strand, counting down.
TAAAATACCAAGGTACTATTGATAGTTTTTCATTACTTACGAACAGTCATTACCTATGCTTTAGCTGTGGAGCGAACAAGTTAAAGCCTATTCAAACACCGCTGGAATTATTTTTCAAATGAAAATATTTTTTCTATGTGTTTCATATTTAAAGCGCAAAACAGACGTAACACAAGAAGTCGACAACACGAGCGCTTTCTGTCAACTGTTCATTTCATGAAAAAAATTCCGGCCAATCCACCCTGTGAATGTGGTTGGAAAGCAAAGCTGAAACGGCACCCACAACGATTACCCATGCGACGTCAGTTACATGCAGTTACGACGTCGCTCTACAAATAGCCAAAACAAGAGAGAAGTGAAATGCACTAACCGCACACTTTATTACTTCAAAGAGATATTCTTGGTAAGGTTAAATCAATGCGTGATGCATGAACGGTGGTTGGTTGAGTTGTATTGGTGTAGCACATGAGTGGAAACTCCTTTTTTATTAAATTTAAGGAAGCTCAAACCCGACGTTAGATGATCTCACTTCTCCATCTCTGCCGCCGCGGACGGAGGCGACGAGATCGGCTACCAAGACGGTGGAGGAGGAGGCGGGGGAGGAGGAGAAGAAGGAAGAGGAAATACTTCTACTCAGATTTCTGAACGGCCCAGAGTGCGGCCCAGGGCAGTGGTTCCTTCTTCACTGTAGCCAATATGCCATCCGTGCCACCTGTGCTCTGTCCACCAGCTGAAGCTGGGTACGCAGAGAGGGGCTGGACAGCAGCATCTCCCGTTGCTGTTGTTGGGTAGTTGACGGAAAGAGAGGAGGGTGCTCAGGGCTAAAGTCGCACACCCCGATTATGTGGCTGACTGTTCCTACTTTTGAGCAATATTTACATTCAGCGTCGTAGAAATTCGTGTGCATTACGTGAAGACGCGTCGGGTGTGGAAGGGGCCGAATTGTGTGAGCCGTAGGGTAGTTTGTTATTCTCTGGAAAGGTCAGGGTAAGGCGAAGGTAGCGTCTGTCTCTGAAGGCGATAATTCTGGGTTCTGTCCCTGAACGAGACAAGCGGGTTACTGTCCTCGTGCAGCACCATAGCACGGGGGGTAAAAGAGCAGGCTTGTTGGTGGGCGTATTCGTTGCCCTACATGGAAGCCTGAGCGGGTGTCCAGGTGAGCTAAATGGAGCCGTTTGGGAAGTCGTTTTTGGCACACGCAGTGCAGGTCGGGACACCCAAACCGACTGGTAATTCCGGTAGGCTTGTTGGGAATCGGTGACTACCTTCTGAACCCCTTGTTGAGTGAGAGCCAAGGCGATGGCTGCCTCTTCTGCTGCCGTGATGCCTTGCGTCTATGTGAGGCACACGCAAGAAGGTCGGTTCCGGAGGTAGCCACGATGATGGCGTACTGCTGTCCTCGATGTTGGGAGGCGTCTGTGCAGACACCCGCATGATAACCAACGAGGGTGGTGTTGAGCGCTTGAGCCCGTGCTTGTCGGCGACCCTCTCGTGTGTGGGTTCCTATTTCTAAGCAAAGGGAGCACCTTTAGTTCTTGTCGCTGAGAGTCCGTGAGTACATCTAGCGGAGTGACATTCTGTGCTGCCCAGCCAATCTGGTGAAGGATGCGGCGACCCACCGCAGTTCTGCTCATTCGGAGCTTCTGGTTAGAAAGATAGCCCTCTATCAGCTTTCCCACCGTGTTGTCGAGCCCCGTGCTAAGCAGCCTCTCTGTGGACGCACTCATGGGAAGACCAACGGCCTGGTCAACCGCCTTTCTAATCCCCATATAAAGCATCTTTATGTCATTCTTGCCGTGAAGACGTAAGTGATTGTCGAGAGGACAAAAGCTTGCAATAATCGAAAGGTGTCGGATACCTTTAGGCCTCGCTTCTTGGTGGCAACTCGCCTGATCATGCGTATGATTTGATTGACGCTGTGTTTGAGGCGCTGCAAGGATACGTTACTCTTGGCGTTCGCCTGGAGATGTAAGCCTGGAGATGCAGGATCTTGATGCTGGGGATTGGAGTGATGGCTGGGCCATCAAGGAGTATTTGAATGTGTTCCTTGATGTGTCCTTTGGCGTGCGGCGGACGACAAGGAGCTGTGATTTTTTACGTTAATACTGGAGGCCACAGGCTTTAGCACATTGACGTACTAGAGGTGAGATGGCATGCGTTGGTGTGAGCTTGCTTTAATTTTTGAAACTCCTAGCACACACGCAAGGCACGCACAGAGCCGCTAGACGTGCCGTGGACGGAGCGCACAGCGGCGCGCGAGGTCGCGTGACGCTATCACATGGCATTCAGCGAGAATGCAAGGGGTAAACCCATAGATGTGCTTGGTGAGTCCACCACCTGTCTTCCCCGTCTCCGCGTGGGCTCGTAGCTAAAGCAGTAAGAAAATGGGCTGTCGCTTTGTTACGCTATTAGTTCCACGTTTGATTCCTGGCGGTGCCAGTAAGTTCTTTTATTTGTTCGCGGGAGCTTTCTGTTGACACCAACGGTCGCGAAAGAACCCTTGGGGGGTAGAGGTATAAAACTTTGCTTTAAAACACCCACACTTATATTCAATCCTTCCTTCACAATGCATCCGCGAAGCACACGACGATAACAATTGCTTTTCATTTTATCATCCCTCGTGACCCCTCGAGTGTTGTCTCCAAAAACTTGAACTCATTGGGCTGTGGTGTAATGGACGGTTGTACTGTGCACGTGCCTCCTCACTAGCTTATTTTGTAAGCTTCCACGTTAAGTCGGCACATCTTATCTTTGTTCGCAAACTCTGCTGTCGCCCTCTTTCTCTCTCGCACTCTCTGTGTGCTTGTCATATGTGCTTTCCATATTCTGTAGGCGAGTTGTATGAAGAACACAGACAGGTTTGAGATGTCCCTTTTTGGCGCCGCATTTCTGTAACTGTTGTAGCTCTCACGCTGCTCGAACAGAGTCGGCCCCTGGCGGCAAAGGGATGAACCACTATTAGTGTGGATGACGTTCCCGCGTCGGCTGCTCGTTCATGCTGCGCACGGCGCAAAACGCGCGCTGGAAACGATAAAAAGACGAATATGTGTACTTGTTTTGCAGAAGGCAATGACAGTTACCTCTGCTTTTGGATTTGATCTATAGTTCATACCACAATCTACGTACAGCACTGTGAAGGCTACATTGATGTCAACAGTCCGCCCTCTCACGGCGCCTAACTCACCGCGAAGGAAGCGACAAAAGGCTCCGGGGCTTTGCGGTTCCACCTGCCGAGAAAGGAGAGGGAGATGTCGTTTCAGGGCCCCCTTCATGGTGCGTTAGGCGCCCCATTTGACAACAATGTAGCCTCCAAAGTGCTGCAGTAGCTTGTGGTATGAACTATGGGAATGCAATGTTCAGCGGTTGTTGTGGGATAATGCGCTAGTTCAGTTCCACGAAACATCATGGAAACAGCGTGAAACGCAAAAGTAACATTGTTTCGAAAGTTTGCACTTTTCTTACCGATCAGTGCAGCCTTCTGCCATCTTGGGAATGTCAAAAGAGAGTTTTAGCATAGCGGCTATCGTACGCTAACGCTATGGCGGCGAGCACCTGGACCCGACTCGGCAGGTGCGCATTCGTTCTGCGGGTACGGTCGCCCATGCTTCGCCGGGCCCGCACATTCGTTCCAGTGAGGAGGGACCTCCTCGCCGCCCCCGCACGCGCATATGCGCACTCGGGTCCCGGTAATCCGCCGCCCTAACGTTAGCATAAAATAGCCGCTATGCTAAAACTCTCTAAAGAGTATTTTGTTGAAGGTGGAGTAGTGGTTATTTAAGACAAAAGTTAACTACATGAAACGGGCAAGAGACGACGAGACGCGTGCATACCCTTACATTTGCAACACCATTGTGAAATTGCGCTGTGTCCTTTTAGAAAAAAAGAGATAAAATCAATCATTCTGCACAGGACCCGGCCGCTATCACCTATACATCAACAGGAACATGTTTTACATCCGTTAAAGGGCCTATGTCAGGGAATTCGCCGTGCTCCCTTTCAAAAATGCACTCTCCTCTTGGACAATCATTGCTGATTCTCTGGTACGTTGTTGCTAATTTTATGTATAATTTAATGTATATTTGTGGATGTGCCGGAGAATTTCGGGCTAATGTTTCGGTGCAATTAAGTAGTTGTGAGTTTGCGACGGTACTCTTGCGTTTCGTGTCCCATGTTCATGTATCCAATTTTTTTAAACCACGGCACACGAATCGCCTCACCCCAAAGCGTTTTTTGCTCAGCGTAACCGTATCAGGTCTAAGTTTAAAGAAGTAAAGATCGCGTCAGTGATCATTACCCGTCTAGCCAGGCAAATCACGAATGTTTTCTACAGCATGGACAAAGTTGATGCACGCACGCGGGCGGGGCGTGTACCACAGCTCGCTAAATTTTTAAAGTGCAGAGCACTTTAGGGGCTCGCCTTGTCGTCGTAGCTCGCTCGGTGGACCCAAGTATAGCCACACGACGTTCCGTCGTCGTGGCGTAAGCCAAAGGCTTCGAAAGCCATTCGGTGTATATAACCATAAGCGTCCAAAACTCGTGAACCGCTGGCACTTGTCATACATCTCTCCGTTGTTTAGCGCAAAGAAAACTGTAGGCACATTTGAAGCAAAATATACGTAATTAACCGACAGCGCCCACGTTCAGTTAGTTACGAACGCTCGTTGGGTTTGTTTTTACGATAGTAAGCGAAAAAAGTGGCAGTGCAACGCCGGAACGTGCGGGAGGAAAAGCAAGCACAAAAAGAACACCACTCCCGCTGGCGCAGTTTCATACTGGGGGCGCGCAAGCACTGCGAAGGCGGGAAATTTGAAATGCATTGGGCGGTAGCAGTGAGCGGATAACAGCGCTACAGCCCATTACGGCGAATCAACGCTCTGCACTTCTGACAGCTTCCACATTGAGTAACACGGCTTTAATTTTTTTGTTTCTCCAACACTGCCGGCGTTAAATATCATTTCGGAAAGAAAAAAGCCGAGTCATAATTCCTGGACAATTGCGGAGCCTAAGGACGCGGGTTCGATTCTCGGCCGCGGCGGCTGCTTTTCTGATGGAGTCGAAAAGAGAAAACGCTTGTGTGTTCGAGATTTAGGCACACGTTACACATCCCCAGGTGGTCAAAATTAATCCGGAGCCCATTACAATCCCACTGCCAGCATATCTGGAATGACAACTAATCTATCATTGCCTACTTTGTCGTCTCGAAGAAAAGTGTCCCGCCTATCAACTTTTCATAAATTGTGCCACCATTTCATCTTGCATGACGAACTTATTCCACAGCCCGAGTATTTTTCCCATCGCCTCGATCACCGTCACAAAGTTGGCATTATCACCTATCATACTTATGCAGCTGCGCAGTCGTTCTTGCCTCGTTCTTCCCGTGAGTGGGATCACCTTGCCCCTGAAATTTCTATTAATGATAACGATCATTTTCGTGAAACACAAGCTAGAACTGTATACTCAGGATCCCTTTAATGTATTTTTGATCTTAGCACGCTGACATTTGGTTGTAATCGTGCTAACGTTGTATTCTGTTTTTTTTTCGTTCACCATGTACCATGTCTTTTCGATGTAAACCACTCCCCTCTGTAATGCTATTTGGCCCTGAGGGTATAATTAATTAATTAATTAATTAATTAAATATAGATAAATAAATAAATCCGAAGCTTCAAGTTCAGAATAGCATGAGAGGATTCACTACTGTGCCCAACATGTGCTGTGCGCGAGACTATACCGAGCACATGTTGCGAACCTGTCCTATATTTGTCGCTGCGCGAGCAACAACAGCTAGCTCCCTGTCCCGTGCACGACATGGAGGAAGGTTTCAATTGTGACACTTACTTGGACCCTGGGCCAACAGTGTTGACTCATCTTTAGGACCGAAAATTTTCCCACGTTTCCTGCAGGGCTCTGCACTAAAGAAATTCCGTAATTCTTAATTCGTGCGCGTGACTATATCTACACCCCCTTGCGACGTCATGCATAGTGGGCCACAAAATAAAACGGACCAAGCCACCCGGATCGTCGACGCAAACAATTTGCCAACAATCCTGAAATATTGCTCACGTAATAATAATATTGTAAATGTCTGTTAGTGTGTACAATTGCAAATCTATTTTTGTATTTAAAGAAATTGGATGCCTATTCACGTGTAAGAGGTTTTGTAAACGATTTAGTTTTTTTTAGCTAACTAGAGGTGCGGTCCCCGCTGTCGCCGTTGCCAGCATCCGAAAAGTGGGAACGGCAGCGCTTTCGGTACCCTGGAATACCGCCGTTGAAGCCAAGTTTAAAGCATTCAGAAGCAATGTCTGAGAAACGTGAGAGCACTACCCATGTATAGGGGCCGCCCAAGGTCAAGCCCAGCCTTCGCGGACGAAAAAAAAATTGCAGGAATTTCCTAGTCGGCACCATCGGATAAATACGTAAGCCGCTCTGCTAACACAGGGCTTCCTAAAAGTCGCCTTCACTACAAATGTAGTGGTGGGAAGACATATTTTAGGTGGCCATACTAGGAACCATTTAGCAATCAATGTGTGAAGGCCCTAGCGCATTTTATTAAATACCTCCCAGTGTGTTCAGACAAGCAGCTGGGAAGGAAAAAGAGGCTATATTGAACAACGCGCAAGTGTTTATACATGCGAGTGATAACCGCCGGCTGTAGCCGAGACATGCGCAGTAGTGTTGCAAGCGCGTATGATTGCGTTCTGCTAAATCTTCGTTTTTTTCGAAAAAAAAACAAACAAACAAACGTCGTTTTTCACTTTTAACAATGTAAATGTTCAGTTATTCTGGTAATAGGTAGCGCCGGGGCTGTCGGCGAACACGTTCGCTTCTTCGTAGGCTCGTGCCTGCAGTCGTGTTGTCTTCTGGGATGTGCGTTACAGGCTCCGATTTCGCTTGCGAGTCATGCGTATCGGTTTCAGTGGTCCTCAGGTGTTCCCTCGTGCGACGTAGCTGCTGTCCGCTTTCTGTAGATGCCACGTAAGACCGTGCTGTACTCGCAGTGCCGACGACCACGGCAGGGGCCCATGTTTTGCTACGAGTCTCATAGACAGACACTCTGGATCCACTCTCAAGCTATGGCAAGCTTCTGGTCGTCACTTCCGAACGTGAAGGTATAAAGTGCTCCTCGCGCCTGTTCGCCAATTGCCACAAGAAACGTTGCCGCTTGCATATCTCCATCCTGTTGCTTTAGTTTGGTTGCAGTGGCGAAAAGCTCGAACTCACTTTTCCAGACGTTCCAGTTGTGAAGCACGTCGACCGTCGTGTCAAGGGGCTTCCGTGACGGAAGGAGTGCTGTAGTCATCGCTTGTGCACCAGGGCCCCTATTCTCGTCTGCACAAATTGCCGGCAATTCTGGCAATTTGCCGGAAGTCTTTTCTGATTGGCTTTCAATTTTGGTCACGTGCTTCCGGTTGACAAAGTGGTTGTGTGTGCTGTCGTCATTTTGACGTTTCATGTCGTTTACGGACACCAGTTCTAAAGTTTGCCTTATTTCTCGTTACTAAAGGCACATAATTCTTGGCCGGCAATGAAAAACCAGTCTAAATGCAGCGGGCAGGACAACGTAAGCCTGTCTTTGCTATTGAACAACAATACTGCTTGTAATACACACCCCCTCTGTGACTGGCTGAGAAGGCGTGACGTAATTTAAACAGTTGGCGGGAAAGATTACGTCATGCATTGGCAACTTCAGCCTACGTAAAAGTGACGCAATGCTACGTAACAGCTTGAAAATGGCGGCTGTTTTTGTCGCAAAATACAAGCAAAATAGGGCAAAAAATTGCCCCGGCTTACGGCGCCGCGAAATGTGCGGCAATTTGCAGCAGGCGCAGTTTCGCATGCGCGCTGTTTAAAGTATGTTTCCTACCGAAACAAATTATAGTTTTAACTGCTTCCAAGTCAGCGATCATGGAGCATACAAATAACGTGCAGTATTTTGCTTGTATGTCTGGCAATAAAATAAAAATCATTTGTTTGGCGTAACCGCAACATAAGAGGGCAGTACAAGCCCCTCCATGACAAAGAGAACCCAATGCATGGCATTTGTCCATACTCGTCCTAGTAAGCTGTTGGGCCACATGATCGAACTCAAGAGGAAAATAACAAAGGAAAGTGACTTTTTGGTTCATTACAGCGCTGATTGAAGTCGAGCTTGACGAATGAGTGAATCGGGGACATCGGTGCGCTCCGCGGTTATCAGGCGTACCGCTTCGCTGCTCTTATGTGTCATAGAAGCGATGGTCGAGGCCGTCTTTTAAATGCAGAGCATTTGTTTAACTCACGATGTCACCCGGCGTTGTCGGCGTTGGCGTGCCTCGGCGTCCGCAACAGCCGTTCCAGGTGCGCCCTCTTCCCCACTCCTCCTCTCCCGCATCACGCTACCCTCCTCGCTCTCAACAACAGGTCCGCACCCCTCCCCCTACACTATATAAAAAAATAATACTTACCGGCGCCTGCTTTCGATCCCACGACCCTGCGGGCGGAACGCAAGGTACATGGTGCTCTACCCACTGCGCCACAAAGCCGACAGAGAATCAAAGGCTACGAACGCGCCTTATACCTTGACTCATTCAAACTACGTCAAGAAGCTGCTGATACAACGCATTTACTACCACCAACTCCCCAAACACTAAACGTTAACGCAATACACCCACCCCCTATGCGACGCATTTACTCGAGTCCCCCTCGCGGGGAGATGGGCCCTTTTCTGTGATCACGCCATAAACTTGTAACATAGCAGCAGACGATGGCGTGGCAGTGGTGGCGGCAGGGACGGTGATAACGCAACAAAGCTTGCATTGAAGCATAGAGCCCAGCTATGTTACTAAAAGCGATTGAAAGAAGTAAATAGATACGGCAAAAAAATTGGTGATGTTCTTTAGTTCGACATCCGCCTTTCGCTCGCTTTTGGATCAACGTTACTCGATCGCCTTGTGGTGTTGACGCCAATTTTGACCCCCAGAAATGTGTTTTTCTTGTCAGCCTCAGCTACCGTCTTAATTTTTATAGTACATGCCAAGTGTTTTTTATCTTCTTCCACAATATTTGATACCTTGGTTGCGATCTTTATGAGTGAATCGTGAAATTACACTGCTTGTCGTCATAGCTATAGGTGCAGCATGTCACTGATTGCTTACGTCGTGCTTACGCAAAAAAACATGGGCGAAAACCCGGCAATTTGTGCAGTCGAGAATAGGGCCCCACGAAAGCTTCAACGATTACGCCTCCATCCTATAGCTTGGTAAACGTAGTAGACTGCAGAACTGAAACGCCGCCCTTACTTCTGACACCGTGTGTTCAGACGAGCAGCTGGGAAGGAAAACGAGGCGTTATTGAACAGCGCGCAAGTATTTATACATGCGAGTGATAAGCGCCGGCTGCAGCCGGGACATGCGCAGTAGTGTTACAAACGCGTATGCTTGCGCTCTGATACACCAGGACCCCAAGACCCCAAGCACAAACCGCTATACGGCCAACCCCTTTAAAAACGGCTTCACTAACGCTCTCAAAGGCAATGTTGGGAAGACGTTTCTGGGGCAATATAGGCGGTATTGGATGTAATTACGAAGGCCTTGCAGGGCCCTTTATTAACAGCATTCTCTTACGCGGTGGCAGTGTGACACGTCAAGCTTCCTAGTTGAGTCCACGTAGTGATGCTTAAGCATTTAATAACCGCTCTCACGAAATAGGGACCTGCTCCGCGGGATGAAGCGGAATTGGACGCCCCGGGAACCTGCGTACGAGCGTACGTGGGGTGATATTGCGCGGACCACTGGCCCCGTTAAACAAACCTCCGGCCCGCGCAAGAAAGCAGACACACGCCTGTGGCCTGCGGTCGTGCCGCCGGTTCGGTTGTGCGTGCGGAATGGAATGGCCAGGACGTGCGTAGCTACGCGAACCTGCTGCGGCTGCAGCGGCACGTCAGCGTGGCGGCCTCTGCTACCGATAGCTTGCACTACGCCAAGGTTAAAGCGTTTAAATGCGTGCCGCGAAATTGTGGTCCGTGCTCGGAGATGGGAAATGCTCTTACAAAATAAGGATAATAAACACTTAGGCGAGTTGCGAAGGTTCACATTTGGGGAAAAGCCCAAAACAGAAAACAAGAAACAAGGTCGATTAAACACAGACGAAGTGCGGGACGTTGCGGTACTCGCAGTTTGAGTTTATACAGGGAAGAACATCAAAATGTATACAACGGAATGGCGAACACACAGCCACAGTGTAAAGAAACTGACGATCCAACTATGAATCTTTTTTTTTTATGAATTATTGAGGAAATATCGCGCAATGCAAGAATCATGGAAATATGCAGGATTCCTACTGGACACCGCCGAATCTATATCGGCCAATAAGGACGCTGTTTGATTGTTACGCTCAGGAAGCACAAACGCGGGTTAAATAGTGAGGTTAAATAGCGCTATGTTGTGTTAAATGGTTAACGCACAGGAACGCGTCATGCTAAGAAAACACCTCCTTAAAATGCTTGCATATCTCGCAAGAAACGTTTATAAATAAAAAAATAACAAAGAATTATTCATATAGATATTGTGAGCATTCGCGGCGTTACATTAATGTGATACGCAGTGCAAGCGATACCGCCACTATCATGGCCAGTGTGAGCACCGAGGGATACGCTTCTCAATCTCTTGCACTCACGCCCCATCGCCATTACCATCTGTGAATAATAATCATCATCATCGTTGGACTCGCGCTTCCCGGAACGTTAGCTCCGAGCAGGACAATAAACGCCGAGACCTCGTCTCACGCTCTCTCAAGAATGAGGTCATGGGCGCATGAGGTAATAACTACACTGGGTAGAATGGCGGAGTCCTCCTATCGAAACACGCATGGTACAATAAGCAGTGGGCTTGATGTCATTGTCGTTGGCACCACGTAAACAAGGACCGGAATAAGGAGTCTTGACTTTTCTGAGACGCGAACACAAATTAGCACAAATCATCGAAATACTAGCCCCAGTGTCAACTAATGCTTCCACTTGAATACCTTCGACAAAAACAGACAGCATATTAGCCGGTAGTTCAGGAGGAATTGTGGTCGGTCCAAGTGATGCAGTTTTGCCTCCAAAAACTGCCTCACCTACTTTTCATTTTGTCGATTGGGAGCATTGGTAACAGGTCGAAGTGGTAACAAGACACGAGGGAATGGCGAAGGGGAACGACGTCGAATGGGGCGAGAATACATGCGTTTGGATCGGGACAAGAAGAAATTTCGATCCGGGAGGGATTTATTAAGGCAAGAGCGCAGGCTCCGAAGGCAGGGGACAGTCGAGCACCGTTGAGCACGACGCGAGCAGCGGTCCGGCTTCTTCTTCCTCTAGTCAAGAGAGCCCAGCTCCCGCATCCTCTTTCTCCTCTTCAGCTAATCCAATCCACTTGGCCAAGCCAATGTTGTAGAATTGGTTGACCGTTACACTTCCCCCGTCGCAGACGAAGCCCTCCGGGCGAGTCACAGTGTGGAACGGGAGTTGTAGCGTTTAAGACGCGCCACATGTACAACTTGGGTCGTCTTCGACGGTCGACCAGTGGTGGTTAAGCGTGACAGCACGTAATTAACTTCGCCAATACGTTTCACAACAAGAAAGGGACCAGTGTAATGGGCGAGAAGTTTTTCGCAGAGGCCGCGTCGGCGCTGTGGGGTCCAGAGCCAGACTAGATCACCTGGGGCGTAAGAGAGGTTCCTGTGACGACGGTCATATCGCTGTTTATAGCGGTCTTGGGAGGCTAACGTGCGTAGGCGCGCAAGCCTACGGGCCTCTTCGGCAAGGGAAAGCGTCTTAGCCACTGAAGGCTCGTCGTGTTCAGCAAAAGGGAAGATGGTGTCCAGGCAGCAGCGAGGCTGGCGTGCATAGAGAAGAAAGAAAGGGCTGTATCCGGTGGTTTCATGCTTGGCGGTGTTGTAGGCATACGTTTTTGTGGTCGGAGGCTACGTACATTGCTAGCATATTGGACAGTGTTCGATTCGTTCGCTCGGTGAGACCATTCGTTTGAGGATGGTATGGGGTAGAGTGCCGGAACTCAACTTGAGAGACGCGAAGGAGCTTTTCAACGACGTCCGCTGTAAACTGACGGCCACGGTCACTTATGATGACGCGGGGAGGTCCATGACGAAGAAGTATATTGCGGAGCAGGAACAGAGACACTTCCGCAGCAGTAGCAGATGGTAGCGCGGCGGTCTCAGAGTAACGTGAAAGGTAGTCCACACACACGATAATCCAACGATTACCCTTCGATGATCGCGGAAATGGGCCCAGTAAATCGATGCCGACCTTTTCGAAAGGGGCAGTGGGTGGATTCAGAGGGTGAAGCCTTCCTGCCGGAGCGGCAGTGGGTAGCTTGTGCCGCTGGCATTGTATACAAGTGGCAACATACTTTTCTGTGGTTTTGCGCATATTTGGCCAGTAAAAACGTTGTTTGGCGCGGTGAAGTGTACGGGCGAATCCCATATGTCCAGACGTAAGATTGTCGTGCATGAAATTTAGAATGCTGTTGCGCAGGCTTTGCGGTACCACAAGCAAAAGGCTGGAACCAATTGCAGAGTAGTTCTTTTTGTATAGTAGGCCGTCGCGAACGCAGAAGCGGGTATCACGCTTGTCGGCACGGGCGCAATTGAAGAAGGGCTGCAGACTCTTGTCCCGGCGCTGTTCTATCTTGAAAGTGGAGATATCGGGGAATGGTGTTGACAAAGAAGCAAGACAGTCGTCGAAACCGTCGTCATCACAGCTCGTGGTTTCCAGTGGCAGGCGAGAAAGGCAGTCCGCGTCCGCATGCTTGCGGCCGCTCTTGTACGACACTGTGAAGGTATACTCTTGCAGACGCAGGGCCCAGCGTGCAAGGCGGCCGCAAGGATCCCTAAGGTTGACGAGCCAGCATAGCGAATGGTGATCAGTTACGACGGTAAACGGGTGTCCATAGAGGTAGGAGCGGAATCTCTGTGTGGCGAAGACGACAGCGAGACACTCCTGTTCTGTAACCGTGTAGTTCCTTTCTGACTTACTCAGTGCCCGACTGGTGTAGGCAATAACATGTTCATTAGGACCATGGCGTTGAATTAGCACGGCCCCTATTCCTATACCGCTGGCGTCGGCATGAACCTCTGTAGGAGCCGAGGGGTCAAAGTGTTGAAGTATGGGCCCCGACGTCAAAAGGAGCTTGAGCTGGCGAAACGCGGCGTCACATTCAGAAGTCCACGTGAATGGAACATTTTTCTGCAGGAGTGATGTCAAGGGATAGGCTGTGTCTGCAAATCGAGGTATGAACCGGCGAAAATAGGAGCACAGTCCAAGAAAACTTCGTAGCTCCTTGACAGAATGCGGCTCTTTGAAATCACTGACTGCTTGGATTTTGCGTGGGTCTGGTCTGACACCGTCCTTATCGACCAAGAGGCCCAGCAGAAGCGTTTGGCGATCTCCAAATCGGCACTTCTTCGAATTTAGGACTAAACCAGCCTTTTCCAAGCAGTCCAAGACAGTAACCAAGCGACTGTTGTGCTCACTGAACGTTCGACCAAAAATTACAACATCGTCGAGGTAGCACATGCAGATTTCCCACTTGAGGCCGCGCAAAACGCTGTCCATAAAACGCTCGAAGGTGGCCGGAGCATTGCAAAGTCCAAAGGGCATTACATTGAATTCAAACAATCCGTCAGGCGTTACGAAAGCAGTTTTTTCCTTATCACTGGGGTCCATGGGAATTTGCCAATATCCTGATCTCAAGTCAACGGAGGAAAAATAGGAAGCTGAATGAAGGCAATCAATGGCGTCATCGATTCGGGGTAACGGGTAGACATCTTTCTTAGTTACAGCATTGAGGCGTCGATAGTCGACGCAAAATCTCCATGAGCCGTCCTTCTTCTTGACGAGGATGACAGGTGCTGCCCAAGGACTGCATGATTCTCGAATTACGCCATTCCTTAGCATTTCCTGGACTTGGTCGTTGATTAGGCGTCGCTCTGGCGCGGAAACACGGTAAGGCTTCTGACGAATCGGTCTTGCTCCCCCAGTATGGATTGAATGCTGAGTGCGATTTGGCGGAATTGGAAAATGCCGTTGGTTGTGACAGAAGTCGAAAACACTTGCATGCTTGGACAGAAGATCGGCTAGAGAACGGCGTTCATCTGGTTGAAGTGACTCGCTAATCATGTGTAGGAACTTGGAGGGGTCCACTGGGCAAGTATTAACGGATGCGTTCAACTCGTCGTTCAGAACTGCTATTAAAGGGGGCGCATACGGAATCTCGTGGGCAAGTTTGAGACCTCTTGGCAACACGACGGGCTCACTGGAGTAGTTGACAGTCCACAACGTAGAGTGACCATGGACAACGGTAACAACCGCGCGAGGAACGACGATGTTTTTCTTGGCACAATTCTCGGAAATGGGCTCCACTAAAGCGTCAATTTCACGATTTGGGGCTCCGGAGGACCATACTGGGACAAATAGGGCACATCGTGCTGGCATGATGGTGTCCTCCAACACGCAAAATGTGTCCAACGCAGCGGTCTTGTGGCCAGCAGGGTTTTCAACAAGCGCAGATAAGGCAGTGCCGTCTATAAAAATTTCTCCACTTCTACAGTCAACCGTAGCACCACACTGCTTCAAAAAGTCGATCCCCAAGATGACATCATGTGTAGTCCGCGGGAGTACAGTAAACTCTGCTCTGAATAAGTGGCCGCCGAAGGAGATATTCACTGAACATACTCCAAGAGGGTGCAGCCACTCACCACCCACACCACGAAATGTAACCACCTTGTCCCACGTAAACATCACCTTACGTCCAAGCCTGTTTTTGAAATCAACGCTCATCACAGACACTGTTGCTCCCGTATCTACTAAGGCCATTGTTCGAACATTATCAACAACAATTTCAACTTCGTTTTTTAGCATGAGGACAGGCGAAGGTAAATCCGTTGAAGGCAGTCCGGCGAGAGGAATGTTAGACGCAGTTTCCTTAGCGACCTCACCTCCATTGGTCGCGCCATCTAGTTTTCCGGCGGCGGTGACCTGCGCCGAGGCGAAGGCGAACGTCGCTGGCGGAATGTGGGAGGTGTAACACTCCGGTCCGAAGCGGGAGAATGACGACGTGCGGGCGGCTGTCCTCTAGGAATAGAACCTCTCGGCCAGTGACCATTGTAGTGTGAATCGTCAGCCTCCGAGCGGTAGAACGTGCGTGGTGGTTCGTACCTTGTCGCCTGGCGTCGGCGGCGGCAGTAGCGGGAGATGTGGCCGGAAATGCCACAGAAGTAGCAAACGGGACCCTCGCGGATGCGGTCAGTGAGGTATTCATCATTTGTGCCGCAGAAACGAGGGACATAATGGTGGCGTTGGGAACGGCGAAGGAAGTTCTCCGGAGGACTACATCCCGCGGACTCCCGGCTTCCACCCCGCCTAGGACTATCAATCCGGGAGGCAAAGTTTTGGTCGTTGAGAACAGCGCGGTAGGGCTGAAGAGCGTTCGTTTGCACCTGTTCTGTCAACGAGTCTTCGCGCTTACGGCCGCGGTCGGAACTTTCCCGATATTCTTGATGTCGCAACAGTTCTTCGCGCACGATGTGGCGAATGGTGTCGGCCAAGTCAGACGGTGGGCAGTCGTCAACACTGGCGACGGTAGTCACGTTAGTTAAGCGACCAAATTTTGGCGTAATGCGACGCAGCTTCAATGCCTCGAATGTGCGGCATTGCTGAATGACGTCCGCTGCTGACTCCAGTTTCTCTCTTCCGATCAGAAAATGATAGACGTCTTCTGCGATTCCTTTCAAGAGGTGGCCTACCTTGTCTTCCTCCGACATTTGCGGGTTGACAACTCGGCAGAGCTTCAATATTTCCTCGATGTATGTGGTACAAGTCTCTCCAGGAATTTGTGCCCGCTGAAGCAGCGTCTGTTCGGCCCTTTTCTTTTTTGCGGCGGGGTCGCCGAAGCGTCCGGTGATTTCTTCGACGAAGCGGTCCCAAGTTGTGAACTTGCTTTCGTTGTTCTCGAACCAAGTGAGCGCTGTTTCATCCAGGGAAAACACGACGTTAGCGAGCTGAGCAGGTGTATCCCAGCGATTGTATCGGCTCACCCGCCTGTAATGGGTGAGCCATTCCTCAACGTCTTCCTCGGCGTACCCACAGAATTTTCGTGGTTCTCGTGGCGGATACCAGCTGGCCATTGGCGGAGAGTTGGGAAGACGGCTGTCCGCAGCCGGTGGCATGGTATCTGGCGCTGGTGGTAGGCCCGCAACGCGTCGGCTTCGGCGCAAGTCAGGGAGTTCCGTCGTCGCTACGTACCCCGCACCTCCACCAAACTGTTACGTCCGGGAGGGATTTATTAAGGCAAGAGCGCAGGCTCCGAAGGCAGGGGACAGTCGAGCACCGTTGAGCACGACGCGAGCAGCGGTCCGGCTTCTTCTTCCTCTAGTCAAGAGAGCCCAGCTCCCGCATCCTCTTTCTCCTCTTCAGCTAATCCAATCCACTTGGCCAAGCCAATGTTGTAGAATTGGTTGACCGTTACAATATATATACAGTCGAACACGGATATATCGAACTCCAAGGGGATCGTGAAAGAATTCGATATATCGATAATTCGATATATAAAATACGCCTATATGAAGATTATCTGACCACTCCGCACATCACTGAGAGTTTTCTAAAGTCGTGGAAAACGGTAGCTTACCGTTTCGACCCTCAAAGCACGGAATATCCGAACCGCAGCATGATGACCACCGCACTTTATTTATCATTGAAATGTCTTTGAGCTTCGCTTGTTTTTTTCTCCTGCGTCGTAAAGTTTGCCAAATTGTCTTCAAGATTACAAACACGCACAAATAAAACTGTGCCCCAACAGAGGCGAATAACGCTGACGTAACCCCGGCTGCCGTAGGCGGTTGGGAACGTTGTCAGCCACTGAGTGCCGTTATCTTCAGTATCCGAACCGAACACCTACCCCATCTGGAGGCGTGCAACGAAGTCGCTTTGCGCCCGACACGCTCCGGAATAGCCGGGGCGGGTTGTGCTGCATTCGCCTTCACGTAAACGTCGATGCGTGCATCGCCCTCAAAACAACTGCAAGGAATTTCGAACGCCTTTTCAAACAACATCTTTTCAGCACCCTGCACCCGACGAATTCCCGCCTTTGTTGCTCCAAAATGAATGCTTTGGACAAAACAAACATACAATGCCGCATCGGCCCCTTGCAAGAGCCACCAAACAGCTCATTCTCTGAAAAAGAGTGCCTCCGGTCAATTTCTTTTGGTCCTTTATGTCCTTTCGCCCCAACCACTATCCGCGTTCTAGCTATCATAGACCAGCCCCTCGTGCTAGCGTGAAAACAGCTGGTGAAGGCCATCGAAGCGACAGAATGCCGCGGACTCTGTCTCACCAAGCCAGGCAGCTCCTGCGATGAGTCAACATTTTCATCAGCTCCACCCCATCAGAGGAAGCAAACTTTCAGTGGCACCTTCGGCGCGGAATTCGATATATCGAATTTGCCCGTTATCAGGAGTTCGATACACGCGCACAACAGCCCTATACTTTTGCATGGGATTTTCAAGGGGATGTTTGCGCTGTTCGATATAGACAATAATTCGATATATCTGTGTTCGATATATCCGGGTTCAACTGTATATATATATATATATATATATATATATATATATATATATATATATATATATATATATATATATATATATATATATATATATATAGCGAATCAGAAAATGGGAAATGAGGGGCTCCGTGAAATAAGACAGAAAATAAGGGTTGGCAGTCAAGAAAACCTCGGAAAGCAAAGGGGAGGTTGTGGTGAGTCATAGAAAGAGATTAAGAATTTTTTGAGTCGAAAAGAAAGTGGTGAAAAAACGCCCGCCGGGTGGGATCTGAACCCACGACCTCCAGAATACCGGTCTGGTGCGATAACCACTACGCTACCGGCGGGGCTGTTTCCCCAGCACTTTCTCGGGTATTTATGTCAAGGTATTTTTGTTTCTTGCACTTGGGGGTGGTAGCCAGCGCCACTCGGACTACTTGGGGTGAAGGGGACCTTCTTTTTAACCCCCGGGCCGTGACTCGAGTGTCTACGACATGTCGAGAGTGGTCGACCAGCGTTGAACCCTCTTAAGCTCTTTTTGGCACCAAGACTGCCAGAACAGAGGCCCTCGCTAAGCATGTAGCGAATCAGAAAATGGGAAATGAGGGGCTCCGTGAAATAAGACAGAATAAACAAATAAGACAAATAAGACAAATAAGACAGTGGCGCTGGCTACCACCCCCAAGTGCAGGAAACAAAAATACCTTGACATAAATACCCGAGAAAGTGCTGGGGAAACAGCCCCGCCGGTAGCGTAGTGGTTATCGCACCAGACCGGTATTCTGGAGGTCGTGGGTTCGGATCCCACCCGGCGGGCGTTTTTTCACCACTTTCTTTTCGACTCAAAAAATTCTTAATCTCTTTCTATGACTCACCACAACCTCCCCTTTGCTTTCCGAGGTTTTCTTGACTGCCAACCCTTATTTTCTATATATATATATATATATATATATATATATATATAGAGAGAGAGAGAGAGAGAGAGCGAGAGAGAGAAATAGCCCAGGAAAGCAACGGGGAAAATTTCGTAGGTCATGTTATTCTTCTTGCCGCAGATATATTTTTTCAGGGAAAGAAAGAAAGTAGAGAGAGACATACCCGCCGGGTGGAATCCCAACCCACGACCACTAGAATAAGCGTCTGTTGCGATTACCACTACGCTACCGGCGGGGCTATTTTCCCCTCCACATTCTCGGGTATTTAGGTTAAGGTATTTGTTTCCTGCGCTTGGGAGTGGTAGCCAGCCCCACTCGGACTACTAGGGTCGACCAGCGTTGGTCGACCAGCGTTGAATCCTCTTAAGCTACCTTTGGCACCAAGACTGCCAGAACAGAGACCCTAGCTACACATGTAGCGAATCAGAATGGGGAATGAGGGGCTTGGTAAATTAAAGGAGCCATGAAGAGAAAATACAACTTCGTTTAATTTAAAGAACTAGGATTCAGTATCTCACTCTGCTCCATTACAGCCACAAAAGATGTTTTTTTTAACGAAAAAAAAGCTAGAATTATTTAAAACTTTCAAATTTTGCGTCACAGTGACGTGTTATGAGCAAGAATGACGTCATATGGGCCAACAATAAAACATAATTTTCAGTGCGTTAACTGCACGTTAGCATTCAAGTGATGCGGTTAAATGGAACTAGAGGCCCCATTACAGACGTCCAGTCATGTGTCGTCGCGACAGGTGAGTTAGGCGGCCGCCAATTGCACAAACAAGGTTCCGTGACGTCATAGAAAAGTTGCGGGAAATTGGCTAGGGGGTCGCGACTGCTTCACACGTTTTCTTTACTATCTCCGTTATTTGTTCGAAGATTGCGATGATATTGGTATCATTGTTGTGGGTCTAAGCAGTCTTTCTAATAAATCTAACTTGTATTTTGTCTTCATGGCTCCTTTAAGGAAGAAAAAAGGGTAGGCAGTGAAGAAACCCAAGGAAAGCAAAGGGGAAAATTGGTACGTCATTTATTATACTTGAAACAGATGCAGATATTTTTTTTATGAAAGAAAGAAAGTAGAGAAAAACATGCCCGCCGGGTAGGATCCGAACTCACTACCTTCAGAACACGCGTCTGGTGCGGTGACCACTGCGCTACCGGCGGGGCTGGGCTCCCCTCCACTTTCTCGGGTATCTATCTTAAGGTAATCTACATCTGTTGCAAGTATAATAAATGACGTACCACAATTTCCCCTTTGCTTTCCTTGGGCTTCCTACTGACTGCCTACCCTCATTTCTACCTTAATTTACCAAGCCCCTCATTCCCCATTCTGCTTCGATATATATATATATATACCCAGCAGGGTCACCATAATTCATATTCGGAAAATTCAAACAACTTTACAAATTTTCGTTAGCCCGCTCTGTTTTCAAAGTATTTTAAAGCCTATTAATTCAAAGTGCTACGTTGCATAAATCTGGTTAATTCGTACTTTTTGCTTCTCCTGGCGGGAAATTTTCTGCTGAATTTGCCGCTTGTAGCGGCACATTTTCATCCTGTAAGCACATTGTTGGGATCCGCAAGTTCCTGATCAGAGCAGAAATCTCGCATTAAACAGGCTGCACTTGCTGGTATCAAGAACTTCGTTTGGAACTCTCATGTAGACAAAGTAGTCATTCTCTGTTTCTTTACTGTGGCTGTGCGTTCGCCATTCTCTTGTATACATTTTGATGTTCTTCCCTGTATAAACTCAAGTTGCGAGTACAGCAACGTCCCGCACTTCGTCTGTGTTTAATCGACCTTGTTTCTTGTTTTCTGTTTCAGGCTTTTCCCCAAATGTGAACCTTCGCAACTCGCCTAAGTGTTTATCATCCTTATTTTGTAAGAGCATTTCCCATCTCCGAGAACAGACCACAATTTCGCGGCACGCATTTAAACGCTTTAACCTTGGCGTAGTGCAAGCTATCGGTAGCAGAGGCCGCCACGCTGACGTGCCGCTGCAGCCAACGTTTATAGATACGTTGGCTGCAGCCGCAGCAGGTTCGCGGAGCTACGCACGGCCATTCCTTTCCGCACGCACAACCGGACCCGCGCCACGACCGCAGGCTACAGGCGTGTGTCTGCTTTCTTGCGCGGGCCGGAGGTTTGTTTAACGGGGCCAGTGGTCCGCGCAATATCACCCCACGTACGCTCGTACGCAGGTTCCCGGGGCGTCCAATTCCGCTTCATCCCGCGGAGCAGGTCCCTATTTCGTGAGAGCGGTTATTAAATGCTTAAGCATCACTACGTGGACTCAACTAGGAAGCTTGACGTGTCACACTGTCGCCGCGTGAGAGAATGCTGTTAATAAAGGGCCCTGCAAGGCCTTCGTAATTACATCCAATACCGCCTATATTGCCCAAGAAACGTCTTCCCAACATTGCCTTTGAGAGCGTTAGTGAAGCCGCAGCAGATTTTATTCAACCTAATGAACAAGCCGGGTTTCGTAAAGGCTATTCAACGACGGACCATATTCAGACGATCAATCAGGTGATGGAGAAATGCGCGGAGTATACTCAGCCCATATACATAGCCTTCGTTGATTATGTGGGAGCATTTGACTCGGTCGAAACCTCAGCAGACATTCAGGCATTGCGGAATCATGGTGTAGACGAGCATTACGTGAGAATACTAGAGGATATGTACAACGGGTCCACAGCTACTATCATCCTCCATAAGGAGAGCAGTAAAATACCAACAAGAAAGGGCGTCACACAAGTAGACAAAACCTCTCCAATGTTATTCACAGCATGTTTACAAGAGGCATTCAGAACATTGGATTGGGAGCAGGTGGGTGTAAGGGTTAATGAAGAATACCTCAGTAACCTCAGATATGACGTTGCCTAGCTAAATAACTCGGGGGCCGAATTGCAAAGCATGCTTACCGCACTGGAAAAACAGAGTAGAACCGTGGACCTGAAAATTAATACGCAGAAAACTTCGGGAGAACACAGCGGTTTGAGATAGGTGGCGAGGCGGTGGAAGTGGTAAGCGAATATATCTTCTTAGGCCAAGTAGTGACCCCGGATCTAAACCATCAGGTAGAGATAATTAGAAGGATAAGAATGAGGTGGAGTGCATTCGGCAGGCATTCTCAGATAATGAATGGCAGCCTACCATTGTCGCTGTAGAAGAAAGTGTATGACAGCTGCATCTTACCGGTACTCACCTAAGGGGCAGAAACTTGGAGGATCACTAGGAGGGTTCAACTTAAATTGAGAATGACTCAGCGGGCAATGGAGCGGAAGATGATAGGTGTAACATTAAGGGACAAGAAGAGAGCGGAGTGGGTCAGGGAACAAACGCGTGTTAAGGACAGATTAGTAGAAATTAAGAAGAAGAAATGTACGGGGGCAGGGCATGCAATGCGAAGGCAAGATAACCGTTGGCCATTGAGGGTAAAAGAGTGGATCCCTAGAGAAGACAAGCGTGTCAGGGGGCGGCAGAAAGTTAGATGGGCAGGTGAGATCAAGAAGTTTGCGGGGATAAATTGGTAGCAGTTAGCACAGGGCCAGGATAACTGGAGGTCTATGGGAGAGGCCTTTGCCCTGCAGTGGGCGTAGATAAGCTGCTGCTGCTGCTGCTGCTGCTGATGATGATGATGATGAGAAGTTGATGATGATGATGACAAGGGGGCATGGTGGTAACGTGTTCTTTAAGACCCACCAATGAATATTCAATTATGTTTGTTATGACTTCACTCACACATCGGTACGTGCCAGTAGAAGTTACGGGGGATGCGTCTTGTGCAACGTACAAGGAGCACAAGGCTAAACTAGTTCGTTATTTCTGTGTTCATGGCGTCAGTATTCAGATTCGGCCGTTTCAATTCGATTTCAGCGGGTTGGTTAACGCAGCTTCTAGTGCTTGTAGCCGTTAGCGTTTTTGTGGTCATTTAAGCATAAAATGCCGCTCATGAAGTAGTTTTGTTCCAAGGGTGGTGCATCTTGAAACTGCTCTGACGCTACTTATAAAAGGCGCGATAACTATCACATGTTCCTCGAAGGATTTAGATGCGACTCTGCGCGAAAAGCAAAGCGGAAACTCTTGGTTTCTTGGGCTTGTCGTTGACCAACTAGCACCGCGCTGTAGTGTAATGTGTCCAATTGTTGTGTAAAGCACGCGATTACGGCCCAAAGCACGTCCAACCCCAAGCGTTACGATTTGCAAGAAAGTGGCGCTTAGGGTTACTTTTGTTGCATGTTGTAAATAAACATCATACCGTTACCCGGAGTGTCGGAATCGCGCATTCCCTACCGGAATTCTGCAAACATATGCGGGTTTGATTAATGTCTGGAAGTAATTTTGCTGGTTGCTAAAACTTGTTTTTTATTACCGCGAGCACATCACGGAGGTTTGTACCTTATCTAAACTCCCTAACTATTGTGTGCACATTTGAAGTGGTGCCTCGACAGTTTCAAACAGTTATTTTTGAAGCCCGACTTAACATTTTGGAATCAGAAAAAAAGGACTAGATTATCCGGACTTTGCTGGTGAAAATATTTTAACATCTTATTTCGAAAACAATAAATAGGCCAGTGAGTAGAAAACCTGCCGTTCGGCGCCGGTGTCTGTAGCAGCGAAACGACTACTGAAGTGGCTGACGCTGCAAAAGGAATCAACGTAATCAAGCTGAAAATAAAATTACGAAAATATAGGACTGCACGAGTACCAAACCCAGGGCCTCCGTAATGCGTGTCGAGCACGCACCCCCGACACCACTACGGCTCTAGCTTAAGTTGACGGGGTTGCCTTCGACTTGGGAAACGTTGAGAAGCGGTACACGCATCTCGAAGTACAATGAGTTTGGCGTTGCGTGGCATGCGATTTAGCTCAACGTTGTGGTAACTACACGGTAAGCTATTAGGCATAACAATGTACTCACCCAGCTGCATTGGCCGCTGACGATGATAACGGGTGCCGTCAGAAGCTAACGACCGTTTCACGAATTCCTATTTGGCTGTGACGTCAGTCAGCCTGCCGGGCTCGGGCCGATTCACCAAAAAATCACAGCTACTTTCTCAAGAGAAAATGGTTAAAACGCTAAGCGTTCTCCTATGCAACCTGACTCAAAGTCCAGAATCCAAACTGCTTCGACTTTGCCGAAACGGCGCAATCGGATAGACGTCGGCTACATAGCGCGGTAGAACCGGGTTCGATACCGACCCCGGGGGGCGTTCTTTATCTATTGAGGCCCTTGACGTGCGTTGGCGTATCATCATCATCGTTTTGTGAAGCCCATCGTGTAAAGTTGGCTTTCTTGCAGCGCGTTTTGGCGCTACATCGAACGCCATCAGTGAGGCCCGCAGTTGCTTCGTTTTTAGATGTGGGCATGATAAATAAAAAAACATGTTTCCAAGTAGCCACCGGTTTTCAGGCAGCTATCTTGGGGATAAGCTTTTGATCTTACGGAGAAAAATACGCAATAACAAAAAACTGACAGCCGTTTTCATCCCGCGGGGAAATATGACTGTGCAATGATGGAAGCATATGACATGGCTTTTGCCGGGGAGGAATCGAATCTTTTGGTGTAGGAAACACTTTCTTCCACTCCTCACTCACGTGAGGAGTGAGCTCACGGTCTCGTTCCCTCCGCTGAATGAGGAGCAAAATAGGCAAGATGAATTATCCCACTATTAACGGGGGATGGGAATGCTAGCTGGTTCGTAAAAAGAAGAGAAATAGCTTTGTTAATTTCATAAAGGTAAGACAACTTTGTGAAGCCACTGCTTCTAGAAGTGCAGAGGAATTTTATGGCTTTACATAACATGAGGGGCGGCCAAGGCCCGGAAACATCAACGTGCTCCTCATGCAGGAAAGCGACGGTGACCGAAAATTTTTCCACTGCGGTTATGCTTCCAGTACTAATAAATTATTGTGGGCGAGCTAAACGTAGGAAAACCTCACCAGTCTTTCTTTCCCCTACTTTGGGGCAACAGGTTGCAGTGGGGAGCGTTCCATACTTCTTCATTTGGTGAAGCCTAAATGCGCACTTGTCGGCAATGTCAGCACTAACAGAGTTATATTTAGCCCGATAATTGCTCCAGTAACACACTTCGCCTGTCTATAGTGCACTTATCGGTTATGCTAAGGATATCAACTTTTGGAAGTATGCGGTTTATATATACACGAAAAGAAAGAACCTGTGCGGCTTGTACTTTCTGCTTGGTGGTGTTGTCGCTTTTCGTGGCTTCTCTTATGGGATGTTTTCTAATCTGTAAATTGTACCAAGGGATATGTCGTTACAGGGATAATTTTTGCCGAAGGCTGATGAAAGGTCACACCGCTGCTGCCTCTTGTGTGGTGCGTGTGGTCAATGGGGGTACGGCTCCCGTTCTTGGCATCCGCACCGCTCGAGTCGCTGTCGCAGATAACCGAATCCGTGCTTCACTTCGTGTCCTCCAGCACTGCCATTACAACATCATTCTTGGGCTGACTGGAATTCCTTGATGAAAATTCCGCTCTCATCCACTGTTCCATCGGTGACGTTCAACTTCGACTTAACCTTTCTCCCCACACTGCTTCCAAAGCACAACGCCTCCTTCACTCCGAGAACTCCGCCCGTCTGCCGCCACGTGCTACGACCTGCAATGTCAGGTGTTTACGTATAGGTGTATTTGCGTTTATTATTCCCGACTGCGCAATGATTTATGCGGTACGTTCTAATGTTCCCGCTTCAAAACGCGAAAAAACACTAAGCCTGAGCTTGGGCCTTGTGTGCATGTATACAGGGTGATCAAAGTTAAGTCGACATGTTTCTTTTAAAATTACGCGCTTAGATTTACGTGAACAAAGTTATGCGCCCAAGGGGGCACAGAATGAGGTGGTAATTATTGGTCTCAGTGGCTTAATTAACTAAAATTGAATGATTAACGTTTTAGTGGCTGCAGTAAGAAGGCATGTTTGCATTAAAAAGTTAGACGCAATCGTCTTTCTGCACAGTTTAATTTGGAAGAATTCTTCTAGCGCATCCGTAGTCCGACATATCTAACTACGAAGTTTATTTGAAGTTCGCATGATTACACATGCAAGACAGTGAAGACAGCCGCAAAGCTCCCCCCCCTTTGTCACGTGCCTGCTGTGTGCGGTGTTAGTTTGGCAACGGGGTGGAGGCCTAGGCAAGAAGTGATAACGGCCCCTCTCTCACTCTCGGTTGGCGAAATCAGGAACAGCGGTTCCGCGTATTGCATCTTGCGATTACGCAGGCCAAGACTGAAACGGTGCCAGTTGTCACTTTTTAGAACCATTTGTGGTCAATACCTACGCGGACAGTGTCGTGTGTCCTATGTGCGGGGCATGGGTCGACAGCAGCAACGGCGCGTACCTACCTCTCTGGTTGATATACCCAACCGCACTGAAATCCTCTCGACAGCGACACAACTACAATGCAAGGTCATCTTGGGCTGATGACTCTAGGCCGCTACCGCGTCTGCGCATGACGCCGCGCTGCTAACCAGAACTGACGACTGTGGCCGTGTTCCTATCGTTCAGCAAAGCAACATTCCTCGTGTCCAAGAACTGTTGGCAATGGCGGCTTAGTGTTTAGTTTTTCGTTTTTCGTGGGAAGGGCTTTGGTTTGTCTACTTTTGTTTTCAAGCGAGGCTGTTATGGCTAGAGTTTCATGGGTTTTTCGTGTCCGTCAACAAATCTTGAAGTACACGGTCTAGCAAAAACTCCGGAAGTGGATCTATTGGCAAAAGTAAATGAAGTGGCAACAATGCTGCATGTACCGCCGATAACGCGAAGCAAGATAGCTACATTACACAGGCTCTCGTCAAAGCCAGCCAAGATACCCAGTGTCATCATTCGTTTCGTAAGCCAGCACCTACGCGATTCATGCTTGGCAGCCATGCAAGAACTGAAGAAACAAAAAAGCAATGTGTATATTGTTGAGGATGTGACTCGGTTCTCCCGTAAATTGCTGGCAACAACGAAAGAATGTGCCAAAACGTCTGCCTACGAGCCCGTCTGGCATTCAAATTGTAAAGTGCACGTGCGAAGGAAGAGTGGTGACCGGGCGGTGGTTATGCGTGGTGAAGCTGACCTCAACGGCCTGCCTCAATAACTGTCACATTTTCTGCTGTCTGTCTGGATAAGTGGTTTTCCTTTCATGTCTTGTGAGCTTGGCTTTTCACGTGACATCACTGATCTCAAGGATAATTCCAAACTTTGGGAATTTCAGCTAAACGCTCGCAGCTTGCAAAACAAAGTTGACGATGTTGTTATGTTTTTGTCTTTAAACCGCACATTTGACCTTCTTTGCTTTACTGAGGCGTGGTTTTCACATACAGTGGAACCCTGATAATATGACTTTCAAGGGACCGCGAGAAAGCGTCGTATGACCGGGGTGTCGTACGACCGGGGTGCGGGTAAATGACGGCCAAGTAGACGGTCTCACGCGATAGGTTGGCTAAAAACCTTTTAAACTAATAAATTTAACGCGTTGTCATGTGATTTGCGAACCTTTATTTGAAATCCCGAGTTAAAAAAAGAAACACCACTGTTTTCACCCCCTCTCCTCCACGACGTCCGAGCTAGCCCGCCAGCTAAGCGCCGCGCGCTACGCGACACCCGTGCAATGCGGCGCTATTTACCCGCCAGCCCCGCGCCTTCCGCCCGCGACATAAGGCCGACGTGGTCGAGCAAATTGAGGGGAAAAACGAGTGAAACTCCCAAGGCTAAGCGAAACGAACGATAGTACGAAGCGGAGATGAAAAAAAACGGAATACGCCTATAGGGTGGAGACACCCTTTGAACGGTCCCGTGCCGTCGCTATTGGGTCAAAGTGCTATACGTGTCTCCACCCTTGAGGTGGACGCGCGTGATTGTAGGCCCCCAAGCAAAGAAAGACGCGGAGTAACGACGCCGCTTTGAAATACACTGATAAGCAGAGAGCAGAGAGAGGGAAGAGAGCGTCCTGAAAGGAAGAAACTTGAATCGAGCGGGCGAGGAAAGCGGGTGGTCAGTCATCGCCGTGGGGTTGCGCCGTAGTGTTT
Source organism: Haemaphysalis longicornis (assembly GCF_048455015.1). Taxonomy (NCBI): domain Eukaryota; kingdom Metazoa; phylum Arthropoda; class Arachnida; order Ixodida; family Ixodidae; genus Haemaphysalis; species Haemaphysalis longicornis. The sequence continues at coordinate 332,795,692 of NW_027526203.1, read as the reverse complement.
TCGCATTCGTCGGCAGCTCGATGGAAACTTCAAATTCACGGTCCGCCAGCCACCTGAACCCAGAACTATGACGTCTCGCGGTTGGCGCCTTGGCGTACTGCTGCCGCGTGGGGCCGTCGAAGGTTAACTCCTGCTCACGAGTACCCGCCTGTTTGCTTGCGTTTGTTCAGCAAGTGGTCTCGCCTGCATGCGGACCTTTCCACATCAAGCAGCGTCAAATGGGGGTTAACAATACAGGTCGGGACAATGCGGCGAAGTTGTGTAAAATATGGTAAAAATGCCGGTTTATCCGCGCCAGGGTACGTCGTATGAAGCGGACCGCGTGCACCCGAGCGTCATATCATCGGGGTTTTTAATGCATTCTACGTTCCTATGCAATGCGTTGCAATTCTATGCAATGCGTTCTACGGGGAGTTTGCCGAGACCGCTGTGATCCGTCGTAAGAAGCGGGTCGTCGCTACAAATGTGTATCGCTAGGCGCACACGAAAGACGGGTGGATGTATCGCTATATACGTACGTTCTGGGTTAAGTTATTCGGTTATGTCTGACTTTAGACTTATTCATGAAAGTTACGAATGTGTCAGCATGAATTGTTGCGATATCTTGTTTGCAGTTATTTACCGCCCCCCTTCTGGGTCTGTGAGCGATTTTTTTTTCGCTTCATTGAAACGATGTCTGAAGAATGTATCTCTCGAATATTGCAAATCGCGTTTGTGGACGACTTAAAATGCACGCCTCAGTTGAAAATTCAACATATTTTAATTTCCAAGAGCTATTCCAGTAGCATGGCTGTTGTAACGCGGTTATTACCCAAATTAGGGTAACAGAAAACCTTGAATCTATTCTTGACTTGTGCATTACAAGTTTCCTGTGTGGAATTTCGATCAGGAACTTTGCCCTGTGATCTTAGCGATCACTTACCGATATACTGTGTTTTGCCTACTAAGCACCCTCCACTTCAGAAAACGATACTTTAACCAGGGAATTATCCGACAAAATGTGGAACGTTTCAAGGATAGCGTTCTATCTTAACACTGGAGTTCGGTGTTGGAAAAAACACATGCTGATAGCGCCTACAATAATTTTCTAACAATCTTTCTCCGCCTATACAATTTTATGTTTTGCTTTAAAAGTGCACCAAAAGCATAAAAAACCTGAAAGTAATTAATCGCTCGTGAACTATACGAAAGAATTAAATATCACAACACACTGTTCCATGTCTTTTTGAGCACCAGAAACGAGTGTGATCTGAAATTGTTTAAAACCGTCAGAAGTAAATGGAACGCTAATCTTAAAAGAGCGAAACGTGACTATTGCATGCAAAATTTCTCGGGAATATTGGGTAACTCTCGATTCATTTGGCAAAGTATTAAAGAAATTGTTTCATGTCAACCACCCAAAAAAGTCGTAGTTGAGAAAGAGCGGTTCTCCGATGTAGTATTGACTAATATATTCAATGACCATTTTGTTGCCATAGGTGCTCCTTCCTGCGACGTGGCACAAAAACCTTGCGAGTAATTCATCCGTGTAAGAAACTCGAATTCGCTATACGCCTCGAGCTTCGCGGTCGCTGCGCCGCCTGCCGCCACTTCTCCGCGCCGATTACGGGAGGAGCGCCGCTTGCCTGATAGGGGCTAATTCAGTGCTTGGTTCTCTTTCCCTTCTTTTTGCCTTTCAGCGCCCTAAACAACTTGTTATGTCGACATCTGTAAGCAAATAGTACGTTTAGGGCACTTCAAACAGCAGCTGCGTCTTGGTAGAGTGCTCGAACGCCAACAAGAGCTTTCCGGGGCGCGTACTGTGCGCTTCTTGGCCGCTTTTATGGGCGTCGGCAACGGCAGCAGCGTATCACCACTGTCATCTCTGAATACGTCAACAGAAGTGAATTCTGTTGTCGCTCCGTTTAGATCTGATACTGCCAGTGAAAGGTTGGTTTCGTTTTGCAGCGCGGACAACGAATGCGGCTTTGTCAAGGAAAAATATGGTTCGGGGATGAAAAAATACGTCATGGAAATATACGTCATGGAAAAATATGGTTCGGGGATGTTATAACCCAATACCTGACAATAACGTGCATCCTATGGGTATATAAGCCACACGAAAATGTTAAGTCTATTCCAACACTCTTAGGCAAAAAGGACTAAAAGTTCGTCCTTTCGGGGACTAACGGCCTCTGCCACAATCATTAGTCCCTTTGGGGACTAACTGCGAGGGGACGAACGGTTAGTCCCCCACCCGGATGGTCCGTTCCGATACTCCCCAAGGACGAACTGCGTAGAGTGCAGAGAAAATAATAAAAGCGCCGGCATCGGCAGGGATCGAAGCCCTGACGCCCGGAAATATACACATTGAACCCGACGCGCTATCCGCTGGACCACGCCGCCGGATGGTGTCTGCGGTAGATAATATTCAAGTGTACAGCGTGTAGTTCTGTGCATAACGCAACAGATCCATTGCAACTGGTGCCCGAATTTCTATCTGTGCAAGCGAACATAACCGCGTTTGGCGCCTTGCGCTTAGCGCTTTGCTATGTTTAGGGACTATTGCTCAGCTCGATGCGAAGTAGAGCCTCACAACCACAGTTTTTCTCGTAAATAACAATCAACTCGTCGTCGCCTAGTTGAGATAGGTAGCTGGGCGATCGGACGACTCATTTGTTTCCGCACAAATTAGCGCAAGCGAAGTGCTTTCTTAGTGTTCGATACATATGTTAAGTGCTCTATGTAACGTATGTGAAAGGTGTCGTCTGTGTGAGTGTCAGAATAAGGAAACATGCCACATTTTCCTGCATCGGCGAAAGCGAATTCGGTGTTGCTTAGCCTGAATTCTTCAAATTCGCGTCGCTAGACGATTGCGACTGGGAAATGCAAGCGGGTTTTACAGCAGTTGCAGCATTGTCATAGCTTGGGTGCCCAAGACAATTATGTACCGAGTGTAAAAGATAACTTCGAGACGCTTACCTGTAGCGAGCATTTTTGTTTTGCAGTTGTCATCAGCAACATGCGTTTTTTCTCGTCTGTTAAACATATACATATTCATTACGCTCAGGAATCCACTTTAGCTATTGTCACTAATTTTTGCGTTACTGTTAGGGCGCTTGAAAGCTTTCATTGGCCGTTATTACCTCGCACGAATCGTATGCAACACAGCGTATCAACATAACCTCGCCGAGAAGCGTATGGCAATCGCGCTTCGCCGCTCCTTGCCATTACCCGCCGCTCTACTAACCCTATAGGCGATTTTCTTATAACTAACATCAATATTTTCTTCCGTGGCACCATCTAAAGCACCCTGTGACTGCAATGGCTTGTGTTTTGGGAATATAAAACTGTTCGCAGACATATGCGCGAAAGGGCAACGACGACGCCATTAGGGGATTAACGACGCAGCAAAGAGACTAACTGCATGCGTTTCGTCTTCCCGTTACTCATCGGCGGGGACGAACAGTTAGTCCGCATTTATGCACACGGCACGTACTCTGCCGCAGATACTCCCCTTGAAGATGAACGGTCGCCCGCGAAGACTAACGGCTGTATTTTAGTCCCTATTTTAGTCCTTTTTGCCCAAGAGTGAAGGCTGTGCGTCGTAAAATTAATACGCACGTACTCACACCTTATAGCAAGAACCGAGGAAAGCTAATGACACATCACAGAAAAATAAATGCTCTGCAAGTCCAGAAGAAACAGAATAGCTCGAACGGGAGTGGAAAAACTTAGTGCAGCTTCGGAAATGCCAAAGCGTTTGTCTTATAGGGCTCACCAGACCAAATATAGATGCGAAATGCACTTCTATTTCGCAAGACATGGGGGAGGGGAGGAGGAGGGGGGCGCTTAACTATATCGTTGTGTACAAATGCGGAGTGAACTCAAGGAATGAACGTTTTAGTAATCACACACAGAAGCTGCGCGTTCGCTTTCCTTTTGTTTTTCGACTTTAACGACCAGCTGATCACTCGGCGGACGCATTTTTTTGAAGTGCACAAGGTAGGCGCAGTTCACAAGCGATAAAAGGGGTCGTAGAAGAAGTGCGGTGTCTGAGCCCTCTGATTCCAGTTTGTTCTAGATTCTGCAGGCTCCCTGTGCCATGTGATGATGTTTTGAAGAAGCGTTTAGTCGCGGACGCGGATTATTCTATAAGCCCGCCTCTGCGCTGCTCGCGGGGGATATATTAATGCTTGCGAGCGCTCACCTCGCGACAAGACGACCCCGCATTAATTTTTTTTGTCGTGTGCTGATCCCAGAGTATAAGTTTGCATTAGTCATCGTGCTTCCTTCGTAGAATGGTCGTCAAATGTATGCCAAATTGGCTTGTCCAGGGTAGGGATCAATATCTGAGGTATGATGTTGGCAAGCATAACTGGCGTGCTGTCAGGCATGAGTGCTCCGCATGATTATGTAAGCACACAAAACCGATTTACACCGTAGTGTATAGCCGTAGCATGAGCATCTGAAGAAACGCTGCTTACGAAGACACCGTTAGTAAATTTCAGAGGAGTGGAATGACAATCAGCTCCCCGTTTCGCGACGCCGGCCTGTGACACACACCTGGTGCTTTTACAGACCGAATGTACCACACTAAGATCGCGCAAGAAACATTTAGACTCTCGTAAACACACCACATTTGCGAACAGAGGGCTGCTCCAAATTAATATGTCTTCCAACGCATACAAATGGTAAATCTCAATCGTTAACGTGCAGCAAAAGCAGCAGCGACAGTGGGGAGTGGACCGGAGTCTCCCGCGGCTACTTTCGAAACGGGCCGCTAGGGGTATTTCAGTGGCGCCCCTACAGGCAGCGCTCGAGGCGTATATCTATTCTCCACGGATGACAATGAGATTTCGGACCACCTTTCTGGGATAAAAGATTGTTGTGATGCTAGCCCAGATAAGGTAAAAGTAAAACCACTAAAACTTTTTAGCAGTATCGTAAGCGCACCGTTAGCGCACATTTGTAATAGGATTCTCACAAGGGGTGTCTTTCCAGACAAAATGAGACTTGATCGCGTTGTAGCTGTGCACAAAGGTGGATCAGGAGAGGAATTGAATAACTGCAGACCTATCTCAGTCTTGTCAGTATTTTCGAAAATAGCTGAACACATTATAGACAAAGGTTTACAGGATTCCTAATGGCAAATTGTATTTTAGCGAAGGAACAATTTGGGTTCCCCAAAAACAAATCAACAGAGAGCGCCCTCCTTGAAATTAAGGAACAAATACTTCAAAGCATCGAGGCAAAGCGTTTCACGCTAGGTTTGTTCCTTCATTTAAGGAAAGCTTATGATAGTGTTCAGCATGTCATTCTTGTACGAAAACTGCCTTTCTACGGAATTAGAGGAGTTACGTTGTCACTGATAAAGAATACCTGTCTTTAAGAGCCGAGTACATAGTAATTAATGGCGTAAACTCTGAAACTAAGTGTTTAAAGTATGGTGCACCTCACGGGTCCGTTGTTGGGCCTACACTGTTCATTTTGTACATAAATGATATGGTAAACATAAAAGGTGATGCTAAGTTCATATTGTACGCGAATGATATGTATTTCTTTCTGGAATCAACGTGCAACGTGCACAGGCAAACAGCCCGATGTCAGATCTAAGCTTGTGGCTTGCGTCTAACAAACTGGAATTAAATGTAAAGAAAACCACATATATATTGTTTACAGCGAGAAGGATATCCGCGCCTTCAAATTTAAACATACAATTCCACGGTTTTCCAATTCATGAATCAACCTCAACCCGGTTTTTGGGAGTGCTATTCTAAGAAAATCTCTCGGGGACACCACACGTAGATTCACTAATGCCAAATCTCTGTCGTGAAATTGGGATCCTAAATAAGTAAAGGTATTGCCTACCAGCAGTCATTAAGCGTCAATATATTACGCACTCGTCCACTCACGTATAAGTTACTGTTTTTTAGTTTGATCGATGACAACTCAGACTAACTTAAATAACATTTTAAACCTGCAAAAAAGAGGAATACGTGATATTGCAAACCTGCATAAAACTGAAAGCGTAGCGCCGTACTTTGTCACTTATAAAGTGTTCGATATTCAATCTTTATGTAAATACAAACTAAGCCTAGAAATTTTCCGCCAGTATACGACAGATAAAGTATTGTTCGAAACTAACTACCGCATGAAAAGCACCTGTTATGAAATAGAAGAAATATAATTGAAAAACCGCGCTCCCGAACAAATTATGACACCCAGAGATTAGCATATCAAATACCTGGTGTGCTAAATGAAAGCCCCATTTTAATGCAACATTTAAATAGTTCTATACAAATGAAAACTTTCAAAATAGTTTTGAAGCGTATACTCTTTGGAAAAAAATTCAGCTCAAAGTTAATTTGGAGTTGAAATGTTCGACGACGTATCCGCGGTGTTCTATTTTTTATACTTCACACGCGTGTTTTCTTCTTTGTGTTAATATTAGTTCATGTACGCAAAATTCACAATAATAATTTTATTTGTTACGCAATGTAAGGTACAAAAATTGTTTTTGTCCACCTGATGTGATACAGTTTGTTATTTCTGTTCCGCATTAATTTCCATTTCTACCCGCCGCGGTGGCTCAGTGGCTAGGGCGTTGCGCTGCTGAGCACGAGGTCGCGGGTTCGATTCCCGGCCGCGGCGGCCGCTTTTCTGATGGAGGCGAAAAGCAAAAACGCCCGTGTGTACGAGATTTCGGCGCACGTTAAAGATCCCCAGGTGGTCAAAATTAATCCGGAGCCCTCCACTACGGCGTGCCTCATCGCCTGCGTTGCGTTGGCGCGTTAAACCCTACAATCAATCAATCAATTTCCATTTCTTTGTTTGGTGTGAAAGTTGTAAGCAATTGCAGCATTCGATGCCGCTGCAGATGTAGGGTGGCTTGGTCCAGTCAGGCGTGGTTTTTCCTTGTGCCATGTCCCCCAAGACAATTGTGTTATTGTATTGAAAGAAATAAAAAATCCCGAGCCATCTCCGCTAACATGAGACCTGTGGAAGGGCGAAGCATGCAGTGTGTAAGTGTATTCAAATATTGTATGTGTCTCTCTTGCCACACTACGTGCGATGATTGGACTGGACGCCGGAGAAGCGCCGGTGGGAGGAGCAATCACGTGCTTGCCGAGGCGGTGGCGCCCTTTCTTGCGTTGAACTGAATTTAAGCAATTAAATGAGAGACAGACTGGCCGCAAGTTGTCTTAGTGTCAGACGCCGCAGCATGCAAAAGAGTATGCTTTACAAGAGAAAACCTGGCGTAAACCAATTTCGAGGCGTAATCTAACAAATTGAGTTTATTAATGCATTTAAATCCAGATTATTTCTGTATTTAAAATTATTTTAAATCATGTTAGTTTATTTTGAACCAGTTCTATACATTATACACTTGTTGTTTGACCATGGTTTGAGAACTTAATTTACAGTGACGACATGAGACGACGACGCGACAGGAGACGCGGACAGCCCGAGCCCCTAAAGTGCTTCGCTCCTATTAAATAATAAAAATAATACTAGGATAAAATTGGCACATGCAAAAACTCAGCCCGCGAATTTGATGCAAAAGCTCGAGGCTTCCAAAAGCGCGATGCGTTCCATAGCGCGCGGAGTTCGTGTTTCTTTGTTCGCTTGTTTGTTTGCGTGATTTTTTCTTTTTTTTTTTGGCTCCGTCCTTGCTTTAACTCGACAAGTTGCCGTCCTTTATTTTGAATTTGACTTCTCTTTTGTCGTCGTAACGTGGAGGCTGCGCATAGTCCGGATTCCCGGACGCCGGGGACGTCTAAAATTGTCAAGTGCACCGGAGATGTGCAAACTCACTAAGTAAAGGTGCCGTGCCACGCTTCACCACCTGGAACGGATAAGTCTACCCCCCGATTTCAGACCATCTCCCCAGATTGAATGACGCTGAGGAACGGCTAGTGGCAGCACGAAATCCATCAAGAGTTCGCACCCTTGTTAAAAATTCTGCCATCACAGTGTCGCTGGCCATCCACCTCACAGAGTATAATGGCTTGTGGTTTTTTTCATCCTAATTGCGTCGTGGTTTCCGCATAGTCATTTAGATGTTTTCCTTCTGCTTTCCTGAGACCCGCCCGGCCTCTTTCTTTCCTCCAGTCGAGCCTCCGCATCGGGGATACCATCCAAAGCATCGCAAGCATCGGGCATACAGCCTGCGCGTACCATCCCAAATTCGCAAGCACTGTTCGTGCAGCACCCTGCGCTATACCTGACGTAGGACACGAATGAAGTCGTCTCGGCAGACCAACTGACAGCCGATCTCGCCAGAGGAATTGATATGAGGAAACATTAGTTGCTTTGCTAAATGAGGAGCGCTTAGTGCTAGAGAAAGAACCAGCAGCCTCGCGTTAGCCAATGTCTTTTTAGGGGGCATAGTTTATCGGGCTGCCTTCTCAGCTAACAACTAAAGAGTGACGACTCACAGTTTAAGGCGGAGTGGCAAGCAACGTGAAGCTGCTTTTTTTTATCTTGTTCGCGTCCTGGCTGGATTGCTTAGATCAGTGGTTCTTAAACAGAGGTCTGCGGATCTTAAGAGGTCCAATAAGAGGGCATTTTAGGGGTCTCCTTCCGCAACCCGCCACCCCTCTTTGTTTCCTCTCATTGCCAAACTTTGTAGAGAAGGGGAAAAAAGAAAAAAAAATAGTGCCCTTCCACTCTGTGAAGAAGGATAACCTGCGAAGCTGGACGCAGTCCACGGAGTGCCCGAAAGAAAACACGTTTGTTCGTAATTTCCGATTGAGCATACTTCCTAGCCAACTAGCTGAATGAAGCTTGGAAAGGACTCGAGCTTCACTCTTGCGGAAAAACATGGAGCTGTCTGTTTTACTCCCACGTCATAGGCATCGTACTGTTTGTGTAACACACCAACCCAATCCACTGTACCACTGAGATGACACCGGACAAGGCGCATTGGGCCGTTTGGCGTCCACGTTTAGTCCTCCCGCCAGCACGACGGAGATGTTATCAGTAAGGGCATGAAACCTGTAGCTTCGCGTGCACGCCCCCCCCCCCCCCCCTACTCCCCCTCCCAACCCCTGCACCAGTTATGTGCGCATGCTTAGAAGTGAAAGAAACCGTCGAAAATGTCGCCCTAAAAAGCCCTTTAAGCTGAGCAAGTAATATTACCCCACGTCGGCGTTCCAAGCGGGCAAGTTGCCGTTCATCCGAGAGACATTCGCAGCTACTCGACCAGCTGGAACTAGAAGACGCAACGGCAGCGGCAGCGGCTTCCTAATGTTTTCGCGCCTGTTCGCGCTTCTGTTCGGGCCGACGCTACTTCACTTACTGCTCTTCCTCCAAGCGAACGACATGCGTCCGTCCCATAGCGAGTTAGAGCTGTAAGGTCTCGAGCTATATTCTAGCGGACAACATGTGACTGTCCGTTTCCCTCCCTCGTCGTGGGCATCTCATGGTGTCTGTAACACACCAACCCAGACCGAAATCGCTCGATCACGGAGGACGGCTGACGGGACACATTGAGCCATGAGACTTTCGCGTTTAAATCTCGAACCAGAGCAACGGGAATTATCGATACCGGCATGGAGGCCAGCTGAGCGTGCATGCCCCACTTCTCCACCCCCCCCCCCTCGGCAACCAGGGCACGCATAAACCGGCAACCCTGTGATGGGCGCATACTTAGGCGTGACATACACCGGCGAAAATGTCGCTCGGAAAGCCTTTCAAGTTGAAGAATTATGGGCTCACGCCGGCGTTCAACCGGGCAATTGGCTCTTCAATTCGAGGTGGAATTTGAGGCGGCCATGGCGGCGTCAGCTTTTAGTCATTTTTACGCTCATTCGCGCTTCTGTGTATTCTCCGCAATCATCTGATAACGGCGCTACCGCCGTTGTCAGCCGATAGCGCCACTTGTAAAAGAGGCATCGGTGGTGGTGAGGGAAATAGCAGTTGTGATACAGTGGTCGGCGGTGGCAAGGAGCAGCCCCGGAGCGACGCCGAGTAAATCGGCTTCACAGGAATGAAAACTGGGAGGGGTGGGGGTTTAAACATAAACTGCTTTGCAGTAAAAAGAGGCTTAGCCGCATGGTATGTGTGTTTGACTTCCGCTCATAGCGCGGGCAATAAAGTTGGTTTTTGGCACGACACTGCGGCTGTGCAAAGAAGCCAGACAAAAAAAACGAATACTTTCATATGGGCGACTTCAGCTTCAAGATTATATTGACATTATAATAAATATCAACACATACTTTCTCGGGGGTCCCCCGTCACCTTTGTAAGCTTAGAAGGGATACCCAATACACTCACGGTTGACAGCCACAGGATTACAGCTTAAATTTGCTTCAGTTCAGGTATATCGCAAAAGCGTGAAGCCTAGCTCTTTTCCGATTTTCTCTAAGACAATGAAGGGGAAAGTTGATGAGCCAGGGGCGGAGAGAGAGAGAGAGAGAGAGAGAGAGAGAGAGAGAGAGAGAGAGAGAGAGAGAGAGAGAGAGAGAGAGAGAGAGAGAGAGAGAGAGAGAGAGAGAGAATAAACAATTAATAGAGCAAACGGTGGTGGTTGAGCCGTCACTCGGTGGGGTGGGTTCGCCTCAGTCCAAGTACCGTTGGGCCTTGGCTGCAGACCTTGCACGGGTGACCAGAAAGATCTGGTCAGCGTGACGGGAACTGGTCAGCAGGCCCTCCCGCTGCTCTGGGGAAGGGTTGGGATTGGGGGTAAGCGATAGGGTGTTTTCACAGGCCCTCACCATGTGGTAGGTAGTATTAAGAGAGGGGCAGAAGTGACAGGTGATCCAGGATTTTTCTGAGGATAGCAGTAGGGGGAGGAGTGATTGTTTGCATTTATTTATTTATTTATTTGTACATACTGCCAATCCAATGATGATTATCGCAGACGGGCAAAACAGTCAAATACATACATGAGTTTGTCCAACAAAAGAAACTGCATTGAGCATTGTTACAGAATACACTTGAGTTGTTTAAACCAGGGTATGCAGAATGCGAACAGTATAGGCGAACATTAACACATTTCCCATGAAGTAGCTGAGTTCAACAACAAAGTTTTCATAAAAACGTGTAAAAACATGTCAAATACGTAAAAAGTATAAAAACTTCGCTACAGTAAGCTTAGGAAGCAGTTAAAAAAATCATGATGATGATGATGATGACGATGATGATGACGACGGCGACGACGACGACGACGACGACGACGACGACGGTGGTGGTGGTGGGGGTGGTGGTGGTGGCAAAATAGATTTTTGGGCGAGTTGGTTGGCGTTCATGTTGAAGTGGCACAGTGCAAACAGATGAAGGGCAGAGGAATCATGCTCTGTACGCTTTTTTCCTCTGTCCTTCGTCTGTTTGCGCTTTGCCACTTCAAGATGGTGATAGAGTCTGTCGAATTTTGCCGCTGCGTACGACTCCCCCTTTGTTCCCGTTAAACCTGCCTCATTATCGATATGTGGGGCACTGAGCAACGACTTGCACCGAATTCTTCGTGGTTCCGTTTGGGGAGGGAGGCTGCTTAACTTCTTCGAGTGCTCTACGCCACTTCCAAACAACATGTTGATACGTGGCGGCAGATCAGATGACAGGAACCATGGTTGATGATGGAGCGATGTATTTACAAGATAAGACAATCTATTTACAGGCGGTCATAACGGAGCCCGCGCTTTCTGTCATCGTCGTCATCGTCTTCATCGTCGTCGATGGTGGGCCATAGCGTCATGGGGAATGTCCACAACGTCCCGTGACAATATGGATGTGTTCGTTGAAGCAATGTATTGACGGGTTCGAGGAAATTATGAAGTATGGAAGCAATTCAAGCAGCCTGTACGGTAGCAGGGAAAGTGGTTTCAGCACGTCACAATTGCTAACTCCTGCGCAACAATGACAGATCTGTCGTCTGCGTTTCGCACTCAACAACATGCGATAATGTGTCTCGTTTAGAGTTAAAATGAAACGCCCGGTAGTTCGCTACGCTGGGTCAATCAGCGGCCGAAAACATTGTACGTGAACGGGTGATTATTCCTAAATCTAAAGACACCCCGTGAAGGCAGAACTGTAGCAGATCGCATGTTTTTGCTAGCAAAGGGGATCCTGAAGCCAGTGTTCACGTTTTCTTCGGAGGAAAACTTTATGTTCATTCTTCGATACATAGAGCGAGGCTCTAATATTAGGCCCGGTAGCGTTCGCTGCCTTTGGTCTTGCTTTGCACGCCCGGGGAGGCTGAGGACAGCCGATAACAGCACGAATCGGCGCGACAGCCATATTCGGCGTTACATGTCGGAGAATATGCTTTAAGGTTTCACTAAAATCTAAATAATGTCGAATGAACAAGAGAGCAAGAAGGGTAGTATTGACGAGGCATAATCAATATTAGGGAAACCATGAACAGGTATGTAACGCTGTTTTATCTCTTATCGTTAATTATGTTTTGCTGCTTATTGTGTGGTAACCTAAATGTAAAGGAGCAAGCATCGTTCATTTCAATAATAAATTGTGAATACGTGCGTGCTGCCTTCTCGTTTCAGGTTTGCAATGACGATGAAATATACCAGTCGTGTGACCTTTTGCTTGAGAGAAGCCGAGGGACTCAAAGCTGTAAGCTTTTGTCCAAACATTTCATATGGGCATTTCTCCGGCTCGCATGGATCCAAGGCACCTAAATAAAATATGAATGCAACTCTTAGTGCCACTTCCGGTTCACCAGCGCGCCATTGAAATGGCTGCGACACAGTACAGAGCGAGACGTGCATGTTTTTATCAGCTGAAACCTAAAATTATGAATGTATCGAAGGACAAATGAGCGCGTGTAGATCCGGGAGGGCTAGTGAGCCCGCAGCTAGTGTGGCGACCGGGCGGCGGCACATATTTGCTTGTGTATAGCTTTCTTCAATTGACTTTGTACATCATGCACTTTCTTTTAAGTAAAAGCTAGCTTTATTAAAGCATTAAAAGCCTATATTTCCTGCCAAAACTGTTTTTGCGTGGTCTAGTTCTGATCATAATAGCGGCAGGGGCCCGGGGCCGTTGGGGAAGCAGTATTTGAAGCAACTGAATTCATGCCTGAAGTCTTACCACTGAGGTAAACTCTTCACTGATTATAAATGGTCTCTGCTTTTAACGTCTCGTCTCGACATCGTTTTTGTCAACGCAACTGACCGTCATTGCCAGCTTAGTTTTCAGGACTTGGTCAGGTTATCGCATGTGGACCAAAATAAGGTGTTGGTGATGGTGATGGTGACGATGATGACGAAGAGCCTAAACTCCGAGAATGGAGAGAAAGAGACAGAGAGACCTTAGTAAAACAAATGCAGTCAAAATGGCGGTGTGGCCGCCGTCGGAGGCCTGAAGGCGGCAGCGGCGGCTCGGTTCAGAGCGGAGGTTTGGATCCCTGCATCTGAGCTGCACACCGCCCCCTCCCACCGCTCGTCACACCTTAGGGATGGAAGCAGCTACGCTACTTCCAACCGTTTAGTCGAAATCTATTTGCCCCGTACACTCCTGCCCAACTCCATACATGCGCAGGGCTCAGCCGAACAAATTTATCTAAAAACCTCGCCTCGGCGTTTTACAGCCCTGCAGACGTTTCTACTTTCATTTTAAAGCGATAAGCTCCCGTATATTCCCGGGCAGTATATTCCCGTAGAGTAATACGCATGCTGCACCTCTCCGAACACCGTTAAAAACGACGGTGTCATCCTACCACTGAATCTTGCACCGAAATGTGAAAAGAAAATGCGCCGGTCTTACTGAATGAACAGACTATTCGTTGAATTAGCAATTCAATCTGGACACCGGATGCCGCGTTTAAGTCAATCACCCTGCAACGGAAGTGGCACCACTTTCTACCACCCTTGCTGTTGTATCTTTTTCTCTTTTCACTAGGAACTGAGGTCTCGGATAAGACTGCGGTTCCAACCCTACTGCGGTGCAGTGACCCTCCCTCCACCGCCTTGAAGCGCGGCAGGCCAGTTGGGTGCCTTGCAGGCAATCGGGCGCTGCTCGTCGGCTCCATAAAGGAACAATTACGAACTGAGGTCTGGGATAAGAGTGTGGTCCCAATACTACTGCAGTCCAGTGACCCTCCCTGCATGGCCTTGGAATGCGGCAGGCCAGTTGGGTGCCTTGCAGGCAATCGGGCGCTGCTCGTCGGCTCCATAAAGGCACAATTGTCTCCTCTCGGGGGCTGTGCGTGCAGCTGACGGTGGCTGTCGAGTTGTTTTGACGCGCTGATATCTCGCAAGGAAGGAGAGCTGAGCAGGAGGAGCGCAATGTCCCAATTTAGGAACGATAGTGCAAATGACGTGAGGGTTGTTTTGCCTTGAGCGCACTCACTATGATTACTGGACAGAAAGGTGACTCCGGGTTGTTTCCATGCTGGCATTGCAACCTCGAGTTCGCTACCCTTTGCGAGTAGTGCTCGCGACGGAATAAGCACAGACTGCGGCGCTGAAGGTATTTGGCAGATGGCGGGAGAATTTGGCGCAATAACGTGGAGGTTGTAGGTTTCAAAGAAGGGGGTTGTATAACGGAAAGTTTGACGTCCACCTAAATGCAGCCATACGGCTACAAAGGAAAGCTATACAGCTTTCTCGGAAACTTCGCAGTTGACGAAAAATTCGTCCTGGTCCAGGATTCGAATCCGGGACCACTGCTTAACCGGAGCAGTATCTCTACCAACTGAGCTAACCAGGAGGCTAGTCGTAAGTAGCGCGAAAGCGAATTGATCAACAACTCGAACAGAAGGACAGGTGTTCATCCACCAGATTTAGGGGAAATCCCCAAGGTGGAGTAAGTTTCTGTAAAGGAAAGTTTGACATCCACCTAAATGCAGCCATACGGGAAACACTGAAGCTGCTTGCCATTTCAAGTGCCTTGATCTTCATAATTCCAAGCGTTACGGGCTCACTGCAGAAGCACAAAAAAATGTGCAACAGCTGACCAAGGTATGCGGCATGCCATTGAGGAATCAGTGCGCCGAAAATCACTCACGTGGTGTTGGCGGATTGTTTTTATTGGATTGAGTTGGATTTTGTGGGTACTTCGTGTCCGTTGGGCATGGCAATGCTCCTGGCCGCGTTAAAGCCTATTTCGGTTTTGAGCCCGATTGTAACGCGCACACAAATATTAAGGCTACCTTTTAGCAAAAGAGGGTGCGCGTAAAATCGTGAAAATACGGTAGCTCCTTTTCCGGGTACCCCGCCGCTCCCCTCACCTCAATTCTTTGGACGGGGTGCATACAAACGCGGGAGGTGTCGAGGTAGCTGAACCCGCCAGTGGACTCGACCCTTTCTCGTCGAGGCCATGTATCCGGGGTTACAGAGGCGAGTACAAGCAGGAAACTGCATTCGTTTGTTGCCGGAGTGTATCGTACTGTTATTTCTATCATGGCAACATGCGACAACCGCGGATCGAATATTCATGCTTACCAGCGCCCATGTCTTCTTCGCTTCGTCCTCGCCCAAGTTGCGCTGTTGAAGATAGATGTGAGTTCATGCAAATGTCATGAGTCAGGGGGCACCACTCAGTGTTCTCGGCAAAAGGGACTTCATTCCCAGCTAAGGTGCCTGGATGCTCCTCCTTGTCCCCATAAGTGAACGGAGATAAGGCGAGTAGGAGCACCCACGCATTCTATTCTCAGCGCCGATGAGAATTGGTTAGGTAAAAATTAGTTTGCTACGTTAGGCTAGAATTATTTGTACCACTTTCATTTTCTTCGTTTTTGTCTTAAAGCAGTGTCAAGATCCTCTTCTATCCAGTATGCAGTCTACCCAGCATCCATTCCTAGTTACGTAAGGAGGCAGACAGAGAGAGAGAGAGAGAGAGAGAGAGAGAGAGAGAGAGAGAGAGAGAGAGAGAGAGAGAGAGAGAGAGAGAGAGGAGGGAGGGTCGGGGGAGAGAGAGAGAGTAGTCCTCGCTATGTGGGCAACGGGGGTGGGAAAAGAGGGATGGCGAGATGTGCGTTTCAAAAAATTAAAAGGAGCGCAAAGGACGTGGGCAAAGAAAACACAAGTAGATGGACGAGTGAGGATGGCTAGTGGGGAGGGAAGCCGCCGCGGTGGCTCAGTGGCTAAGGCGTTGCGCTGCTGAGCACGAGGTCGCGGGTTCGATTCCCGGCCGCGGCGGCCGCTTTTCTGATGGAGGCGAAAAGCAAAAACGCCCGTGTGTACGAGATTTCGGCGCACGATAAAGATCCCCAGGTGGTCAAAATTAATCCGGAGCCCTCCACTACGGCGCGCCTCATCGCCTGCGTTGGGTCGGCGCGTTAAACCCCACAATCGAGTGGGGAGGGAGTGCGTTTTGATTTGACTCCAGAGTGCGGATTCTAAGGGGGATAACGAGGGGTGAGGAGGTGGAAGGATGGTGCGTGCGAGCCTGTAAGGGAGGGTGATATCACGGAAGGTTAGTAGTGGGTATAGGTGAGGAGCGTTGGGAAGCAGAGAGGCGGCTCTGTTGAGGGGTCCCGAACATTAAAGCTCGCGCCGCCTCGTGCGCCTTCTCCGCACCTTCAATATCCATGTTGCCGCGAGTCCACAAAAGGGAGATGTAAGGACGCACACTGTGGGCTTCGGTACCATATGTCCAAGCAGTGTTGTACGGAACGGTGTTCCAAGGAACGGCGTTCCTGGAACTAGTTGCTTTTTGGAGGAATGGAGGAACGCCACCGTTCCATTTAGGGTCGGTGGAACTGTAACGGTAACTCGTTAGATTTTTGAAGGAACGGCGGGAACGGCGTTCCTTCTGTAAACGTTACATCGCTAGGAATGAGCTGTTTTTGATGCCAACGCTCGAGTACAAAAACCCACAAGTCGCTAAAGTGTTTCTCTTCATATAAGCTGGCGAATTTTTCCGCCCTTCAGCGGAATGTGCATCCTCGAAGGTCAGAAGCAGAAAAATAACCATGCAGGGGGCCGCAACGTGTGCTTGCTTTCATGCCGGTTGAGCTTACGCGGCGTTCGACGGGTGAATAGCGCAGCCGCGAGAATTCTTTTAACTTTTCATCGTTTGTCTGGGGAAGCCAAGATGCGCTTCCGGCTGATAGAATTGTTCTCTAGCTGCCGGGGAAAGGTTTCTAAGTCCGAGCGGCGCTGCATGTACCTTGTGGGACCACCGTATATTGTCCGGGGTAATTACTGGATTAGTGCGCGGCGCGGGTGCGTTGTTATTGCGGGAGTTGCTCTCTCTGTGAGGTCATTCGAAGGGTCACCGGGATTGCAGGGTCACCGGGTCACCGGAAATTGTTCTGGATTGCATGTGTAAAACCCTCAAAGGAAAGCGTGAGCTCGTTATCGCCAGTTGCTTAATCCCAAGGTTTAAGCTATCGTGGATCCCAGATACTTCAGTGCGAGACAAGGCGACCAACGAGTATAAAGGCAGAGCTGGCTGTGGTGACCGAGCCATCCAGCGCAAATTTTGCCACTGCGTCCGCGCCCGAGGATTTCTTTTCGTTCGGGCAGCAAACCCCTCCAGCCGGGGCACAGGATGAGCTGTCGCGGTACCTGCTGGTACCAGTTCACTACCCGCTGTCGCAGATGTAGAACTTCGAGGGACTGAACCAACTTTTCTTCAAGTACCACGCGTCAGCACCCTTAAGCGCTTCCGTGGAATGGCCTTCAACATTGCCAAAGAAGTGGGAACGAAAAAACGGGTTCGTCTGTGTGACTCCAACATCGAGATGCAACTCTTGCTGAGTTCAAACAAGGGACTCTACTTAGTTGCGACTATGCATTGGGACATTTTTCCCCACTGATTGTTTTCACAATTTTTCATTCATTCTACATTTTTTTCTCTTCTGCCATATCCTATAACTTTATTATGTACTTAACTTTTTTCTGCTTGCAGAGAGAAATAATCTGTCGTTTCTGTACCCCGGCACGAGTTTTCTTGCTTTCTCATTACTTTTTATTTATTGGTTGTTCTTTTTGTTTACTTTATAGTGTCGCACTTTGCGTCCGACTATATTTTTTTATCGTGTAAATGTTTTTTTCCTCGCGTGATTAGGGTCCGTGTTATTTCCTGTGCTTTTTCCTTACGCGTATTTCTAACCACCGCAACTGGTTTGTGCGTCGCGTCCTCATATTTGGCTATCTTTCGTTGTTTCCTTTATCTATGTACTAGCCTGATTGTGTTCGGCATACTTTGTAATTATCGTGCATAGACTTCGTGTGTGACTACATTGCTGGATTTTTTTTCTTGTTATCCTCTTCCGACCTAAACGTGGATTGCGAACCTTGTAGTAATTACTTGTTCTGCTGTGATTGGTTACTAGAGAGAGTGTGTAGGGTTTAACGCGCAGACGCAACGCAGGCAACGAGGCGCGCCGTAGTGGAGAACTCCGGGTTAATTTTGACCATCTGGGGATCTTATACATGCGCCGAAATCTCGTACACACGGGCGTTTTTTGCTTTTAGCTGTTTTTTTAGTTGCAAATTTGTGCTGTATTATCCGCAAAGCTTCAGTTTTGTAACCCCATTACTAAATTCCCTGCAAAGGGGCCTGTAAGGTATTTTAAATAAACTGCAATATTAAATCAAAACTCATTAAATGCCTATGTATTGTTCCTTTCGGGGTAGTTTGTTATGCAAGACATGTATGACGTTCCTACATGTGAGTAACTTTCTATTTACAAATGTGAAGCGCAGTAGCCTTTCTGCGCATTAAGACTGAAGTGGGAAGTGTCAACTGTGTTACACTATAATAAACGAGCACCAAAATCACAGTTAGACATTTCTAAAGTTTGTCCGGTGCTCCCTGAAAAAAGATCGTCGAGGGGCGTTTCTTTGGAGTCTTTTGAACTCCAGATAAACTGCTGCCGGCGGTGTTCATATTCCTATAATATACGTAGTTCGATGTGAGTTTTAAATTTCTCACTTAATTTTGCCTCAGGAATCCGACACCATATTTTAAATTAAAAAAATAAATGTAACATTAATGTAACGACACGTTCCAGTGTTCGAAGTGGAACTGGAACGCGTTCCTTCAGCAATAAAGGAACTTGTAACGGGAACTCGTTTCAAAATTGGGAAGGAACGAGGAACGAGCTTTCGTTCCTATTTTAGAGGAACATGTACAACACTGTGTCCAAGTCTCAGATTCTCGCGTTGGCCGAAATGAGGCTTGGACGATCGATCCCGGACGCTGTTCTGCAGCACCCGGCGAGTGTGATGGCCTTGCTCTGGAGTTCGTGCGTCACATTGGTACCCCCTGGCCAGCGTTTACGGCCGCTGCCCACAAGTAAAAACCCTCCGACCCTCCATGGTCCTATGGATCGTACACGACAGGATGAGTGGATTTTTCGACTCATGAGTCATATAATGTTTTCGCATTAAAGGGGCGATGCAGACAAAATAAAAGGTTACTGTATTCGAAAGATTTGATGTTTTATAGTGCACTCAGCGCTTGTCTGGTAGCAAACAAGGCTTTATTCACTGATAAATTAATCAATTTAAGTTAAAATTTTGATTCTATGAAACCTCAAATATTTCGAATACTAAAACAAACTTGTATTTTGTCTTCGTGGCCCCTTTAATAAAACGATGAAAACCGTGCGTGACCACCTTGCAGGCGTACCACCCTATGTAACGAAGCGTGCGTCTCTTCATTACACTCCCAGAAAAATCAACAAAAATGCATCTTTTGGAAAACAAGCTCCGTGTTTTCTTAACCTTTGGGGCATCATCAAGCACAACAGGACGCATTATTAAGGTCTGTAGTACATGCGGTAGTTGGTACATAACTCTCTTGTATTTCTTGTCTGTCTGTTGTCGTCCAAGTCAGGCTGCTTCACTAGGGCTTCAGTTCTTTTTTTTCGACCCGACAATGCTGCATGCCCCTTTGATGCTCCATGCTGTCATGCCCCGGCTGCTACCAGGAAGCACGGCTAGTACCGCTTTAAAGATGGACGCACGATGCGCAAACAGCAGTCGGGCTGGAGCCACTAAATGCGATGTGTCGTGGTGCCAATGGCTGCCATTGTTTAGGCTTTGGTTGCTGACTACGCTTCTTGTAGATGAGTCACGTGACCAGCGGGGAGATGACGACGAAGTGTTTCTCTAGCGGATCGCTGTTCTGTCAGTCCTCAGGGTTTTTTTGTGTTTTTCAGCGTTTATCTCGTCGGGACGCCGCTCCCTTCTAGCGGAGATGATGGAAGTGGAACCTTCGGGCACTCCGCCGGGTAACCCGCCGTCAGATAGTGCCACGCCAAGGAAGCGAATCTGCCTTTCGAGCGAGGCGGGCTCCGAGGACACCGAGCTGTACTCTGCACCCAGCGATGACAGCACTGATGATGGCTTCGAGTTGGTGCTCGGGAAGAAGGCGAAGAGGAGGCTGCGTGCAGCTGCTTCTCGGTCGACGGGAGCGTCGTAAACGTCGAGCTCATCGACTGTAACTACCCCGAGAAGGCCCCCTGTTCATAACCGTCTTGTTCGTACCGGAGTCCAAAGATGACAACCTCAGGATGCTCAACCGGCAGGCAGTTTCTGTTTCCTTGGAAGCCAATCTGCCTGGGAAAATTAAGGAGGTCAGTATTAACCACCGAAAGAACATTTTGGCTATTGACGTCGAGCATCAAGACGCAGCTGAAACACTACATCAACTCACGATGCTGGGACAAATGAAGGTTCGTGCTTACTTATCTCCAGGCCAGGGCGCTTCTGTGGGCGTCATCTATGATGTTGACCTCGCTATTCCAGATGCCAACTTGCCCATCCTTATTAAACCAGCAACGGGCGGTGCGATCATCAAGCAGGTTAGTCGTCTGGGAAAATCACGCTGTGTTAAACTTGTGTTCCAAGGTGATTGTGATCCTGTACACGTGAAGGTGGGCCACTTTCGTCACGCAGTGCGACCTTTTGAGCCGAGACCACTCCAGTGTCGCAAGTGTCTAAGGATCGGACATGTCAGCAGCGTTTGCGGACGAGGTACTGTGTGCTCCAAATGCGCTGGGCCCCATGATGCCGAAGACTGCAACGAAGGTGTGCTCAAATGTGCCAACTGTCAAGGCGCAAACGACGCCTCGTCGAAGACCTGCCCTCGCCTCATACAGGAACGAAAGGTTCTGCAGCAGATGGTCAAGAATCCCTCGTCGCACAAAGACGCGTCTGCGAAAGTGAGACGCCACCGACGATCGCGACGGCGAAGATCGTCGAATGCTGTCGGTGTCAAAGATGGCCAGGACCACTAACGTGGGAATTCCACGGCTTCACAGGCACTGCCTCCACCACCGCCGGAAGACCCGCCTCCACCACCACCACCACCTGAACTACCAGCAGAGTCAACAAGCAGCGCGGCAACGGCTTCATCTGTAAAGATCAACGAAGCCGGGAAGTCATGACCACCAGTGGACCCGATGCCAAGGCTGCCGCCTCTCACTCCGGTGGAGCCCCGACGGACAGATTCGATGTCTAAACAGACTCCGACTGCTTTGTCGAAGGATGACGTACAGATTGTTGCGGTTCTCAGGGCGTTGATCAACGCCATTCGTAAGCTTCTGGATACCTTAAAAACGCCGACCGCTTTGAGCGCCCTGGAAGTTCTGGATGCCCTGGGTCCACTACTGGCAGTCCTCGCGTAATATCATGGCCCGTGCTACCGCATCATTCCGCAAGGAAGTCCGTGGAGCGTCTATTTTTCAGTGGAATTCAAGAGGTCTCAAACCCCGAATTTCGGACATTCGCCAGTTTGTATTCAATAATCCGTTCCCGATTCTTGTGATCTGCGAACAAAACCTACCAACTGCAATAAGACTGTACGGCTATGAAGGCATCGAGTCATCTACTTGTGGGACAAGTAGCAAAGTCATAGTATTCATACGCCGGCAACTCACGTATACTGTTCATTCGATACGTCCGCACGACACCAACCAACACGTATACTTAACTGTTAAAAAACGACGGCTCTCTTTCACGCTCCTAGGAGCCTACATATCCCCATCAGCTATCATTGATCGACAGAGACTAAAGCATATCTTCCAAACCACACCAGGCCCTTGGATCCTCACCGGAGATTTTATTGCCCACCACCAGCTTTGGGGAAGCTCCAAGATGAACCTAAGGGGTCGAAGACTTGCATAATTCGCGTCAGAATATGGGCTCTGTGCACTCAATGATGGAAGTCCTACATTTCTCCGCGGCCCGACCTGTGCGAGCTGCCTGGATCTGACCTTTGCTTCAAGGCAATTCGCTGGACATCTACAATGGTCTACGGACATTGAAACCCACGGCAGTGACCACATTCCAACATACATCAAAATTAAGGGATTCCGGAACCCCTTTTCTCCCAACGTGTCCAAATATACTGACTGGCCGAAATTTGAATCCCTTATGAAGGCCTGCTGTGAGGGCCTTCCCACAAGCTTAGGAACTGCTATCGGCAGTGTAACCCAGGCTTGCACGCGTACTGTCACAATGCCACCCAAAGTGACAGAGTTTGACACCGAACTTGAACGCCTCCGGGAAATTCGACGGCGAGCGGAGCGACGGTATACCGGCGTACAAAAGCTGTACACGACCAAAGGGTAGCCAGAAGCACACAAAAGAAGGTACAGCGCCGCATCTCTCAGGTTCCTTCACGACGGTGGAAAACATTTTGCGAGTCCCTCGACCTCGGAAGCCTTTGTCTTCTATATGGAGAGTAGTGCGTGGCCTGGCGACACCTGGGCAGCAGCGCTACCCATTCAAGGCTTTGGCACTAGATGAAAACCTTCCGGAGATGGAAGTCGCAGAAGATTTCTGCGCGATGGTTGCATCTAGACCTGATGGCAATCGATCTGCAAGGATCCGTGAAGTCCCCACGTCACGCGATCAACGCATGGACGGGCTCTTTTCCATGGAAGAGTTAGAGGGGGCTCTGGCATCCTGCAGGCGTAGCTCATCCCCGGGTCCCGATGGAGTGTCCTACTCCACACTATGCCACCTTGGTCCTCAAGCACGTCAAACGCTTTTGGACATCTTTAACAAGACGTGGATGGATGGCATCGTTCCACCGGAGTGGAAAGTAAGCCGTCTGGTCCACTTACTCAAGCCTGGCAAATCTCCCCTTGACGTTCCATCATACCGTCCAATTGCCCTGGCAAACTTCCTTTGCAAGGTCATGGAAAGAATGATACTCACGCGGCTGCAGTGGTACCTCTAATACAACAAAATATACCATAATTTATGGTTAGTTTTCGGAGCGGGCGTTCCTCCATAGACTGCGTGGTGGACTTGGTAACGTTTCCACAGCAAGAAAAAAGTCGCAAACGCATTTCAGCAGCCCTCTTTTTTGACGTAAAGGGCGCCTATGACAACGTCGTTCATGAGGCTATTCAAGACGCCCTGGAGCACTTCGGACTTGGTGGGTGAGTTTACCGATGGATAGAAAGCGTCTTATCCGGAAGATCTTTTTATGTCATGACAGAGGATGGCCCGACATCACAGCACTTTATTCAACATGGTGTTCCTCATGGTGCGGTGCTAAGTCCAACGCTTTTCAACCTATAGCGATCGTCAGACTTGTGCACGCTCTCCCCAAGAATGTCTGTGTCTCCATTTATGCCGACGACATTTGCCTCTGGGCTTCGGGGGTCAACCGACCACAGCTACGGGAACGACTTCAAAAGGCGGCCAATGTAACGCGATCTTACCTGCGACAACAAGGTCTGAGTATCTCGGGTGACAAGTGCGCGCTGGTTGCATTTACCCGCAAACCCATGTTTCGATATTCCATCAAGATCAATGGGAGGTTGGTTCCCTTCTCCAGGCATCACAAATTCCTTGGAGTCATCATCGACAGGGACATTTCCTGGAGCGCACATGTGACTGTCCTTAAGAAGAAACTCACCGCCATTGCCCACATATTCAGACTTCTTGCTGGAAAGACTTGGGGAACATCGGTAAGGGGAATGATGCAGCTGTACTCCCCACTTTTTTTAGGACTCTTGAGTTACAGCTTGCCCGCAATTTCCAATACCTGCTCCACAAACCTTCAGGTAATACAGAGCATCCAAGCACAGGCTCTGCGTACGTGTCTTGGTTTGCCGCATTGTGCATCAACAGTGGGCGGGCACCATTTGCATCGCTCAGGAACACCCAATAGCAACGTACGTGGCTACTGAAACACTACGCCGGTACATCAGGCTCCTCACGGGGCTGCCTTCTCACCGTCTGGCGCAGCTTCCTCTGAATAGACCACGATCTACTTTTTCAGCCATTGTCACAACGCACAGGGCTGGAATCCCTTCAAGGTACGCCCCTGCGGCAACACCGTCCTCCCCGTTGTGGTGCCTGGCACAACCTGAGATTCGTCTCAGTGTTCCGGGAATTGGAAAAAAAGCCGACTGGATACGATGCTGTTACTGCATGAACGGTACAACGATCGGAAACATGTGTACACGGATGGCTCAGTAACGTCATCCAGTTCGGCAGGTGCGGTGTTTGTGCCAGCAGATCTTGCCACAACTCGATTCCGTGTTGGCCATACCACGAGCTCGACAGCTACAGAACTTGCAACCATTCGTGAGGCTCTTGATCATGTCATCGAAGATACTCCTCGAAATTGGGCGATCCTCTCTGATTCCAAGGCTGCCTTACAGAGCTTACGCGCAGCCCTGCGCTACGGCCCCCTCCACCAACTGGTGACGGAGATAAGAGAAAAATTCCATCAAGCCATCACAGCCGGCCATGGCGTAATATTCCAGTGGC
This sequence comes from Haemaphysalis longicornis, assembly GCF_048455015.1. Taxonomy (NCBI): domain Eukaryota; kingdom Metazoa; phylum Arthropoda; class Arachnida; order Ixodida; family Ixodidae; genus Haemaphysalis; species Haemaphysalis longicornis. The sequence goes on along the minus strand of NW_027526203.1, from coordinate 332,771,057 downwards.
TTCCAGGTCACTGCGGAGTCATCGGTAATGTGTTGGCGGATGAAGCTGCCCGTACAGGCACAGGCCATGAGAGCGACCGCACCATTCTGCTTCCGCTTTCAAGGACCGATGCCGCCAGGACGCTTCGCTACTTCGCACGCAGGATTACCATGGAGCAATGGAACACACCGGACTTCTAATCCCCGTCTGTATTTTCAGGATCCTCTTCTTCAGCGCCGTATTCCGTATGGGCTGTCCCAACTCCGGTCAACTTTACTTTGTAGACTGTGGTTGGGAGTGGCCTTCACAAAAGCCTACTCCTTCCTCGTCGGGATGGCCAGCAGCGCCCACTGTGGCGCCATTGGGGCGGGAGAGACTATAGAGCATGTGCTGTGTCGCTGCCCCGAATACTCGTCGGTGAGGAGCGTGCTTGCCACCACCCTCAGCCGATTGGACAATCGGCCATTTACAGTAGAAACTATTCTGAGTCATCGGTCTTTACCATCGAACTCGCAGAAGGCGACGAAAGCCGTTTTACATTTCCTGAGCGAAACGAACTTGCGTGAAAGACTATAGTGCCCGAAACGGGACTAGAGTGCGCGCTTTCCCACTCCTATCTCTTCCTCTTCTCCCGCCCTTTTATTCCTTGAGCCTCATTCCACCAGTGCAGGGTAGCAAACTGGGCTCTACACCTGGATAACCTCCCGGCATTTCCGTTCTCTCTTCTTCCTTCACGTGACCAGCCACCTTACAGGATAGCATCGCTGGAGGCATCCACGCCGGCATCCAGGCGAAGCCGTGGATGCCGGCTTCGCGTTGCGGGAGGCCGGCAGGGAAGCCAGGGGAAACCCCGTCCGCTCCACTACAATAGTAGCGCAAACCTCACGGAGGAAAATAGCGATTGCAGCCTCCCGCAACGTTGGCCTTCAGGGCAAGCGAGCTTTTCGCGTAGCTGAGCAACAACAAACTCGGCGCATGTGTCGGCCGGCGAGGGAAATTAATGAATGAATGGCTTTATTGAGAAGCAGGTGGTGGTGCCTCGTTGGGGATAGGAGTCAAGGTGAAAGAAGAACGATGCTGAGCACGAGGTCGCGGGTTCGATTCCTAGCCGCGGCCGCGGCGGCCGCTTTTCTGATGGAGGCGAAAAGCAAAAACGCCCGTGTGTACGAAATTTCGGCGCACGTTAAAGATCCCCAGGTGGTCAAAATTAATCCGGAGCCCTCCACTACGGCGCGCCTCATCGCCTGCGTTGCGTCGGCGCGTTAAACACTACAATCAATAAGAAGAACGATTAAAGTTTACTGTGCCAGATCACTGCTCAAAGTGCAAGTCCTGCTTTTAGATCTGCACCTTTGCAGATCCTCCTTTGCAGTCCTCCTTTTAGATCTGCACCCGTGCACACGGAGTAAGTGCACACATCACGCTGCCTTGAACAGGTCACTCACTCACTTACAATTGCGTAGTTGTCCACACACTCAAAGCAGATGGGTCCGGTCTGGGTAGTTAGAGGTGATCTTTCTGGAGACAGGGGTCTAAATTTCAGGAAGACAGCATCACTGGCGCCTCCAGTAAACTAACAAAAGTTGGGCATGGTGTCCGTATCACAAAGCTGTAGCGGTAAGCCGGCCAAGTGACGGGAAGGCAAGTGCTATTGATTAAAAACGTCCAGGGCTTAGGCCTCGTTCGTGTGGGCTTGGTTGGCAAAAATTTCGGCCGATCTCGAAAGTCCACTTATAATGGATAGGAAACTTGGCGGAGACGTGTTGTGGAGTCGTCTACGGCTGTGGGTACGCAACTGGCAGCGCTGCTGGTGCCAGGTGTTACAGGGGTTGCTTTTCATGCGGGTGTGTGTCAGGGAAATGGTGAACCCATGAGGGTCATCTATTGACTGGCTGGTGGGCTCGCTGGACTTTCCGTGTGCCCGTAGCTCGCAAGAAATACAACAAAGGAACTTCTGTTTACCATAGAAAGCTATGGAGCCAAGTATAGACACGTGTCCTTACTGGACGCCATCATGTGGCAAATAATAACGATACTATAATGAGGGGCGTGAAGAAAAAGTCGTTGAGCGTGGACACCGTCACAATTCGGTACCTCACTGAGGGGATAATTTGAAAAATACGATAATTTAAATACATTAATTTTGATATAATTAGGTGTTACAATGTGCGCTGTTACGATTCAGCGCGCCGCTACCCTGTCTGCGCGTGCTACAAGTTTGGTGTAGTGCGGGGAAGATTTTATGCTGCAGGAAAGTCCGGCCTCCTCAAACAAGTGACGACAAGCGCGGGCGCGCAGAGAACTGAATCTGCGAGCAGACTCCGCTCACCGAGATCTCCTTTCCCCCTCTCTCAGCCGTTAGACTCAACGTACGCCGGCTCTCACGAATCCGGGAAAGAGCGTTCTTGTGTGTCTGTACTCTGTTCAGGCCATGTGCAAATGCATAGGGGAGGCGGCGAAACCGTTGCCACTTCTGTGTGTAAATTCGAACTACCCTCGGGGTAGTTCGAATCAATCGACTTTGAGGGTCGAACTAAGAGCGCCGCTCTGCCCGTCGGCTCCATGCTGTTCCTGTATCGTGGCTGTTCATCTCTCGCGATGCAGTAAAACCATTTAAAGGGGCCATGAGGACAAAATACAAGTTTGTTTTATTCGAAAGATTTCGTGTTTGATAGTGCTCCTAGCGCTGGTCCGGCAGCGTATGATGCCGTATTCACTGAGAAATTAATCAATTTAGGTTAAAATATTGATTCTACCGCCAAATAGTGCGTTTTCGGGACGTCAGTAATGAAGTCATAAGCGCGCGTATACAAACGAACATGCACTACGTGATTCGGCTGCAGCGCTGGTTTCCGTCAGTCTTCCCAAATGGCGCTACCATACTCACGCACGGACCGTTGTCTGCCGTTGCTTTGTTTTAGGTGCGGAGAACCTTAGGACCGCACAATGTGCGTCCGCGTCCGTGCGCATAGCATTTACAATCGCAAAAAAATCACACAATCACCGCGAGGATTCGAGCATGTGTCTGGAAGACCAGACAGAGTTAGTCAGCCGTCTTACCCATTGGGCCAAGACCGTGAGTTAGTACCCGAAAGTCAAACGGCTTACTCCCTCGCCTGTAACGGTGCGGAGTACCTTAGGACATCCCAATGCCCGTCCGCGTCCATCCGTGCGCACACAACCATCAAGCGAAAATCAAGCGAAATTCGATTCGAGCCGTGAGTTGCAGTCTCATTTAGGAAATAATCAAGGTGCAACTCACGGCTCAAATCGAATGACGGTCGGGGCGCAAATCGCATGTCACTCGGGGCGCAACTTGGATGCCATTTCGAGTCCCCGACTCCGCACCCTCGCCATCATCCCCGGAGTGGAGATGCTGCCATTTTTGACCGTGTTTGCACCTGGCTTATTTTTGTTACTGTAGAAAGTAATCGTTTCGTGAAACATGGAATATCCTCGACAAACAGGGTCACGCAAGACAACGTCGCTTACGCCAATCGGCCAGTGCGTGCAAGACAACTCGAAAGCGGTGGACTGCTGTGCATCTAAAACAAGCATAGTGTGCGCAGTACCAACAGCAGTACGCATCTGTACTTCTATGTTTACTTCCACTGCTTATCCCCCCATTCTTACGGCTATAAAAAGAATGCGCCCTAAATTTAAGCTCAAATAGCTCGTTCGGCAAGCTTACAAGCACTGCCTAATTTGCGTTTGCTATCGCCGGCCTCCGCCAATCGCAGAGCTGGCTGATATGACCTCATAGGTTCTGTTGCCGGAAATGAGCTAGTGGGTCGCATGGCCATTCCTTTTTTTTTCCTAATTATATAGCTTATTTGAGCGAATTTTACGTTAAAAGTGGTGTCAGTATGATTCTAAGGAGGCAATCTTTCGAATGAACCAAACTTGTGTTTTGTCTTCATGGCCCAATTAAGTTTTGCTCCCGTCTTTTTGCCGTCAACACCAAGGCAGCATTTCTGTTCATCGCTCGTCCACCACGCTACCACTACATGACGGAGGTGACGGAGCTCGGTACGGAAACGCCTTCGCCAGTTGATGCAACAGAGCACACAGTTCAGGACCGTAACTCTTTTTCGCTCCCCCCTTTTTTTTCTGTCCTACTATTCTTTGTGCCCTTCGCAATATTCTCCTACCAGCAATACTACTGGAGTGTAGTGTTTGCCTACGTTTTGTTGCCAGCGCCTAGCCGTACACGGCTATCTTGTCCTGAACTGAAAGTAGAGTTTCAGCTTGCCCCTTCTGGTATCAAGGTGCTCCCGGCTATCTTGTTCGATAGGGAGAGAGTGAAACGTGCGTCTCACTGACCTCGTTCGTTCTAGTTTGATCAACAAACTTCTCAATCCGATAGGATGCTTCTGGAATGGACTTCGCAGCAAGATAAATACGTGCACACCAAATGCCACGGCACTTCCTTCGCCCACTTTCGAGTGTGGACGTCACCGTTTGACCACTTCTTTGACGTTTTATCTTTTTTGCACTTCCTGTGAATCAAAGATACACTCCAATAATGCTTTTTTTAAATAAGACAATCTTGCGTCATGCCTGTCTTCGTGACAGAATAGGGTCGGATGTCTGTGTCCTCATTTGAGAGACAATATCTCTACTACGCATTTTTTTCTTTTTATAGTGAACCCTCCTCCTTTTACTACTTATACTACCACTACTACTACTACTACTACTACTACTACTACTACTACTACTACTACTACTACTACTACTACTACTAAATGCAAGGGGATACTCGATGTTCCTAGAGAAGCCTTGGGGTGCTGATTGTGCTCAAAGCCGACAATCTCCCAAAAAGAGAAAAATATGATGTGGAATCTCTCGTCGCTGCTGGCCGAACTGTGCTTACTGCAAATGGCCTTCCGGTGAATGCCCATTGTTTCTTGTCATTCCACATCCTATGGAGCACGCATTGTTCCTGAGGTCTCCAAACAAATATCTGCGGTTTCCGCATTTAATGCTTTCCTTTAAGTGCGTATGTAAGGTGTGGGTGAGCGCTCGCGCGCGTGTGTGCGTACGCACGAATGCGTCTCTTCCTTTCTTTTATTCTTCTTTGCATTGGGCCTTGCCATGCGCGCGTAAGCCTGCATGTAGTACACATTGACAATCGGTGGCTTTCCGAGCAGGAGGAGGCCGCTCAGGTCCAGGAACTGATAACGTGGGGGCTGGGCCGAAGGCCTTTTGGGGTCCACTTAGAAAATCTCTCGACTGCCTAGCTTTCACGTTATCTCGAACAATCCGTGCGTCACGTTCAGCCCTGAGATTAACGATGCTTGCACGTGGGATTAACGACGCTTTCTCCGCTACGGCTGCGGATGCGTTCTGCCCGCTGGCTCGGGGCATGTCGTCTAATGATTTTACGAGCGCACTCATCAGCAGGCTCTGTAGCAATAAGTGCTAGCGGCCGCCTATCGTGTTGCCCGAGTCAGGACGTTCACGTGATCCCGAATTGAGATATTTCGGTCACGGATTTGAAAAAAAATGCGGTTGAAAATGCTTAAATGGCGTTTAGCCTAGATTACAAAATTAAAAATGGTTTTATTTTGAGTTTGCTAGTGTAGTCGAGAGATAAAAGCATAGACAAGCAGACGAAAAGACGCGAAATAGAAAGCGTAAGCTCTGCTTGGGGACACGTGACACTTTTACTAAAAGCCCCATTTTGTCACTCACGGCCTTTTCTCCTTGAAACTGGTACTTTACGCACCCACGCTACATCTTGGAGGGCTGGAGGGCTACAGATTCAGTGGGGCCAACGGTAAACTGTAACATGCGCAGAAGGCCCTTGCCTATACGGCGGGCTTCGCATTTCGCTTCCGCAGAAAAAAGAACCGAAGCCACGGCCGAGTATTAATGTTCTGAGACGCGCAACGGCTTAGCCACTGAACCACCTCAGAGTGCCTCACTGCATCTTGTTCTCAAAAGAAAAAAAATGCGGATAACGTCAAATCCATGCTATGTAACTCTTGTGTGAGTGGCGTCTGGTAGACTTTACTTTTATGCAAATAAAAATTCTGCTAGAAAACTGAAAACCAGCAACTTGAGTGGGACCGTGAAAGGAAACTCCCCATCGTAAAGAGTTCCAGGTTCCCTGCATTTTCACTCGGTATTATAATAGCTACGCGAAGTTTGGAATAAAATTTACTACCGGATACAGCATTTTTTCTGTCATCAGAGAAATCTGGCCGAATTTGTACTGAGGAGGCTACAGTTAACCCTGCCTTTTCATAAACCCCTTGCGAAAGCCTGCCAATAAAAGGCCAACAATAACTGAGTTGCACCTGCATAAAGGCATAAACACTGACGCTTGTTGGCCTCTTTAAATGGTCTTTCACAGTAACTTTTTTTTCGCATTCAAGGCGCGCAGGCCAAAAAATTGAGGGCACCCAGGGTGACACAGGGGGCATAGAAGCCGTGTAATGAGAAATAATAATGAGAAACTATAATTAATGAGCAACTCCATATACGTGTCCTAACCAATGAGTGGGTTGCTGGCGCCCTTTGCTTCTTAGCCTCAAGGCGGGCTTGGAGCTTGCTTTCAAGGTCGTCCACACTTCGGTGTTTCACATTTCCCGCCTTTTCAAACTGTGCCTTGAGGGGGTAAGAAAAAGGTGAGACACTTTCTTTGATGTGCCGGACCAGAAGCCAGGCGTTCGCCACCACTGAGTTCACGAAATAAAAAAAAACGCTGGCAGCCCAATTCTGAACGCAGACTGGTCCAAAATATACGCTGAGTAGGGAGTACAAAAGCTCTGCGCTTCCCAGGCTCATGTCGAGGGAAACCACAGCGGTAGGGGATTTTACCGAAACGGAGGCTTCCTCGGCTGAAGACCATCTCCTTACTGCAGTTATAGCGTTTGCCCCCGCAAAAGCCGTAAAAGCAAATTTACTGTTCTCCTGTCGTACCACTTCGTTGCTTTCAGCACCTCGTACACGTTAGCATCCTTTGAGGGCAAGAACTGTGGCTTTTTTTTTCAATTCTTTACCTTGTTGGAACTGACAGACGTGGAGTTGACTGGCCTGTACAGCGCCTTCAATCCGCCTGTTGGAAAGGTGGTCCTGGATGAGAAAGCCAGTAAAAAATTTGCCATAGGAGAGCTCCTGAGAAACCCCTGCTGGAACTTCCTTAGCAAGCCTCCTGGCATACTGGAATTTGTCTACATTCTCGTCTTTGCCACAGAAAATCTCCAATTTTTTTTTCCGTCGTGCCGGTGGTCGCGCGTAAAAAAAATCCAGCCCCCATCTGAAAAACCAAATAATGGCATACCGTTTATTCCCATAAGAGTAGGCCACGCTGCAACCTTTGAAGAAAAAAAGCCGAATCTTGCAACAACTATCGCGCCATGTTATCGTGCAGTCACCAATTTGAGCGCGTTCCGTACATCTGAAAACCTGACCTTTTCAAAAAAAGCTCGCGGGTCTATTTATTGCTGCAGTCGCATTGAAGGAGCTCTTTGAGAGCGCTAGGTAGACATAAAAGTAGAAAACGTATGACCCCCCCACAAAGGAAGCCGAATGTTATTATCACTATCGCACCATTTACACTTGGTTACGCGGCGTCGCCACTAAGCTCCTGCGGTTGTGCCCGCTTTGTTGCTTGAACGTATAGAAGATAACCACAGTTGACACGGTTTTCTTTACTTCTCGGTTTGTGAGTCATTCTTGTCTTTTGCAAATGTCCACGGACACCGAAAATAAACGTACGTGTTAGATACCAGTGACTTTGCTAATCTCGGCTACTCCGCTATTCATTATAGCTATTCAAAGGCGACGATTCATTACAAAGATGTAAAATGCCTAATTGATTAGCTGTTGCGTGGCGTAAAAGCCTACTGTTAACTAGACAGGCCCTATAATGCCTGCCGAGGTGACCCGTTTGAAGCATCTGCGTATTGTCCGTGATATCACCATGTTCTATCTATGATAGAACATATCACCACCGTGATGGTGGTGATATCACCGTGATATCACCACCGTGATATATGGTGATATCACCGTGATATCACCATATTCTATCTATGACTATCTGGCCATACGGCCAGATAGTCATATCTATCATATCTCTGAAGAGGCAGACGCACCTGATAGTCCTGTGGAAGATATTCCTGATAGTCCTGATAGTCTGATAGCCCTGTGGTCCTGTGGAAAGTCCTGCGGGTAAATGTCGGTGCTCTGCACCGACATTTGAGACCTCTATCCTTGGACGCGAGGCTGACCCGCGACACATCTGCTTCTGACGCCCAGACGTCATCTGCATCTGCTGCTGAGCCTTGGCCACAGCTTCCATTTAAGGCGCCCTGAACTAAGGGTGCATTGGAAAACAACGGAGTTTATTGCCTGCCTGCCCGCCCGCCTGCCTGTTCCTCGTGATCATCACGCAACAGCGTTTGTGCAAATGACCTTCATGTCGTTTTGAGTTAAAAGAGCCTTTAAAAAATCGCGCCATGCTCAAGAGTAAACAAAAGCCCTATCTGACCCCAGAATAACACGTCTTACCCTAAATCTTCGGTAAAGGTAAGCTCCCCCTCGCCCAGATCGTATGGACCAATCGCAGGTCACACGTGATTGCGGGGCAGCCAAACGGCACAAGCCGTACTCAGATCCCGTACACAGGGTGATTGTCTTACCTACTCACGCTTCATCTCTTCCCTCACCCTGTGCCTCCGTCTTCACCTATACCGATGTTCTCGCCCACTAAGGAATATCTCGCTAAAAATTGAAACCACCACATGCACAACTCTCTCGACATGAAGCTACCACACCCTGAAAAATACAGACTAACACATTCCTTGACATCACCCTTCTTCACGCCATGTTTCCCACAACAGCTACATGTTAACAGTGAAGTTTCAAAATGTGTTCGTTTTCTCAGGGTTCGGTCGTGATCAGGGACACAATTTCCCGGCCTTCGAATTATATGGCAGGCGGCTCAGTGGGCCCGTGGTGAAATTCTCGAAGATTACCGATCTCGAGAGGTGGTCGATACTATGAAAAGAGGTGGTGTCTTTGTACACCTATTTGCATGGCATTAATGAGTACAGGAGTAATAAAGTAAAATTCCGGGAAATGCTTTGAACTCTTTAAGAATGCGAAGGCGAAAGCCTAGTTGGCCATTCTGTTGATCTGCTGCTGAACGCCCGCGCCTGCCAACACCCGACCAGCCCCCTGGAAAGCCCCCTCCGAAGCGCGCTCGCTCGCCATTGCCAGGAAGCTCCTATTTGCCCTCGTCGGTACCTTCACTTCTCATTCTCAAGGTGGCTCGGCTCATATTGCACCGGTGGCAGTGTCGCCCTTTTCAGAGGCCTCCTCCGCCGGCGCTGTTGTTTTCCTTTCCCAGCACGTAGTTTCCCGTTTTCTATGCGTTGGCGATTAACATGTGAGGCAATGGCAATGCTAGCAACGCGCGACTTGTGCGAGCGCAAATATTCCTGGCGTGACGTACTACATGAACACGCGATCCCACGGGAGACGCACTTTTTAACTGTGTGATCCTCCATGGCATGAGCTGTTTGCTCACGTAAACAAGAAAGCAAATGCGTGACGTCTCGGAGCACCTGCAAAAAGGTTTATCCCCCAATTGTATTGCACGTTTGGACACAGCGATATTTAGGCATTCCGCCTGTGTTCTCAAGTGCAGCTACGATGAATCACTCTGGAGGGCTTTCCGTGGGATTCGCGTCTATTTGGTTCCAATGAGTCGTGGCTGGCTTGAGTTATGACGAAAATACACTATTGTTTCTGAGGTTGCATGCGATTTTTTTTACAAAACGTATAAGCTCTTATACTTCTGATTCGGATGTACTTTGTTATTGCGTCGGCTTTCTTTCGTTGCTTGTTGCTCCACGGCGTCAGCCTGCACCTATTTAGTCCCCGCACGGGGCACCTTGAGTGATCATGGCAAGCCTCGATACGTGAGCTGTGACCTAGCATAGGGCGATGTTTAAATGTCAAGGGAGGAAGCCTTGAACGGTGGCAGTCGGAGCCTTGGTCAAGCTCCGGCTAATGAGCTTCCAGTCTGTATAACAGGCGGCAACACCCAGCAGCATCACCTTACTGCAAGACCTTACTATAAGAGCTGCAAGACCTTACTCAGAAACAGGGTAAACTTAGTGGATTCACTACCCCATGCACCTGATTTCGACTATGCAGAGTGGTACACTTCAAATGTTCATTTCCAAATGATCGGGCACCGAAAAGGGCCCGCACTGATCTCCTTTTCAAACCCACACCTAATCTAGACTTCAATATCTGTGACAATTTCCCTCGCTTCCCAGTCATGAGAGGTTGAGTAATAAGTGTTTGTGCCCTAGTACTACACCAGGGTGGCCAGACCCTTCTCTAATGGGGGTGTGCTGTTTGCGTCAAATAAAGCCTTGCTAGTGCGGCTGCACCCATCCGGGCAGATGGTAACTGCATGCAGGACCAGGTAGCACTTTCCGGGTTCTCGTAGGTCCCAGTCATGCAGTCCCCCAAAAAAGCCCAAGCAACCTGCAAGTCGGTTTTCTTAACTGCACAGTTCATTGAGGGTGTAGTTGGTGCGAACTACACAGCATGCAAAAAAGCTCCCATCGACTGAAGCGCTAGTTTGATTATCTACCAAAAAACGATCCACAAACTGAACGAGACTGACTTATATAACTTCAAAGTAACCGGAACACCACATCACAGTCTTTACAGCTCACAGGGCTTGATCCCTGGAGCGTACCTTATGAATGGAACTGACTTTGACCTCCTTTCAAGGCATGCGTAGCCAATACATAACTGCTGTCAGAAGAATAACGATCATGCGCACGGTAAAGAGATAAAACCAAACACGTCCTTCTAACTGTCTATCGAAGTTTCCCCCCCCCCCCCACCCCACCCCACCCTCCATTAAATGTCAGCGGTATGGGCATAGGTTACTGCTACCTGCCGAGGAGATCGACTAACATGTGCTAAGTGTGTAGGATGCGCTCATTCCATTGAGAAATGTACTACTAACCAAATTAACTATTAAGTGCAAACTGCGAACAAGCTCATCTTGCATACTCCCAGTCATGCACACATTCAAAGCAAAATGAATTGGCGCATCGCACGCATAGGTGGGAATCGACGTAGTGCGACGCTTTAGTTGTGGTATACCTGGGTTGAAACTATCTTGCGGGTGGCATTTTTTAGAGTGTTACTGTGCTTGGCTTAGTTTGTGGTTTTTCAGAACGGCGAGCAGTTGGGAGTGCGTCGAAAAATGCGAGACGTGATGAGGAACGCTCAACGTCTCAATCTCCCTGGTGAAGACGCCACCAACTACAAGCGCAAAGAACGTGCTACACGCATGAACTTGGGTGCTGTGCCGCTAGTCAATTGCCTGGCCAGCCCTTCGGGAGTCTCACGGGAAGGGCAGCCTTATCTGGTGTACTTCTCTGGGCGCCCATCGCGAGTCGCTTTCCGGGCCCCGCGGGCGCTATACGTGGGGGCCAGGGGTATCTGGTGTAGCATAAAACCTAGCAGCCAACCCAGTAAGAATGCAGCAAAAGTATCTCCCAGGGAAATCGGGAGAAGAGGCAAAAAAAGCTTCGCTTTAGAACAGGTAATGCACCTCAAGGTGACTCAGAATGTATGGCCTATTCAGAAGCAGGACAAAAACAGACGACGTTTTCACAACAGTGCGCCGATGCAGCTCGCCGGGGACGGAGCAGTGTCTTTCCCCCGCGGTGACCCAGTACAGAGAAGCAGACTCGGCCCTGCCTGCCCCAGCCAACTGGGGTGCTGCCCACGGAAGCCCAACCAAACGGAGTTGCAGTTTGGCCATCATTCCACCCCTTCTGTCTGGCAGCGACAGATGGGGATCTGGTGGCGGGTCCCATGGCTGCCCCCCGCTCACCACTGCACGTACGGTGGCAGCAGTGCTCATTGCCACCCCTTCAAATGTATTGCAAGGTGGGGGCCGCAAGGTCTCTTCCTCGTCTGTCGCACAACAGTCAGACAGCGATGTCGACATCACACCGTTTCGGCCACGCATCGCTGGCATCACAGGAGCAGCGCTTCAAGGCCGGGCGGAGAAAAAAAATCCAGCTTCCCCTGTTAAAGGCCTAGTCTGAGCTCAGTGCCATAAATTAAAAGACTCCTTCGCAGCCCACGCTTACACCATTTTATTTTTTTATAAGTATGGTAGCACACAGCATTACACAGTGGAACTGCCAGCGACTAATGAAAAACATACCGTCAAGTTCCGAGACAACGCCCGCCCCCGAGACATCGCCCACCCGCCTTTAGGAGTGAAATACTCAATTTGCTAAAAGACCGCAAAGACCGACCGCCCCCTCAAATCGGGGGCTTTGGCGCCTATGAGTGAACAAAATATACGCGAATCATCTATTCATGTGTTGATGTGGTTCCTAATTTGTACTTTCCGCTCTTCACCCGAAAGTTCGCCCATCTCGCATTTTTTCTTGATATCTCTGTAGTTTTGGTTGGCGGTGCCGCCACTTTTTTTGTAGTTTTTCGCACCTGACCCAAAAGATCGCCCACCCCATATTTTTTCCTTGATATCTCTGAAATTTGGGTGGGCGTTCTTTCGGAACTTTACGGTAGGTGATATTTGCGAACTCCTTCGCAAAAATCAAGTGTAATCTGTGTCTACAGCAAACGCATTTAAAGTCTACACAAGCCACCTTTCTAAATCTATACTCGGTATTTAAGAGAGACAGAGACAGCTGGTGGCGTACAGGTAATTACGCAGAAATCTGCCCCGTGTCAGTCACTTCGATTGCTCACCGTCCTTGAGGCAGTCGCTGTCCGGGCAATCATTTTTAGTGGGTTATTAACCACCTGTCATTGTACCTACATTCGTCCTGTCCATTGCCTGTAGAGATCGGAATTCGAATCCGTAAAAGACGATCTTACGCAGCCGTATATATTAACCCCCAATTTAAATGCCCACAGTGCATTCCGAGTATCTGAGCGCATACATCTGAAAGGCCGATTGCGGTAAATATTCTTCGTGTCGTCTGAAGCTTGTCTATTTAGTAAAGAACAGTCAACATACTATAGCGCAACACACCACACGTATTCATACGTTTCTTTCGCGATTGCCTCTTTTATTCTTTCTCTGTCCCTTGACTGGAAGGTGGATACTAACATTTACGAGAGTGACCACTTTCCAGTCACCCTGCAATGTCTAAATAAATGACCCGACGATTTCATCTCGCACAAAAAGATTAGAGAACCAGTTGGGCAAAGTTAAGAGAAAAATTCCAATTGAACAAACTTAAAAAAGAAACCAAAAATTTTAGAGAACAAATTGGGCAAAGTTAAAAGAAACATCCCAACTTTCATGTACACTCATAAGACATTTTGGTATTGATGGTCTTGAAGTTTCATTACGGCTCATGTCCTCGATGCTATCATAAATTTGATTCCCCAAACCGGAACGAACAGTTCGTCGAAAAGGCTCAGAATAGGGCCTGGAGTGTCCTACGCAGTCAAATGCAGAAAACCTGACCGCTTGGAAGCGCGCTGAAACGATGAGAGGGCACATTCGACATATGGCTAAAACAAACTGCTGGAAGTCTTTCGTGTTATTCATGAACTCATGCACAGACAAGCAAAACGTTTGGGACTGAACACAAAAACTTCAGAGACGAAGCCCCTCACATCTTGTCAGAACCACTGGGGAAATTCTTTAAAACCAGGCAAACACAACGACCCAACCATACCCAGCTTTCTCGCTCAAAATTACCTCTTGGGAACCTAGAAAAACCATTTTAGGGAAATGATATTTGGCATAATGCTAGAAGTCAACGTGAAGATTAAAACGCTAAAAGAATATTTCAGGTTTCTAAATATTTTTGTGTGTAATTCGCTGTCAAATCTAACTCCCCATGCATTTCTATGGGATAGTTCCCATGGCTCAGGAACCCAGTCGCGCAACATGAGCGACTTGAAGCTTTGCACAAAGCAAGTATTCACCCCAAATAGTAGCTGTGCGAAAGAACTTTTCATTTCGCTAAAAACTTGCAGAGTAATCACTGTTGAAAGGACTGCCATGAGCGGGAAAGCTGCACATGACTTTGAACACGCACGTAGCTCATCCCACTGCATAAATATATTTATGCAGTACAAAGAGTCTGCGGAAAGAAAGACCACTCGCGACAACGAGAAATCCAACGATAGATATAACTCTAAATTTTTTTCTGCAAAGCCCTCAACGTACTACTACGCATACAAAAGCTGCCCTCCATCTACATCGTATGGACACCAGGCCACGCCAACCTTTCAGGGAATGAGGCGGCACATGCCGCTGCCCGCGAATTAACTACCCGGGCATTCCTTGAAGCCAGAGAAGACCCACCGGAATCCCTCAATCACCTGCCAGTCCCGAGTCGTTACACTGACATCTTGTACCACTACCGTATAAATCGCCTCATCTACCCCCCTCCTCCTCCATCTCTCAACACCAACGACGCACGCCTTTGGCGGCGACTACAAACCCCGACATACAACACAACAGTTCTACACAACATATCACCAACCATGTACCCCTACGAATGTCCATCCTGTAAAACCCCCAGCACCATATAACACCTTGTCTGGGCTTGCCCCTGCCACCCAAACCCCATCCTTTCCCCCTACCTGGAGCAGGGGAAATGCGAGCTGACCAGCTATCTGCTAGAGATGCAAATTAACCTCGTGTCTCGGGCAAGAGCAGCTGCCACGACTCGCGTAGGGAGTCCACCCGCAACAGCATTTTCCGCTCCAATAAACGTTTCTCTCCTCCTTCTCCTCCTCCACCTACTCCTCCAGAGACTGATGGTAAACCTAAGCGCATGCCGCGTTTCAGCAGGTGCAGATGGAATGAAATACACAATGATAAACAGCTCTAACCCAGGCGCACTATCTTTTTTCTCATCTGTTCTCTTCTTGTACAATAAGATATGGACGTCCGGACGCTTTCCGTGGGCATGAAAAGAGGCCACAGTCGTTTCAATACTAAAACAAGCAGATGCCTCCTTTTCTGTAAGCTTCATCTGACTTCCCTGACCAGCTGCTCCGACAAGTTGTTCCAAAAAATAACCAAAAGACGACGGATACATTTTCTAAAATACCACGTAGTATCCTCGACTGTGACCAAGCAGGCTTCCGGTTTGGGAAATCCATGACTGGCAATCTTGTAGGCATTGAATCAGACGCAATATGTGTTTTTGTAAACAAACAATACTGTATGTCCGTATTCTTCCACCTAGAAAAAGTCTGCGACACAGCTTGGCGATTCAGCATCCTGCAGGACCTAAAAGCTTTCGGCGTTTGTGGAGACATGCTACACACGCTTGAAATTTACCTGCCAGAACGAACGGTTCGGTCGGGTACACGTTGGAGCAGCGCTATCTATGAGGATCGAGGAAACAGTGTGTCCAGGAGGGAATGCTTAGCTGCACACTATTTAGAGTTAAAATGAACCCACAAGGCAAACCGGCCCCCAACCCACCATACAATTCTTCGATCTATCGAGGTAGACGACGCACAGATCAGCTTCAAGACCTGCAACTTCTGTATCGTCTAATGGAAGATGCCGTTGAGTGCTAACCTACATACCAAGCGGCCGGACAGAAATGTTTTGAAGTTCAATTCCCAGAAAAGCAGTTGTGATTTATTTTCTAAGCAGCGCGGGATCCGTCTAGAACCTACCATACAACTAAATGGAGTGCACTTACATGTAAAATGATTGAGTAATTGTGGGGTTTAACGCGCCGAAGCTACAGCTGGGCTATGAGGCACGCCGTAGTGGACGGCTCTGGATTAATAATGACCCCCTGCGCATCCTTCAACCAGCGCCGAAATCTCGACACATGGGAGTTTTCGCTTTTCGCCTCCACCAGAAAAGTAACCACCGCGGCAGGGATTGAACCTGCGTCCTTGGCCTCAGCAGCACAGCGCCTCAGCCACTGAGCCACCGCGGCGGGTCACATACAAGTAAAAAAAAAGATTTCTTAGGTGTTGCACTGCATGACAAGCTTACAGTTATCCCGCACGTCGGACAACTGAAAATGAGTGAATGAAGACAATGAACATACCAAAAAACTGTAGCACCGGTCTTATGTTTCAAGAAACGTGCCTTTTACGGGTTTTTATCAGTTTAGTGTGTGGGAACGCGACCTTAGCGCGTTCCCTTTCGTTCGGCTTCACCGCACTGCTTGCTCCTCGCGGGAACTCGCTCGGCGAGACGTCGGCGAGGGGGATCTACCTCGTCGCCGAAGGAGTGTCCTGTGGCCAGTGAGAGCGCGCGGGAAGCGGCGGGAGAGGTTGGAGCTCGGGAAGCGAAGCGACAGGACGCGCCTGGTGACCTCCTTCCTTCCAGGATCGGGCAAAAAGGAGGGCAACAATGGCGGCCATCGGCGTCCCAGCGAGGCAAACACGAGCGCGCTGAAGCGGCCCGGAGATGACTGTTGTCGCGGTGAGTCGAACCTCTCGATTCCCTTAAATTGCCGGGGCGAGGAATTAGATCCTCACCGTCAACCAGCTAGCCTGCATGCTCTTTGTATGTTTATTAAAACACTTGTCACTTCCTTTGTTCCGTCGAGCCACGGCCCGCCGCGGCTGGCGCGGTACAGCGCGCAGCCGCGGGGTGGGAGATATATACATGATTGACAATCCAGCGCGCAAAAACACGGCACAAAAAAGAACGAGAGTTAGACAGGACAGCGCTGTCCTGTCTAACTCTCGTTCTTTTTTGTGCCGTGTTTTTGCGCGCTGGATTGTCAATCATGAACATTCACCAACTCGCCCAAATCACAGTCCTCGGGAGATATATAGTTTGCTAGCTGGGCGAAACGAGAAGACAAATACAGATTAGTGTCTCTCATCGCCGGCTTTGGTATTACATGGGGAAAGTAACCAACCTACTTTACCACTGCGATCCCACAAGTGATATCGAGCATGGATTACGAAGAACCGTATGTGGGTCTGCCCCAAAAGCAGCTCTAAACATGTTGAATCCAGCGGTACCAGTATCCGCTTTGCGTCTGGTGCATTCAGGACAAGCACCATCGAAAGGCTGCTGACTTAGTGCGACTCGTGCGTAGAGCACCAGCGCACGTACACAGCTCTTGCGTGATCTTAAATCGACATTCGTTGCAAATCACCCATTCAGGCGTTTTATTGAGTACACATCTGCTAAGCACTTGGTTTTGAACCACCCATCACTTTCTATGTTTTTTTTTTTCTTTGCGAGTGACAACACAAGAGAACACAAAGTCGGAATATTCTTCCCTGAAACTAACAAAACTGACATAACTGGCCTCGCTCAGCCTTGGAGTTCCTCTCTTGTAGCCTGTTGCGTGTTTTTCAGGAAGTATACGAGGCGTGCGCCAAGAGAACTGATCATACATTTCCTACACTTAAAACAGAAGTAGCCATACGCTGCTTTTGGTACAGATACCTCAAATTCTACCACTTCTGTGTGATGTGATGCACGCACGCCCTACGTCACTAGCCCAATCGAATATTAAAACCAAAACTCCAGTATATTTACGCCCCAAGCACACGGCAACCTAATTACAGTAAAAGACACAGCAAAGCCAAAAGCACAACACTCCATTATTTTTATAAACATAACTCAAGCTACAGCGCAGTATAAAACACACACACAAGGACAGGAAAGGGCCATATGCCGGGTTTTTATATTTGTTTATCTGTTTTTTATTCGGTTTCGTTACGATATATTACATGTATATAAAGGTTTCCTGTCGTGATAATCTGTCAGTTGGAAGTCAGCCCAGCGTATGTCCCTTTCTTGTCCTTGTGTGTGTGTTCTATACTGCGCTGTAGCTTGAGTTATGTGGAACGAACTAGCCCAGACTTCAACCTTACTAATTTTATAGACACCGTGAGCATCGCGATGACATTACATCCACGTAAACCAAGTAGAACTGTGGTATTGAGTCAACTCATGACAATAATAGAGAGTTTTAGCATTCCGTATGCCCCGTCCGTACCGTCAGTACCGGGACCCGACTGCGCCACGGCGAGGAGGACACACCCCACCGTAACGAATACGCGGGAAGGCGAGGGCCGGCCCGCGCAACTGATCCATCCTACCGGAACGAATGCGCAAGCACGGCCGCTGCGCTCTCATCCAGCGGCCGTGGCGCAAGTGCCCAGTCGGGTCCCGTTCGTACCGGAACGGACGGAAAAGACGGAATGCTAGCGTTCTCTAATGTCGGCCTATGCTCTACCCTTGACGGTAATAGGGTGTATAATAGGGTGCCTTGGCACTGCTCCATTTTGGACAACGTGATCGCTGAACAGAGAGCCGCTCTAGTAGCACTTTGTTCTAGTGTAAACGCCCTTCAGATCCCATACCAAGACTTAAAACCACTCATATATGAAGGGGGATTCGCAAGCGCTGGCAGCACCAGTCGGACACATAGAAAGAGGATAAACTGCGCACTACAAAACCACATATAGGTAGATACTCAACAGAAAAACAAAATAAGTTCGCTGAAGTACCTATATGCAAGTTGCGGAATTCAATTCATCACGCAAACTACCCATTCGTGCTTTTTAAAGCACAGGTGTCTGGCTGTCAACTAATGAGCTTCCTCATCCCTACAATCTCATAACCACGCCACCTATGTTCTACATGAGGCCGCGACCGTTACGACTGAACTAGGTACGCATGTCGAGGCTAAACAAACCTCCCTCCAACTACATCGAATTAGCAGGTCTAAATGAGGCTACAATAAATGTTCTCTCGCCTAACGCTAGCCGCTGGGAATCCGTGGTTGAACCACTGAAATGTGACTGCGTAAAACAAGACTACCACTTTCTGTTGTGTATTACTGCGCTCTGTTTTGAATCCGTTGCTGTCATACACTCGGGGAAACCCGCCCCGTCAAGCTGCTCTTCACAGCTTTTATGGCTGCTCCTTCCCTGTAGATACTACGAAAAAATTAGGTTGATTTAATTTGAAATGAACGTAATAAAAGTAATGTCCCACGAGGGTCTTATGGAGCATATAGAACGTGCCTTTTTGCATCTCTTGAACAGTTTAATGATGTTGCGCCTGGATTACAGTAGTGCCCGCCACAAAAACGTGGTTAAAGTGGTCGCGTATCGGCTCCTTTCATTGCAAATGTCGACGAAAGACGATAGCCGACTGACGCCCCTGCCAAGTAAATGCCTCCCTTCTCTTTCCCGCTCACCCCTCATGATGTTCCTCTCCCGTCTCGTTCCTCCCAAGAAAACACGCTAGAGGTTCGCTCAAGTCAATTTAAATTCGCCTCGTTCCACTGCTCCAAGTCGTGCCTGGATGCAAGCGCTGCCGTACGGCGGAGGCGCGCGCGAATCGAGGCACCATACAACGTTGATAGAACCACGTTGCCCCACTTCACGAGTGATCCAAGCGTGGAACCTATCTAGTGGAGCCTTTCGTTGCTGTTGCCGTTTGATTTCTTAAATGCCGCCAGAAGCTATAGTAGCACGGGCGACAGCAGGCGCCGGTTAATGTAGTTTTCATTGGCTATAAGAAAAACCAAGCATCCATGAAAGAACACTGCAAATATCTCTTATATCAATTTTCTGCCTTATATTTGCGTAATGTCTCGTTCTTGTTCAACAATGTTGACAAGTACGAAGATTGCCACCGCACTCAGGCGTTTGATTTGGCTATGGGTATTGTTGGGAAGAACCTTTCCAGCGCAGTCACCAAGGTTGCGACTCGCATCCCAGCTTGTCCCCGGTGTTGGAAATCAGCCATCCCGACGCTGTCTCCGCTGTTGTGGGACTGGGCCTGCTCACCTCAGCCACCAAGGTTGCGACTGGCCATCCGAGCGCAGTCACCAGTATAGCGACGTTGCCTTGCTCCGTCCGCTATCGACGCGGCGTATGAAGTTCTCGAGCGGAGCGATGAAGTTCTCGAGCCAACGAAAAGTTGAAGTAACATTTATATACAGTATGTACAAGGGTAAGCAAACGTTACATGGCTCGCACAAAGGCGACAGCACCGCTCCACTCGGTGCCTCCGAAGAGACTGGTGCCGAAGAATGCCGCCGGAGAATGCCGACGATACGGGATCCGGACGGGTTTTTATACCCCCGGCATTCCGTTGTGGCCCCGAGAAGTTGGAATCGCTCCAATCAGGACTCTCGCTGGCTGAAGTTTGAAATCCGACGAATGGTAGCGAAGCGGTTGAGACAGCCGAGCCGCCACGATGGGGAAAGGGAGGGCAACGCCCACGCCGTCTCCGTGACCTCGCCCCCAGGCGAGTAGCGACATGCCCGTTGCTGGTCGTTCACCCGATGCAGGATTCGGCCGAGCCGCCGCGACGCAAAAGGAGAGGCGCCTCTGCGGCGGGACAAGTCTAGGCAAGTCGACCGCGGACGATTTGGTCTGGTTTGAGGCGTGAATTGGCCCCGCTGTCGGCGCGTAACCCCGTGCAACGAATTTGGGCCGGCCGCTCTGGCACAACAGTATATAAGATAATGTAACAATAGCGCTGAACTTAACATGACGACAACAGGATCAAGAAAAAAGGACACACGAAATGGTAGATGCGCTACTAACATACATTTAGTAGCGCATCTACCGTTTCGTGTGTCCGTTTTTCTTGATCCTGTCGTCGTCGTGTTAAGTTCAGCACTATTGTTACATTATGTATAGATACCAACTAGCCCAACACCAAGCTTTATTGAAGTATATAAGAATATTGCGCAGCTTCTGTTTCACTTTGGCCGGGTGGCTGAATCGAGTCACAGACAGACAGAAAGTCAGACAGACAGACAGACCAACATTTCTGCGTTTAAATAGCCCAAGAAAGACTATCGTCTTTACAATGTTGGTACACTGCTGCACCTAAGACTTCGCCTCGCGTCGGGAACCTTTAGGACAAACCCCAAACGAAGCTTGTACTTCCGAGTACGACCAGCGGTGCTTAGATCCTCAGCCCACATATACATCGCTGATCTATGCTTTGCAGACGACATCAGTAATAAATCATCCATGTCAGCCCATCACAAAGGACAGGTAGGCTGCAAATTCATTTCTAAATCTTCCGTCAATTCCTATTTCTCTTCGAGCGAGAGCCCAAGCGGAGGAACGGCAAAAGTCTCTTTCAACGAAACCTGCAAAACCGCCTTTATACCGATCACTTTAGGCCTTGTAATGTGTCTCTAATTTATTCCGAACTACCCTTCAGAGTAAAGAAAAAAAAACGCGGCAAGACAATTTATTTTACAACATCATGCATTACACAAAGTCTTTACTTTACTACCACGAGGACATTGAACGTATATACCAGTATCTTTACAGCAGAAGCACGCGGCATTTTAATCACAGTAGAGCACCTAACCCAAACAAAAGCACAATCGCTTGTCGTTACAGACCCTTCGAGCGTCGTCAAAGCATTACGCTCGTAAACGAAATAAAAGTGTGGTCTTGAACCGACTCATCAAGTGAATGATGTCGGCTTATGCTCGAAAACTGACGATGGTAGTGTGCCGAGTGCCTGGACACCGCGTCATCATGAGCAATAAAATCGCTTACCAGAGCGTCGCTGTGGCCACAATTCGCTGTAGCGTAAACGTGCCACAGGCTGCCTACCAAAACATGCAACCCAGCACACGAAGGGAGCTTCGAAAACGCTGGCAGCAACAATAGGACACACAAACAGACAACAAGTTGCGAATTCTAAAACCCCAAATAGGTAAATTCTTCTCCGAATAACCGAATAAAATATCAGATGTACTAATATATCCGCGTGCAGACTCAGAATAGGTAATACACATAGCACATATTCCCACCTGTTCAGATGAAACACCACCACAAAGATGCAACAAGCGTTTACTGCATGTTTTAGTTGAGTTTACGTACTGCCACGATGAAAGAAGGCAACTCTCTCCCTGATCTTTGTGTTTACATGGCAGCGCTTCATCCGTCGCTGCTCTTAGCTGATGACCCATGACCACGGAAAAAAGAGCCTGTTAGCGTATACCTTAGAGGCACAGAATTTTTTAAAGTAATCTCAGACTCCACGTCGCATCAGAGCTTCTTGGGAACGAAGGCCGCCGTGAGAGTAGCCTCAACATTTACGCCTAACATCCGGAGGATTATCGATCATAATTCCCATCTTCGGGTTTAAGACAAAGGGCCCTATGCATCCGCACACTAACCAATCTTAACCCGTAACAACTATCCCATTGTTATTCTACAAAAACGTTCGCACTCACAATAACTAAACCACCGTGTTGGCGCTCTTTGGCATTCGTTGCTTTGCGCCCTGATTCGCCCTGGCGAAGGCAAGTTTCTTTGCCAAAACGTTGGCAACACTCTGAGGCCGCTAACTTGTTCGAAGTTTTCTGTTTTTGTGTTCCCTACCATCTTCAAGGTTTCATTGCTCTCTAGATACATACATACACACACACGCACATACATACATACATACATACATACATACATACATACATACATACATACATACATACATACATACATACATACATACATACATACATACATACATACATACATACATACATACATACATACATACATACGTAAGTACATATACGCATGCATGCATGGATACCATAACGGGTTGGCTTAAAACAAACTCCCCTTTATTGCGTAATGCTTCAAATTGTGCTTGAATAATAATTAGCGCTATGGGTGTTCTTTTTTACTTAGTCGTTCTACGAACTATTTGAAGTGCGCTCAAAAACACGGCACAGATTTTTCCTCATTGGTTCTGACGCGCCGCAATCTAGTTCACGCGAAACGGCATCCCGCCACGTCGAGTTAAAATTTAGAGCAGCCGGCCGTTTCGCAGAGCAATGACGAACTCAGTACGCCACCGATCGCTTTCCGCCGCAGCTGGGCATTCTTCTTTTGCTTTCCAGGCATCCAGCTGTGACGAGCGGGTCGGCCTCGACGTGCACACCGCACGTGGCAGGATGCTACTAAAAAGAAACACTTGACATATCCGGCGATTCTGACCCGGCATTCGCCCACCATGTCAGTGCAAGTTACCAAGAAGTGCAGAAACGGGCGCCATAGTCCGGTCAGAATAAATTACCAGACCACATTCCTCTTAAACGCATTATTCTTTTTACTGGAATTATTTGGCTCCCCCTTGACCTTGTCGGCTATCGTAATGGAAGGACTTGAAAAAATTGTGGGCTCTTTCTTGCACTCACGGGGCAATTTCAACGGTAACGCAGTATGTGTCGTGCATAAAACAAGTATTTTTGAAAATAATGCGGCACATTTCATACATTCAAGTTTTTTAGTGCCCTCCTTTCCAGGTAAAAGTCACGTACAGTCAAACGCGATTATAACAAACCCGGATAGAGCGAATTATGCTATATATCGAACAAAGAAAGATCAGTTACGAAAATACACGCGAAACATACTCCTTATAACAAGTCCACATCTGATATATCGAACTCGGCGCGCCTAGAATTGCCGCCAAAATACATGGTCTCGGAGCACCGATCGAGATGTTGATTGGCTGTGATGGAGATGTTGAGCCTCAAATGGAGCGACGTGACTCCCGGCACTTTCCGTAACTGTTAACGACGCGACTGACTCACGATTAAACCCTCCCAGTCAGCGAGTCCGGACCAAGATGGAAGCATCGGCGAACTGTGGGAAGAGCCCGCCAACGTTCCCGATGTTGTGCCGAAAGGAGTGCCCTTCGAGGATTGCCTGAGTGTCGACGACGACGTTGCCCTCACTGTGAGCCCCTCGGACGCCGACACCGTCGCCGATGTCACGGCTGCTGGCGCTGCTGGAAGCACCGAAGAGGCGGGGGATGTCGCGAGCTGAAGCCGTCCGATGCTTAATGAAGTGCTTTCGGCAGTCAATGTGCTCCGCCAATATTGCTTCGATATTGAAGGACACGGACTGCAACTGATGCAAATGATGTCTCATGTAGAGAATGCTGTGCTAGTTGACGCCGCCAAAACGAAAGTGATAACAAGAATCACCGTCTTTTTGGTAAAGTAGGTAGTTACAGCAGAAAGTAGCTTTATTGCTTGCAATAAAGATAGTTTTTTGTGTAGTAATGGGATACTTTATTATGTTCGTTTCTGCATGCGGGGATGGCAGGAGGAAGGGGTAGGGGGGTCCCGCGTACTGCCAACTCGTGACAAAAACTCGTTATTGGCGGGTTCGGCTATTTCGAACTATTGGATATATCGAACTAATCGTGACGCATATTGCAGTTCACTATAACCGGGTTTGACTGTACTGTGCTACGCAAAACTTCCGGAGTGTGGAATTTCAACGAATTTCTCGCAACCCACTCCTAGTGCGTTAGCCAACTTAGCCAAGGCACAGCGACGATCCCATAGAGAAATGTTCTGAGTAATGGCAGCATCAATTATGGAAAGTTTACATCTAGAGCTCTAAATGTGTAATTATAGCATTCCTAGCCGCGAAAATAACGATTTCTTTGTTAACGCTTGTTGTTCCATTCGAGCTCACACGGTTAGCTAATCCACAGGAGCCGCATTATTCAGAACAGGCGCCCATTTTACCAACATATAGGCCACCATGTCCACCGTAGCTTGTAGGAAAACGGTTGCATTAGCTTATCGTTAATTTAGCGCTCAAAAACAGTATAATTAAAACGTTGTAGCAACACTTCATCGCGACCAACTTAATTATTTTATCTCAGCAAATTACTTAAAATTTGTCTAACGTCTTCCTTTATTGTTCACACTACCATAAATTATTACCAATTACTTCGTTGCCAGCAAATTTAGGTATTATAATTTTAATGCGTCGCCAAGTTACGTGGGACACCCTGCTTACATCACGTAAACATAATACGTATAATGTGTAGCGTGCAACACGTATACGTACAGCGTATTTTGCATACACGCATTCAAAACCACCATCATGAAATACCGCCTTGAGTCAGAATATTTACAAGCACGAAGGCTGCATCAAATCCGCTGGTACGGAGACCCAGACGCGAAGCACAAACACTTGCGAAGTGGCCAAGTAATGCTTCTGTCATTTAAAGGGCTGCCATATGAGCATGACATAACCGAAGCGATGCATGCCGCTGACTCGGGCTAGTTGAAGCGCATAGTTCTTCAAATCGATGCAACTCCACAGAAGGGTGAAAGAAAGTGCTATAGCACGCTGACATGTTGGCGAAATGGCAGTAAACTACTGTAGTTTTCTTCATAGTTTTATGAAGTTTTTGTGAGCGTTATTGACGTTTTTCTTTTGTGAACGTCTTTTATGAACCTCAGAATATTCCTCTGAATGGCAATTTCGTTCTCAAATATTCTCCTCTGTATGTACATATTGCACCGTCCAATTCTAAATGCGCGGGTTGAGCTTCGTTTGTATTTCTGTGAACTGCGATTGACGGTATATTTCTGTGAGGTTAACCTTCTGTGAGGTTAATTATGGAAAGACAGGGACAGACCACCATTCACACTGCTCACTGACGTCCGCTCCGTTACGAGACCACCTTACTGCACACTGTCGCGACTGCACGTGTAAACGTGTAAATGCGACCATTCATGACTCTGTGGTCATCGAAAAAAAAAAAACTACTATCCCTTCCTAAAGAAAGTTGAGAGAACTGTCAAAGCTTTCTAACATCAAAAGTGCGTCGAAAGTGCGTCAATGCCTTCGCTGAAAGTGCGTCCAATCGATGGTCAAACCTTCAAAGACCCAAATCGCGAACAAAGAACGAACCCACGCGACGATTTTTCGCGCCCGAAATAGACGCATCTACGAACGATCTAAATGTATACTGATACGTGGTCTATGAGATAAAGGTATGTACTATTGTAATCCTTCTTTATGATCGACGCGAGTATTGTCTTGTGCAGAACCCGTTCCTTTTTCGCGACTTTCAAGCAACCGTCTTGACACAATGGAAGCCCGGTTTCACGCGTGCGCCGTGTGTCCAGAGCATTTTAGTCGACCAACTGGACTATGGGGAAATTCATTAGTTTTTTGACAGAACGCCATCGGTCCTGCTAAGCAAAGCTTTCGCTTTAAAAATAAAAACAATCTCAGACGAAAGAATGTGGAAGCCATCGCGATAGACGGGGTTGGGGAATCCTGCATCAGCGTACCGTCTGTGGTTTTATCGAGTGGTGACGGTCCCGATATATATGAATACGAGTTGCACAAAGATCTCACTGAATTTTCTCGGAGAATGAGATTAAGAGAGTTTTTTTTTTTTTCGGAAAAACAGGACCAACCTGACATTAAAGACGAGCACGCCCTCCACCGACCTAGCGTTTGGACTCCAGATGTAGATCAAAGTCCAGAATTATATCATTACTTATAATCAGTATCAAGAGAAATATTGACGACAACGAAGCAATCAAACAAGCGCAAGAACCTAACTCCGCCGGAAGAAGTTACTCTGAAAAGCCTATCAGCCAGGACCGACATAATCAAAAGCCAGCCGACAAAGGTGGTAGCGTAGTTTTCTTACCAATGGGAAAATACAAAGATGAAGCTTATAGGCAGCCAGCCAACTATCCGAGCCAGGAGTACAGCCTAACAAATCTTCAACGCCTCACAGATCTGCGATCTAGAAAATAATAACGATCACTTACCTAAACTTCATGAATCCGACTAATAATCAGGCAACACATTTTGACCTTCTCCCAAAAGTCCACAAAGTCCCCGTAGAATCATTGTTTACTGCCGGCATTCTTGGCAGACCCATAGTTTAACGCGCCGTGGTGGCTCAGTGGCTAAGACGTTGCGCTGCTGAGCACGAGGTCGCAGGTTCGATTCCCGGCCGCGGCATCCGCTTTTCTGATGGAGGCGAAAACCAAAAAATGCCCGTGTGATCGAGATTTTGGCGCACGGTAAAGATCCCGAGGTGGTCAAAATTAATCCGGAGCCCTCCACTACCGCGCACCTCATCACCTGCGTTGCGTCGGCGCGTTAAACCCACAATCAATCAATCAATCAAACCCGTAGCTTCGAATAACAACACCCGAACCGAAGCATTATCTCTGTTTCTTAATCATTGCCCATCTGACATTCCGGCTTTTCTTCCTTCATTCGTTCAGGACACCCCCCCCCCCCTCATCTGCATAATAGAAGAGATTAATAAGGGCGGGCGCTCCCCAGTGGCACCCTCATAGTTACTCTTGACGTTGCCGCCTTGTACACAAGCATCCCTCTCGTCGAAAAAATCGAAGCTATTTCGAAATCTTTATCAAAGAACCCGCACCAACATGCGCCAGAAGTGTACATAACTTTGTTGAAACTAGTTTTAACTCTCAATTATATTGAATTTGACTCGTCTTACTTCATGCAAGTTTTTGGAGCCAGCATGGGTACTCCTTTCGCGCCGACCTATGCCAATATTTTCATGGGGCGACTTGAAGGTGCACTTTGTTAAAACTCTTTTCCGCATAAACCTCAGGTTTACCTCCAATACACAGACGACATCTACATCATTTGGGAACACGGACGCGCGACTCTAGAAACGTTCATATATCATCTCAATTCTTCGCATCCGACTATTAAATTCTCATGCCAGCATTCTGAAAAAGAAGTGAACTTCCTGGATACTACCGTCATTCTCGACAACGGTAAACTTAAAACCAGCCTTTTTTAGAAAACCAACGGACAGGCAGCAGTACCTATAGACTATAAAAGCCATCACCCGAGACACTGCAAACAACGGATCTTTGTAGGACAAGCCACCAGACTTAAAAGAGTATGCAGTGATGACAGCGACTACATAACGCATCTAGGCGAACTCAAGTCCACCCTTATAAACAGGAACCACCCCAAAAGCTCGCTCGATCAGGCGTACCAACGTGCATATAATCTCAAAAGGGACGTGGTGCTCAACGAACAGCGACAAAACGAAAGCGCCAGGCCACCTTCCCTAATAACTAAATTCTCAAACGCCCTCCCCAACGTAAACAATATCCTGTGGAAATACTACCCCATTTTAGCCAGCAACGACCGGCTTAAAAAGCCGTTCCCGGAAGCACCAAGGGTTACCTACCGGAGAAATATTTTAGCGCATGCTAAAGCAGGGCCTTCAAAACAACCAGTCATAACCACCTGTCTCCGTCCCAGATTCAAGACTTGCAGGCACCTGCAGACAAACTCCATTGTAAAAAGCACCGCCAGCAATTACGTGGACAATATTAATTCCAGTTTTACGTGCACTTCATCCAAAATTGTGTATATGTTAGAATGCTCAATGTGTCGCAAACAGTATATAGGAGAAACGAGTCAACCTATGAGCTCATGTCTGAACGGTCACCGGGCAGATACTCTTAACAAAGCCTCTATAGCTGTCGAGCAGGATTTCAACCAACCAGGCCACAATTTTGATGACTTTAAGTTGCATATACTTCAGACGAGTCTCCTAGGGACAGGAAATACCGAGAATGTTATTTAATTCCCAAATTCAACTCCCTGGAACTTGCTGGAATTAACGCTTCCAGGGGCAACTTAGGATCCTCGCGATATTCTTCGGGAATACAGGATTAGGCATTGACTTTCGAGTACCTTTATTCGAACAATATGACCCGCCTCCTCTAGCTCCGAATGTGATCACCTAATTTATTTTGCGTTCCTAGTTTAGCGTCCAGTTTTGTACGCAAAGACACCCCTTAAGCAATTGCTCCAGAATTCTATCCCCGCTCTTTTTTTTTTTGCACTGCTTTTTCTTGTGCCCCACACATGGTTTTAATTTTATCTTTTCGTATTTTTAGTTTCAGAAAATGCTCTCTCCAAGAATGTTGCTGTTTGTGACACAGGCAATCTCAGTTGTGTGTTTTTTTTCCTTCGCCTAGTTACCGGCTCCTCTTTTTTTTATAATTTCTTCAATAGTGTACATGTCTAACAGGAGACCAGGGCTAAAGGCGAAAACCACCTGACGGGGTCCCGACCCCCTTTCCACGTTAATACACCAATTCACTTAATACATTAAACAGTTCTATCACAGTAACTCGCAGCATAATGCAGAAAGGAAAACATTGAAACTGTGCACTTATCAGTTGAAACTGTGCACTTATCAATGAAGAAAAAAAAACATGAACATGAGCATTTCTAAGTTTATACATTACAAGCCTTACCCTCACGAATAGATTTTCATTAGCGTACAAGTAACAAACACAAAAGCGAATACAAAAATGTAAACCATATTGATAAACATACACAGCCAAAAAGATAAAATTTGTGCTGAGGTTCATTCAGGGCGATGGATTTTGGCAGATATCAAAGTATTTCAAAGTTGTTTTGATCCCCTTTTTCTAGTCCATAAAACACCCGAGGTACATTGCATAGAGACACAGGTTACCGAGTTATAGCAGAAACATTTGTGTTTACTAAAAGCGTCCTGCACTTCTTTTTAAAAGTGGATGGGACGTCGTGAAAATTCACACCCAGTTCTTGCATATTTAGCACTTTCGTTGACTGAAAATCAATAGTCTGCTGGCCGTAATTCGTCCTTATAGGCAATGGCCCTCGTTTTGGATTCCGGATGTTATATTCGCCTGCACTTTCAGATGGTAATTTGTATATCCCGCTCCAGTAAATCCACTGTAGAAACTTAAAATATTAAACTTGGTCGGCTTTCAGCATGTTGTATTTAATGAAGAGTGGTCGTGTTGTTAGATCGTGCCCCTCCCCTTCGAAATTTTCGAACATTCGCAGAATTTTCTTTTGCAGAATAATTAACTTATTGTAGTTATACGCGGTTGTAGTGCCCCATACCAGGATTATGTAGCTTAGCCTAGAATAGAAAAGGGAATAATATAATGTCTGTTTCAGCCAGTTCGGTATCAGTGTGTGCATTTGATAAATTTGCCCGGTAACACGTGATAAATGGATCTAAGGCTATTGACATGCGCAGTCCATGTAAGGTCTTCCGCAAACCAGACCCCCAAGAATTTCTGTTCAACCACTCGCTCCAGTGTGGTACCATTGTAGGTTATACTGATGTTGTAGGGATCTCTCTTATTTATTGGTTTGAATATAATGCTAACAGACACCTTATGAT
Organism: Haemaphysalis longicornis; assembly: GCF_048455015.1. Taxonomy (NCBI): domain Eukaryota; kingdom Metazoa; phylum Arthropoda; class Arachnida; order Ixodida; family Ixodidae; genus Haemaphysalis; species Haemaphysalis longicornis. The sequence goes on along the minus strand of NW_027526203.1, from coordinate 332,741,065 downwards.
AACGAGTACCCCTAGCACCTGTTTGGCTTCCGGCATTTCCGAGAGCCGTGCTCTAGTCCACGTGGCGTGGCAACAAGCACCTTCTCACCGTTCCCTTCCATGAATCGACCAAACCTCACTTTCCGCTTACCATCTGCGCAGCTTTTGCTTCCTCCCCAATATCTCCAGCCTTACACTCCCAAACCAATCCTGCTCCTACACTACCATTCCCTATCTCTCATTCCCTTTCTCTTCTGGGGAACTACCCCTAAATAAGGCACGCCAGCAAGGCGAGTGTTTGCCCTGACGAAGGCAAGTCTCTTTGCTGAAACGTTGGCAACAATCGTGGTCGCTACCTTGTCTGAAGTTTTCTTGTATGTGTGTATGTATGTATGTATGTATGCATGATGTATAATATATATATATATATATATATATATATATATATATATAGCGAATCAGAAATGGGAAATGAGAGGCCCAGTGAATTAAGACTGAATAAGTGTTGGCAGTCAAGAAAACCTCGGAAAGCAAAGGGGGAATGCGGTAGGTCATAGAAACAGATGAAGAATTTTTTTGAGTCAGAAAGAAAGTGGTGAAAAAATGCCCGCCGGGTGGGATCCGAACCCACGACCTCCAGAACCTTTTCACCACTTTCTTTCTTACTCAAAAAAATTCTTCATCGGTTTCTATGACCTACCGCATCAGCCCTTTGCTTTCCGAGGTTTTCTTGACTGCCAACCCTTATTCTGTCTATATGGTAAAAAATAGTCTAATCATTCCCCTATGCCGCCTTTGGCGTTGTAGACTGCCGGCATTTCTTTCTGTATTTCCTAACGAGCCCCTCATTTCCCAACCCGTTTATCGTGCGAAAGCTTAGCGAGGGCCTCGGTTCTGGCAGCCTTGATGCCAAGGTAGCATAAGAGGGTTTCCCGCCAGTTACCCGCTTATGACAGGCTGTAGACGTTCGCGTCACGCCCCGGGGGTTGAAAAGAAGGTCCCCTTCTCCCCGTGAAGTCTGAGTGGCGCTGGCTACCACCCTCAAGCGTCAGATACAGTTGTAGTAAATATAAATACCCCAGAATGTGAAGGAGAACACAGTCGCCCAGATAGCCGAATTGGTAAGGCATTCGAGATCTAATCGAAAGGCGTGGGTTCGGTCCCCACTCTGGGCGCGTGTTTTTCTTTCTTTCTCACGTAATTAATAATAATAAAAAAAATATGTAACGTCACTAACGGTAAAAAATAGTCTAATCATTCCCCTATGCCGCCTTTGGCGTTGTAGACTGCCGGCATTTCTTTCTGTATTTCCTAACGAGCCCCTCATTTCCCAACCCGTTTATCGTGCGAAAGCTTAGCGAGGGCCTCGGTTCTGGCAGCCTTGATGCCAAGGTAGCATAAGAGGGTTTCCCGCCAGTTACCCGCTTATGACAGGCTGTAGACGTTCGCGTCACGCCCCGGGGGTTGAAAAGAAGGTCCCCTTCTCCCCGTGAAGTCTGAGTGGCGCTGGCTACCACCCTCAAGCGTCAGATACAGTTGTAGTAAATATAAATACCCCAGAATGTGAAGGAGAACACAGTTGCCCAGATAGCCGAATTGGTAAGGCATTCGAGATCTAATCGAAAGGCGTGGGTTCGGTCCCCACTCTGGGCGCGTGTTTTTCTTTCTTTCTCACGTAATTAATAATAAAAAAAAATATGTAACGTCACTAACGGTAAAAAATAGTCTAATCATTCCCCTATGCCGCCTTTGGCGTTGTAGACTGCCGGCATTTCTTTCTGTATTTCCTAACGAGCCCCTCATTTCCCAACCCGTTTATCGTGCGAAAGCTTAGCGAGGGCCTCGGTTCTGGCAGCCTTGATGCCAAGGTAGCATAAGAGGGTTTCCCGCCAGTTACCCGCTTATGACAGGCTGTAGACGTTCGCATCACGCCCCGGGGGTTGAAAAGAAGGTCCCCTTCTCCCCGTGAAGTCTGAGTGGCGCTGGCTACCACCCTCAAGCGTCAGATACAGTTGTAGTAAATATAAATACCCCAGAATGTGAAGGAGAACACAGTCGCCCAGATAGCCGAATTGGTAAGGCATTCGAGATCTAATCGAAAGGCGTGGGTTCGGTCCCCACTCTGGGCGCGTATTTTTCTTTCTTTCTCACGTAATTAATAATAAAAAAAATATGTAACGTCACTAACGGTAAAAAATAGTCTAATCATTCCCCTATGCCGCCTTTGGCGTTGTAGACTGCCGGCATTTCTTTCTGTATTTCCTAACGAGCCCCTCATTTCCCAACCCGTTTATCGTGCGAAAGCTTAGCGAGGGCCTCGGTTCTGGCAGCCTTGATGCCAAGGTAGCATAAGAGGGTTTCCCGCCAGTTACCCGCTTATGACAGGCTGTAGACGTTCGCGTCACGCCCCGGGGGTTGAAAAGAAGGTCCCCTTCTCCCCGTGAAGTCTGAGTGGCGCTGGCTACCACCCTCAAGCGTCAGATACAGTTGTAGTAAATATAAATACCCCAGAATGCGAAGGAGAACACAGTCGCCCAGATAGCCGAATGGGTAAGGCATTCGAGATCTAATCGAAAGGCGTGGGTTCGGTCCCCACTCTGGGCGCGTGTTTTTCTTTCTTTCTCACGTAATTAATAATAATAAAAAAAATATGTAACGTCACTAACGGTAAAAAATAGTCTAATCATTCCCCTATGCCGCCTTTGGCGTTGTAGACTGCCGGTATTTCTTTCTGTATATATATATATATATATATATATATATATATATATATATATATATATATATATATATATATATATATATATATATATATATATATATATATATATATATATATTATATATATATATATATATATATATATATATATATATATATATATATATATATATATATAACACAGAAATAAGGGTTGGCAGTCGAGAAAACCTCGGAAAGCAAAGGGGAGGATGTGGTAGATCATTGAAACAGACTAAGAATTTGGAAAGAAAGAAAGAAAGTGAAGAAAAAATGCCCGCCAGGTGGGATCCGAACCCACGACCTCCAGAATACCGGTCTGGTGCGCACCAGACCGGTATTCTGGAGGTCGTGGGTTCGGAATAAGCAGCAGTGGATTGCGAGTTGTAGTTTAACTGTATTTCGTGTGCAGCTCTGCAGACCGTACGCATTTCTTTTCATGGATAAGCCAGCAAAAAACGCAACCTGCGGCCGTTAGTGATACGGTATCTCTATCGGCAACACTTGTGTGCTCCGTACTACAGGCAACTAACTGCATGCGGCTTCTCCTGCAGGATGACGCGTACGTTGACCGCCTTGCCCCGTATACGACAGGCCTCAGTCGTATAAGGGGGCTTCGTTCAAACTGCGCTTGTAATTGGCGTAGCATGTGACGTCAAGGCCAGTTTCAGTGAACAGGAACCGGATACGGGACGTCGCTCACGATAAGGGCATCGCTCCACGCAGGTGCGCGCACAGCCTGATTCTTGTTTATGGCCCAAGAAAAGCAACCCGGAGACGAGCGATTGAGGAGCTTTATTTCGAAATGACTCAAATCCACCAGGCATAATTTCAGAAACAAGCGAAAATTTATGACCAGGCCTAAATGAAACGGTGTCAGAGCTTTTATATGATATGTTCTGCATGTCAGCTAGGGAAAGTTAGCTTCGAAAGCGTTGCCTTTAGGTCCGTAAAAAACAAAATTTCGTTTGTTTCTGAAATTCTGTTCAGGTATATTTGACTTGTTTCGAAATAAAGCTCCTCAGTTCCTTTCAGCTTCTTCCTTTTTTTTCCTTTCCTTTCCTTTATTCCTTTTCTCTGCTTAAAATCGCTTGCAAACTCGCGAGTGCACTCCGTTTACCCACTAACAGAGTTTAGCGCACTAAGTTTACCCATACCTTAACCTTGTCATTCCGCTTCTTTCGTCGCTATACATTTTCTGCGCCTTTTCAGATCCAGGTTTTGCATTCTCAGCGAAGTAGCTCTTTACGTCTTGAGTGTGCGTGCACTTTTAATTTCCCAAACATGATTCTCAGGAGCGTGTTGCCCGTCATAATGCGAATTCGTAGTTTTAGCTGACTACGGAACGCATCAATCACAGCGAGGCTAGAACAATCGTAAAGTGTACGCAACCATATGGCAGTGCTTGAAAACGTGCACACTGGATTGGGACTGTGCGTCACACACGTGCACTTGCACGTGTGAAAGAAGGGCATGGTCTCTTGTCACAAACTGCAGTCAGAAAATATACTGACCGGCATAGCACGTGACGGGATATTATTATTATTATTATTATTATTATTATTATTATTATTATTATTATTGTTATTATTATTATTATTATTATTATTATTATTATTATTATTTCGTTTGTATTTTGTATTTTATTTTGTATTTGAGAGATGTGTACATTATGTTTCGTGTGTTTCTGTTTCCGTGCGCCAGCACAAAGGCCTACCCCGGCTGTTCCTGGGCACGCAAATAAATGATTGATTGATTGATTGATTGATTATTATTATTATGACTAGTACTTTGGATGTGTTTTATCAGAATGTGCGCGGTCTTCGTACCAAGGCAACTGACGTCTTTAATAATGTTCTGGCTTCTTGTTTTCCGTTAATAGCTATCTCTGAAACTTGGTTGTGCCCTGAGATCCTGTCCAGTGATTATTTCCCTCAAAATTACCATGTATATCGTAGTGATCGTGCCTTGACGGGAAGCAAACAAAAAGGGGGTGGGGTCCTTCTTGCCGTCGACAAATCTCTCCCGAGTGTGCTTTGTAGTGATATTCAGAACGCAGATGAGTCTGTATGGTTTGAAATTCTTATCTCTAAAACTGAAAAACTTCTTGTTGGTGTTTTTTACATTCCCCCTGATGTAGCTCCTGACGCATTCAATCAGTTAGTCTCCTCCATTGAACAGGAGCTTATTACTCATTGCAACCGCAAGGTCCTCCTTCTGGGAGACTTTAACGCTCCTGGCGTTCAGTGGAGCCATCTATCCTGTTCCCACCATAACCACCACATTGAACAGAGGGGTAATAGATTACTAGATTTTTCGTCTTTCACTTCCATGGCACAACATAATCACATAGAAAACTGCAGTGGAAACATTTTGGACCTGTGTTTTTCGAATGTTGATGATGTTAGTGTGTCACACTCTGATTGTCCTTTAGACCTGACAGATTTCATCCTCCTCTTTCTATTTCCTGTTCCCTTCCCACAATGCTCCACCATTCCGTAAGTTCCTGCAACACGCAACCTCGCTACGCTTTCGCCCGGGGAGATTACGTTGGGCTGTATGATTACTTTTCTGCTGCCCCTTGGTCGACAGTCATTGAGCAAACTGATGTCAATGAACAAGTTGACCGTTTTACGGAGATTGTACTTTTGGGTATGAAGAAATACATCCCGCAATATTTACCAAAAAAGTTCAAATTCCCACACTGGTTTTCTTCTGAATTGCGGGATGCCCTTAAACTCAAAGAACGTGCGCACAGAAAGATGAAGCGCTCTGGTGCGAACCAGTTCGCTCAGGAGTTTCGGCGCCTACGTGCCTTATGCAAAATATTGCACAAGCGTGATCATGCTTCGTACCTGGCGTCAGTCGAAGCTAAAGCAACCCATCAACCGGGAGCCTTCTGGAAGTACATTCATTCAAGATCTAGTAAAACTAAAGAATCTATTCGTTTACTAGACTCCAAAGGCAATGAGGTTGCGGAGGTGGCCGACTGCTTTGCTCGTCAGTTTTCTTCTTTTTTTGGAATTAGCGGTGGCAGTGATAACAGTAGCGCCCCTTTTCACCAGGGCGGTAACTCTGGTTATTTCCAACTGGATGAGAACATCGTGCGGACCAGTATCAAGCGGCTAAAGCCCTCGCTTTCTTGTGGACCAGATGGTATTCCTGCCGCTATTCTAAAAACGCATGCAAACATATTCGTTCCTGTGTTCACTTCAATGTTTAATAACTGTCTCCGGTCTGGCACGTTCCCTCGCTCATGGAAAATCTCTCGCGTATTCCCTGTATTCAAGTCAGGCCCAAAAACTGACGCCATAAACTATAGGCCAGTCTCGCTCCTTTGTTCTGCCTCTAAAATATTCGAGTTATCTCTTCATATGGTCTTGTCTTTCTCACTTAAACACGTCCTCATTCCTAATCAACATGGCTTTATGCGTGGTCGTTCAACTTCCACAAACCTCGCGTGCTTCATGGAGCAGGCCGTCCCAGCAATCGTTGGTAGAAGCCAGCTTGATGTGGTCTACTGTGACATGAGCAAGGCCTTTGATGTAGTCAACCACTCGTTATTGCTTGCCAAGCTCATTCTGTTAGATGTCCACGCTTCTTTGGTGGGTCTTATACGTTGCTATCTCCAGCAGCGATATTGCTATGTAAGTGTTAACGGTCAAACTTCATTTAGGTACAAAGCAACCAGTGGTGTACACCAGGGATCTGTTCTTGGTCCCCTTCTTTTCTCCATTTTCATTAACGATGTTGCTTCTGTAATTCAAAATTCTTCTTTTTTGTTGTATGCTGAAGATATGAAAATCTTTAGAGAAGTGCGTAATATTCATGACTGTAATTATCTTCAGGCTGATATCGCGTCATTCCATCGTTGGTGCACCAAAAACGACTTAATTTTGAACCCCTCAAAAACGAAAGTTGTCTCCTATAGTAGAAAAACTCAACAGCTGCAATATTCTTATAAAATTGCAAGCACTGCATTGCCGAGGGTGACTGAAATTCGAGACTTGGGAGTACTATTCGATTCTTCTCTGACTTTCTCTTCCCACGTTACACAAATTACCCGTCGCTCTCTTCGATGTCTGGGTGCTGTTTGCAGGTATTCTAGAGAGTTTAAAGGTCCTCTTCCTTTCTTAAAGTTGTATTCGGCTCTCTGCTTACCTCTTCTCGAATACGGCTCTGTTGTTTGGAATGGAACTTGCAAGTCGAATAGTGACCGTATCGAAAGAGTTCAAAATAAGTTCCTCTTTATCTTTAAGCACCGCTTCCGTCATGTGCAAGAAGACGCTAACGGCAGTGTGCCTTTTCTGAAAAGTCTTCCTTCCCTTCGGTGTCGACGAATGCGAGCTGATATTATCTTTCTTTATAAACTTCTTCATGGGGATATTTTGTGTGACGACTTGGTTACACTTATCAATGTCAACTTGCCGAACAAACTTTTCCGAACATTTCGAACTTTTAGAACAGATGCTTTAAGTAGAAGACGCTCGTCCATCTGCAGAATACAATGTGCATATAATGAATATTCTGATCGTCTTGATATATTCCAGAGCTTTTTCTTGGTTCTCTAACGACTTGAAAACTGTTGTAGCTTTAGTGCTTTTATGTCATTGCAAATTTATGTGCCGTATTTATTTTAGGCAAATCATGTTCTTGTTTGTTTGTTTTTCACTTTTCCTGGTTTTGCGTTGCTTGAATTTCTGTAGGTTTGAGTGCCAGTGCTTGTAATGCTGAACTTCTTTCAAATTTGAAACTTCCGAACATTTTGTTTAAAACCTTCGTTTTATGTGTATAACTTATCTCTGTCATGTTCAGTGAGTACTTCCTGTTTTTCACGTGCCTTGAACATTTCGCTGTCCGAGTGTCATGGCTTGCAACGCTTGGTCTCCTGTTTCTTTTCTTTTTTTTTTTTTTGCTGTTTTGCTTTCTGAGATTGCTGTAACTATATTTACTTTATTGTTTCCGTCATGCATACGGTTTTGTGTGTTGTGTTGTCTTGATTTTAGTTTGTTTTTATGTATGTTTTGTATATGGTGTACCAGTACCAAGACCCTAGGGTTGTTCCTGGGCACCGAAAATAAAGGTTGATTGATTGATTGATTGATTGATTGATTGATTGATTGATTGATTATTATTATTATTATTATTATTATTATTATTATTATTATTATTATTATTATTATTATTATTATTATTATTATTATTATTATTATTATTATTATTATTATTATTATTATTATTATTATTCTTTCCTTTGAGCACAAAAACCATTATGCAGCGCAGAAATGCAGCATGCTATTAGATTTTCAATCGTTCACCTCCATGCAGCAGTTTTGCCGCATAGAAACCTCTTGTGGTAATGTTCTAGATGTGTGCTTCTCAAACTTAAAAAACGTACAAGTGTGTGCCTCCGAAATATCCCTTGTGCACCCCGACAAGTTTCACCCCCCTCTTATTGTCTCTGTCTCGGTCGCGACCCAGCATCGCTCTGGCGGTGTTGACAATTGTGCAGTCCCGCGATATGCTTTCAAGCGTGGAGATTATGCTGGACTGTATCACTTTTATTCATCTGCTGAATGGTCTAGTGTTTTGGATGTCAATGATGTTGACGAACAGGTTCGACGTTTTACCGAAATCGTCAGGAGTGGCATGGAAAAGTACATCCCTTGTTATAAGCCTGTTCCTTCCAAATTTCCCCACTGGTTTTTTAAAGAACTTCGAAGTTCGCTTAAACTTAAGGACAGCGCCCACAAAAAGGCCAAGCGTTCTGGGCTTGACAAGTGGAAAGCGGAGTTTAGTCGGTATCGCTCACTTTGTAAAATCCTCTACCGGCGTGACCACCAGCTCTATAGAGGCTGCTGCGTCTCAGAAACCGGCTGAATTCTGGAGGTATGTACGCGGCCGTTCTAAGGCGTCTAAAGAACACGTTAGCCTGCTTAATTCCGATGGTGAAGAGGTTGAGGATGTTGCCACCAGTTTTGCTCAGTACTTTCATTCTGTCTTTCAACTGCCAGATGGCAACGACGAACGCCTATCGTTTAATAACTCTAATTTAATACACTTATGTTCGATGAAAAAATTGTCAATGATAGCCTTCAACGGCTGAAACCATCATTTTCCTGTGGTGCAGATGGAATTCCAGCAGCCCTCATGAAGGCTTACGGCAACATTTTTGTGCCTGTCTTAACTTCCATTTATAATAACTGCTTACTTTTCGGCAAATTTCCTCGTGCATGGAAGATCGCTCGAATTTTTCCAATATTTAAGTCAGGTGATAAGTCAGCCGTTTCTAACTATCGCCCGATCTCACTCCTTTGTGTCGCCTCAAAACTCTTTGAGTCAGCTCTGCACAAAGTTCTTGCTGCCTGCGTCAAGAACGTTGTGATACCAAATCAGCACGGCTTTTTCTCGGGTCGATCGACGGTCACAAATCTTGCAAGCTTTATGACACAGGCTTCGGCTGCAGTTTGTGAAAACGGCCAGTTGGACGTTATTTATTTTGACCTCAGTAAGGCGTTTGATGTGGTGAACCATCAGTTATTAATTAACAAGCTTGCTAAGTCCGGTGTAGACGCAAGCCTTGTTGCCTTGTTGTCCAACTATCTCCTTGACCGGTCCTTTTATGTAGATGTTAACTACAAAAAGTCTAGTGTTTACCCTGCAACAAGTGGTGTACCCCAGGGTTCCGTGCTGGGTCCATTATTGTTTTCTGTCTTTATCAATCATGGTTCAACAGTGTTAACAAACTCTTCTTTTCTTCTCTATGCTGATGATGTCAAACTATTTAGGCACATTAGCGGTGTTCAGGACTGCTGTGCCTTGCAGAGGGATGTGTCGGAATTATCGGTCTGGTGCAGGAAAAACTGCCTAATTTTAAACCCCACTAAAACAAAGGTAGTCACCTACAGCCGGAAAACCCACCGTCTGCTGTTTTCCTACAGTATTGAGGGAGCTCCTCTGCAAAAGGTTGAGGAGATTAGGGACCTAGGGGTGCTTTTCGACAGTACCCTCTCTTTTTCTCCTCATATTAGGCTCATCGCCCGGCGAGCACTCCGAAGCCTTGGAAATGTGTGTCGGATTACAAAGGAATTTTCTTCTCCAGATCCATTTCTAATGCTATACAATGCAATATGTATACCACAGTTAGAATATGCTTCTGTTGCCTGGAACGGCATCTCCAAATCTAGTAGTGAATTAATCGAACGTGTGCAGAAGAAGTTTTTATTCATATTTAAGCACCGTCATCACAATCACAGTTTTCATCCTGATTCTGACTTACCGATAGTCCCTTCCATCCCTTCCTTGAACTGCAGACGTATGCGTGCAGACCTTACATTTCTTCACAAAATTGTTCATGGTGACCTTTCTTGCGCAGACCTGCTTAACTGTATAGAGTTTAGTGTACCACAAAGGCCCACCAGGTCGTATCGCCCGTTCTTGACCGCTGCGCGCAACTCCAATCAGTCTCCTGTGCGCACAATACAGAATTGTTACAACCGCTTCTTTGAACGCCTTGACATCTTTCAGAAATCCTTTACAGTTTACCGTACAGCGCTGTTGAATACGTATGTTAAACACCTATTATATGTCTGTCGTTCTTTTTTTTTCTGGAATTTGGTTCCTCTGCGGTTGTATCTATCCAACTGATAGTTGCCTATTTTTGAAACTGTTTACTGTCATTTGTTCGTCTTTTCATTTGTCTCTACACTCTTGCCGTTGTTTTTGTTGTATTACTGTCAAACTTTGTTGCTCTGCCTGTCGTGTGGCCTTTACGACGGGCAGAGCAACATAGGCATCTTCTTTTTTTATTTTTTACCTGTACCCAGGCTCCGCCTGTGCTTTATTTCTGTCATTTTCACTACTTCAATTTGTGTGTGTCTTGTCGCTTGTTTGTTTCTTGCTATATGCTTCTTGTATTTTGTTTTCATGTAACTACCCGTGCGCCAGCACTCAGGCCTCTGGCTGTTCCTGGGCACGTAAATAAACATGATTGATTGATTGATTGATTGATTGATTGATTGATTGATTGATTGATTGATTGATTGATTGATTGATTGATTGATTGATTGATTGATTGATTGATTGATTGATTGATTGATTGATTGATTGATTGATTATTATAACGCCACTGACTTCAAAAATACCTTAAATTCAATAGAAAATGTTGTAACCTCTCACAGCGATCACAATTTTCTGATAACTGGTGACTTTAACGCACCCGGTATTGCATGGGAAACTCAGTTGGTTGATCGGGCGTCTCATCCGATATCACAGAAGTGTGAAATTTCGCTAGATTTTATTTCTTTCACTTCGTTACAGCAATGCAACTTCATTAAGAATCTGCGTGGAAACGTTTTGGACTTGTATTTTACTAACATAGAACAGGTTGAGGTGTCGCGTAGTTATATTGCCCTCGTAAAACTTGACAGGTTTCACCCCCCCCCCCCCCCTTACTCATTTCAATTTCTAACGTATCCCTTGCCCACCACAGTCCTCCTGTCAACACACCAGGTGTCTGTGGTTGCAACTTCGCTCGAGGGGACTATATTAGCTTGTTTCGCTTCCTCGGTGAGACGGATTGGTCACCATTGGGCACCCTCAATGACGCTGACGAAATAACTGATTTTTTCACGGAAGTTCTTCATGATGGCTTAATCAGATGTGTACCTAAAAAAACTAAAAAAAGCAGCAATTATCCGTACTGGTTTTCATCTGAACTAAGAAAGGTCCTTGGTAGAAAGAATTGAGCTCACAAACAAGCAAAGAAAACTGGCCAAGAGAGGTGGCAGTGAGTTTCGTCAACTCAGGTGGCATTGTAAATATCTGCTTAAGCGTGATAGGTCCAGTTACATTGCCGCGGTTGAAGCTGATGCACCACGCAATGCTAAAGCTTTCTGGGGTCATGTCCGTGCACAAACTTCTAAAAACTACCCAGGAAATATTAACCTCATTGACAAGAGGGGTGCCAGCATTCCTGACGTTCCTAATGCGTTTGCTCAACAATTCAGTTCAGTATTCGGCAAGAAAAGTGCAGCCTGCCCCCCTCAAGTGTTTCCGGGGTATGATAAAAGCTCAGAATGGTTTATTTCGGCAAGTTTTGTATCAAGAGCTCTAAAGCGAGTTTAGCTGTCATTTTCGTGCGGCCCTGACGGCATTCCTTCTGCAGTACTGAAGGCGTTTGGGGATCTTCTTGTTCCGGTCTTGGCGCATATATTTCGAACGTCACTCAATACCGGTAAGTTCCCCACTCGTTGGAAAACTGCGCGTGTTGTTCCTATATTTAAGTCAGGGTCAAAGTTAGACCCCACAAACTACCACCCGATTTATATTTTCTGCACTGCTTCAAAACTCTTTGAGACCGTACTACATACACTAGTCACTTTCAGTGTAAATCTATATTATTACCTCAGCAACACGGCTTTCTCGCTGGGAGATCGACCACCACTAATCTTGTAAATTTTATGCTGCATGCTTCGGAAGCTGTGCAGGGAAGAGGACAACTCGATGTCGTTTACTTCGATTTGAGCAAGGCTTTTGATGTCGTCTGCCATGATATATTTTTTAAAAAGGTGCGTCAACTCGATTTACAACCATCCATCACATCCCTTTTCTGAAATTATTTTTCGGGTAAGTCATGCTTCGTGCATGCAAACGGGCAGTCTTCCCTCTCCTACGAGGCCACAAGCGGTGTCCCTCAGGGCTCTGTTCTGGGGCCACTCCTAGGGCTCTGTTCTGGGGCCACTCCTTTTCTCAATTTTTATAAATGATGTTTCCTCAGTAATTCATGATTGTCACTTTCTCTTATATGCTGATGATGTCAAAATATTTAAGGCTGTTTCAAACACCACAAGCTGTTCCGCTCTCCAGCGAGCGGTCATGTCTTTTTCAGATTGGTGCTCACGCAACGAACTCCTTATTAATACATCAAAAACTAAGGTAATGACATACACTAGAAAAACTGACAACATATTGTTCTCCTATAACATTAACGGTGAAGCACTACCACGTGTTGTGGAGATTAAGGATCTTGGTGTTAATTTCGACAGTAAATTGAGCTTCTCCCCGCACATCCGGGAGGTCACTCGGCGGGCCCTCCGATCTCTTGGCGTTATATGTCGCCTATCAAAGGACGTCAACGAGCCGGACTCTTTTCTCTATTTGTCGTCCGCAGCTCAAGTATGCTTCTGGGGTATGGAATAGCACATGCAAAACACTCTGTATGCATATTGAAAGTGTCCAGAAGAAGTTTATATCTATCTTCAATCATCGCTTTGCTAGCCATAACAATTTTGGGTCATTCTCTGTACCGATGCTAGAGTGCTTAAACTCCAGACGTATTGAGGCTGACCTTCTTTTCCTGTTAAAAATCATTCACGGCACAGTGTCTTGCGGTGAAATGCTGCAACATGTTCCACTCCATGTGCCGCAAAAATCCACCAGAAGACACGACACATTTTTTAATCCCAGTTGTCTGCGAGGCTTGTGCCCCATGTTTCGCCTCCAGTGTACGTACAATCAGTACTCCGAATATTTAGACATATTTAATAATTCCTCGACACAGTTCCGCAAACATGTCTGTGAGCTTGTCATGTAAGTGACCTTTTTTATCCTCTGTTCACGCGCGGTCACTTGGGCATGAAGTGATGACAACACAATCCTTTCTTTTTTTATATATTCCCCTTATTCAATGTCTGGTTTTCTCTACATGTATATTCCTTCTATGCTCATTTTCTTAGATATAAGCTATCTTGATTCACTCCGTTTCCATGCAACTAAACTTTGTTTACATTTATGCATATTTTTGAAATTATCTATGTATGACGACCACTGGCGTGGTGTCACATGCCTTACTGCAAGGCACTGTACTTGTTTTTGTGTGTATGTGTGTGTTTGTGTTTTCTGTGGGTGCATGTATATTCTGGTGTACGACTGTGTGTAACTTTCGTGTGCGTGTGTGTCAGCGACACTGTCTTTTAATTGCATTACTTGTGAGGTGTGGGCATCTTACATTGCCTGTTTTAAATGCAGAGCATTTCAGTAACTCACGATGTCACCCGCGTTGACGTCCGTAGGCGTCCGTAGTCGTAGTCCGCACCCCTCCCCCTACACTATATAAAAAAAATACTATCCGGCGCCTGGTTTCGATCCCTCGACCCTGCGGGCGGAACGCAATGTACATGGTGCTCTACCCACTGCGCCACAAAGCCGACACAGAATGGGAGGCTACGAACGCGCCTTATATCCTTGACTCATTCAAATTACTGCTGACGAGCGCTCTCTCGTCAGCAGTTGCCACAAGTGCAACAACATTAACGTAACGCAAACTACTTAACGTCGTGCGCCCCCGGAAATGCTCTGCATTTGATCGGGCCCCTCGCGAGGGGGATGTTTCACTGCGTCGCCATGCGAACAGTTTGCCATTATAGTTTCCGCCCGCTTCGGTCGGTGTCGCCACGGTTCAAACCACGGCAGGGGAGCTGCGCGGGCGTTCGTTGATCGGCGTGCGTTCCGGCGTGGTGGTTTTGTTTGGCGTAAAGAGGCGAAAAATAGAAGGCGAAAGGGGCGCTTTCGTTATACTGCTGACCAACTGCTAAAGAAGCTCCAGTGCTCGGCCTAAGTAGCCTAGATAATAAAGAAAAAAAAGCTCAAGTAGCCTAGACGTAGAATCGCCGGTTTTGGGGGGACGCCCAGGGTTCCAATCCCAAAGATTTTTTTAAAGGCGATAGTCTTTCTTGGGCTACTTAAACCCAGAAATTTTGGTCTGTCTGTATGTCTCTCTGTCTGTATGTATGTCTGTCTGTCTGTCCGTCTGTCAGTCTGTAACTCGATTGAGCCACCCTGCCAAAGTAAAATTGATATTGCGCAATAGTCTTATATACTCACAGCCAAGTGTAAACGCCTTAGCCCGGTTTATATGTTCATACTTGTCAACTTTGTTGAACAAGAACAAGACATTGCGCAAATTTAAGACAGGAAATTAGTGCACAAGGGATATTTACAGTGTTCTTTTATTAAAAAATTCATGGATGCTTGGTTTTTCGATAACAACTGATATTCTACATCTACTTCAGAAAACCGCCGCCTCCTGGCGGCATATGAAAAATCACGCGGCAATAGCAACGAAAGGTTCCACTAGCTAGGTTCCACGTTCTGCATGGAATGCACGTGGAGCGCGGCCACGCGGTTCTATAAACCTTGTAGTCGGCCGCCTCCATTCACGCGCGCGTCTCCGCCGTACTGTAGCGCTGGCATCGAGGAACCCGGCCTGTAGCAGTGGAACGCGGTAAATTGAAATCGCCTTGCGCAAACCTTTAGTGTGTTTACCTTGGGATGAGCGCGACGGTACAGGAACAGCATGAGAGGTGAGCGGGAAAGCAAAGGGGGGCATTTCCTTGGCAAATGTCTACAAAGACTATCGTCTTTTCACGACATTTGCAACGAAAGAAGCAGATACGCGGCCAATTTTTTCTTCGTGCGCCAGCACAAAGGCCCTCAAGCTGTTCCTGGGCACGTTAATAAACGATTGATTGATTGATTGATTGATTGATTGATTGATTGATTGATTGATTGATTGATTGATTGATTGATTGATTGATTGATTGATTGATTGATTGATTGATTGATTGATTGATTGATTATTGTGTGCCAACACAAAAAGCGCGACAGCGCAAGCATCATAGCAAGAACTTCGGCATAACAAAGATTACAAAGTCACATATAGTCCCTCATAAAAGAAAAAAAAAGAAATTAAAAGAGGTGGGAGCTATGTCGGCAAGCTATGTCGGGCCCCCTAATTAAAGTAATATCAACGAACAATCACTGACTTGCAACTGCAGTGCTTATGACGACGACAATGGTCCCGTCATCATAGTCGTCAGGAGGTGACACACAACGAATCAGGGGTCCAGCCAGACAGTCGCACAAATCTTCAAAGATAAAATTTTATACTAATAATAATATACCGAGAAGGGTTGCGGGAACTTATCCTGAGAAAGCGGCTGAAACACACCCCTAAAAACGAGTGCACGAAGCGGCGGCGAAGAACAAGCAAAGAAAAAAAAAAATAAGATAGATATAAAACGAAAACTATAAACAAAAAAAAAAAACGATCGAAGACGCGTTGGTGGACCTGTCAGAATGCGGAAGCATCTCGTCCCTCTTCTCCGCGAACATGGGAATCGGCTCGATGCGCCCGTCTTGCTCGCTTTGGCTGCCTGTTGCTCCTTTTGTTGCCCACCAGTGTCGGCCTTTCGTCGCCGCCATTCTCAATCCTGCCTCTTTTGACGCCCACACAGGCTGCAGAGTCGACACTACAATTCGTACAAGCAGGGGCGGGATGACAAGACCCGTTCAGGCAAAAGCAGCTGTCCAGCCGTGCTTCTTCGCAGCAGCGTCTCCAGCGTTTCGAAAGCAACTTTCCCCACGCCCTCTCTTCAATCTGTCGTTCTGAGCTCTTCTACCGCGCGCTCGTGACAGAACGACGCGAAATGAACAGAATGTCGCGAACATTTCGCCGGCATGCCTCATCTATTGCTCACTCAAAAAAAATTAATTTGAAATTCTTCTCACAACTCATGCAACGCCCTCCCTCCCCGCTTCCTGAAACCGGCCCTCAACGCCGTATCCGAAAAATGCGACCGCAAGGATTTGACTCCACAGCCGGACCCACCCATGCCCGAGAATATCCCGTGTTGCCTCCAGGGCCTGCTACACAAGGTCTGCTCCGGCGCAGCGGTCACTGCTGACATCTGTGACCGATGGATCTGGCATCCCTGCGGAATTCAGTCGGCCTCACGCCCGTTTCTTCTGTATACTGCCCTCCCTTGCCCGCTGTGCAGTGGCGATCGACTCATTAAGCGTCCCCTCCTCGTAGACTGTACCGGACTCTTCGAGGAACGCTGAGGTTTTTACCTTCGCATCACATTCCTTCAAGAGGCTAGAACACCTACATGTGATGGGAAAGAAACATTGACTGTATGAAAATACGCCGAATGCACCGGTCTAGTAAAAATGACCTAAATGAAGTGGTGCGTGTGCGGGGCGGGCACGAGCAGGGCTCCAATCTCATCCGCCCACTTGTTTTATTTCCCCGTCTTCCTCCATTTCCCCTACCAGGCGTTCGACCACCCTCATTTAAACCCATTCATTCATTCATTGAAGTGCGACACGGCTGAGCGACATGTTAGGCCGGAAGGCCCGGAACACAACGCTCATCGCCATATGAAAAGAAAATCCGCCCAGGGGCATTTGCACCTGCATCTTCTCGGTCGCAGAACAATCCGCTCGCGAAGAAACCATAAATTACCATCGGACCAAGTAGTGCTCAACGTTTGAAACTGCCGGATCTTTTCATGCGCGGAGTTTATTTCTGGTAATTTTCAGCGATAACAACTCTGCCTTCCAAGGTGAACGTTACACTGCAAGATGCACTGATCAATACCATCATAGCTCTAAGTTACATTTCAAGTATTTCTGCGCAACAGAATTGAATAAACGTTGTTAAAGGTGCCGAAGTCTTCGTTCGAACTCAGCAATTTATACTATATTTGTTATCCTTGTAGTTCAAGACATCTAAGGAAGGCGAGCTGAAATCTTACTTTCAAGTTATACATTTGCTTTTTTTTTTCTTTGTGACTTTTATCCCATTAATTCAGATTTTCCTAACATCAACATCTCTTACACGTGCGTCACGTCAAAATAACAAATCCTAGATATGCGTGTGAATGCGATTTTTATCGCCATAAGCATATCATACTGAGCGGCCTTCCTGCTATAATTCTCCGTTCTGTTATTTTCGTGTGTGTCTCAAATTTCTTTGTTTTTACATCGTTTTTGTACTTGAGCTTCAAGATACTCCAAGATTTAGCCCACTCATCTCCCGTTGTTTGTCGGCCTGCATAATTTTTTAGTTCTGCCTCCTTGGTCTGGAAGACCCATCGTGGGCTTAACCTACTAGCGTTTTAGCTTGCACTCACACATAAAAAACGGCTTTACGTGCGCTATTCTTTGTCAGAGAACAAGAAAAAAATGCCCCACCATGACTGTGCTCATGAAGGGGGATTACATACGATGCACCTTTCGCGGGTTCGTATATGAATGTTAATACGTTAAACCGAAAACTTTTGCGTGAATTCAATTTTCCGAGGGTCAGCCAGTCCCCGAGGCGGCATTTTTACGCAGTGCGCGCGACCAGGAGCAAGCGGAGTAAAAAGGCTGATGATTTATGAGCTGACCAGCCAGCAGCTTTATTAAGTTACGCTAAAAGGCTGTGGTACTGGGCACAATGCAGTTCTTTCACGGGGCTCCTTTCTTGTGCGCACAAGTTGCTGCTGGGTACAACAATAGGAAGGCCCTGAGGGAATGACCGCCGTTTATTGCTTTTTCGCTGCAGGAAAAATAAATCCACGGCGCCACAAGCGCGCTCCATATTCCTTCATAAGGATACGATGGCGTGTATTTAACCTTTATTGTTTCCCTTCCGCGAATAATGAGTAATGTTTCCACGCATATGCGTGGTGAGGAAATAGCACTGCGCTGGCAAGCCGGCGACAGCGAGCTGCGACGTCTTAGTAGCCTTGCGCAATGCTCGGAAATCGTGTCCTGTCACACTCGTGCGTTTTTACCCATGCTCTATATATGAGCCGAGGCTGTAAAAACGTAATTTTTGCTGATTGCGTGCAGGCGTGCGGCAGTGATGCAAAAGGCGAATCCTGCCCGTGTCCCCTGTCGGGTTAATGTGCTACGTTTCGTGCATTTTCTCGAGTTCGTATTGTAGTTTTGCGCCGCGAGGCTACAGTATACAGCTATACTATGATCATGGCGCGCTCTGGTGGAGCGCCATGAGTCGGTTAGCCCCACCTCAAGTTCTGCCACATTTCGTATCACAGAAGCAGAGCACCCGCGGGTCTTTTTAGTGCGGTAGGCGTTTTTAGCCTATTTAACGCACTTTGCGGTATGTATCTGTCTCGCCTATTAGGCTGACCCTTCCGAGGCACATAAAAAAATTGCATGGAGCATGGTTTTGATCCAAGGACCTCTGGGTTATGGGACCAGCACACCTTCACTATGCCCCTCTTCTCATTCCAAGGGAGGCAGCAGATTTTGGCCGGAATCTAAAGTCCTGTAGTGAATAAGTGGCAATGGTTTGATATTCGACTGTGTCTACTTTTAACGCGATTAGTATCCCACTTAACCCAGCTTGCGGTATGCCCCTTTCTCCTCTCTTACGCCTCTTCCAGGCGAGATATATCTCCAACAACCATATACCAAGTACACGGATGCCGCAGCCTATCCCGACCGACCAGCCCATATGCACTCCCCGCCCTCGACTCCCATGGATCGCTCAGGGCATCCGCCACCCTCGCTCTAATGCTTCTACGACCACAGATGAAGAAACCGTCATTGCCCCAGCAGCCATCAAAGCCACATCTAGGTGATAACAGACTCCCAGCAAGCATGCCGTATGTATACCCCACAAGCCGCATATCCTGCCCGGCCATTGAGCGTCTTACACAATTCAAGGCCTCCTCTACATCCAAATCGTATGGACTCTGGGACACGCCTCCCTCCCAAGCATGGTGTAAGACATATATTAGATGAGGAGGCAGCCACAGACGCAGCTTGCAAGACAAACGTTTGCTCGTCGTTCTAATAAAGTCGCCCAACAGATGCCGCGGAGACCATTTACTGCAGCGCCCTCCACCAGCAGAGAAAAGAAGTTGCCTGAGCGCCAGCCACTCGGAGGTGTCCGGATATTTTCGGCTCTTTGTCGGGCATTCTCGGCAGCTTTCGTAACCGGTCGTCTTCTCGGTGTCTGCTCACCCAGGTGGCTATGGCTCGCCGCGGCTTAGCCGGCTCCGCCGGTCGGTGGAGCAGACGATAATTTGGAAAAAGCCGTGCGAGAGCATTTGCGCTCACCGCAGTGCTTCAACGTGTTCTTGGCAGGTGTCGGTAACAATCAAAAGAAAGTAACTAATACTAAACCGAAGTGAATGTATGTCGCGGTAGCCGTTGAGCACTCACACAAGTGAGATTTCATGCTTGCGCAACGAAAAAATGGGGTGCCAATGCTTTATACAGGACGTGCTGCAACGCCGGTACACGCAGCTGGCAAGGAAAGATGACACTGTTTAACGTTCCCTGCGATCATAAACGAATAAATGCGTGCTCTGCAGCCATTCCCAGTAGACAATGATGCTATTTGCAGTCGGCATTCCTCTGAGAGTGCGGGTGTACGAAACGGTACTTTTCGGAGGTTGAACGGGAAGTACTGCTGAAGGTCGAAGAGGCGCGCGCTCGCAAACGATGCAGTGCCGTCAATTTTTCCGTTGGCAACGGCACCTCAGCTACTCAGTACAAGCAGCGGCAAAAAGGAAGCGTCCGCTGCCGCCACAGCGCCCCGAAATACAAGGATGGTAGCCGAGTTTCTGGAATGAATTAAACTAGCGGCGAGTACGCTGATGTTTCTTCGTCACAAATGGCGTTGCACAACTCGGGTAAGTTTACGCACGACGTAGCGGAGATGAGTCACTGGCGGTGCCTAATGTTCAGAGGAGCTACGGCGCGGGTCTTAATGAACTTAGTACGCCCGCGCTATTGCAGCTGTTTTAACAAATGCGGCAAATTACGCTTTAAGATCGCGTTGTTTGAGCTCACTCGGTGAGCTCACACAAACAACGTTGTTTTACACGCATGCGACTAGTGCCTGCGAACCAACTTGCTTCAGACAGTCGTTGGTGAAGCCACAGGAAGCCTAGGACGCTGCGAAGCTAAGTTAGGAGTTCTGCGGCGCCAGATGTCCTTTCAATCAAAGGTCTACGCGCGGCGCCCCCAACTTTATTTGACAGCTTCTTGGGCCGTTGTGTCCACTCCTAAAAGTATATCTACACCATGCTTCCAAGGAAGGGGGCGGCTCACGCCACAGCTCACGACATCCGGTGGAGGGTGGACGACTCGGCTCTATACTCCCCCTCGTCCAAACCGTTCCATTATGTTGCGCTGAAACTCTAGACCACTACTACGCAGCCGCATCCTCTATCCTCCACATCACCCGCCTCTGAACGATAACAACGCCCGCCTTTGGCGCATACTCCAAACACAAACTTACGTTAACACCCCCATTCTATACCACATCTCTCCTAACAATACTCCTGCAATTGCCCCTTTTGTCATACTCCCTGCACACCATACCGTTTCGTCAAGGGCTTCCCTTCCCATGCACATAACGCCCTTCCCATCCGCATGACCGGAGAAGTTTGTGTGCGAACTGACCAGCTCGCGACCTAAAGGTCAAGAACACCTGATCTCACAGGGCCGAGTAGCGGCGAAATCTCGTGGCATGCTGTTATAAAAAAAAAGGCCATCCACCTCTTTTACAGTGGAGCTGTATTAGGCTCGTTTTCATACATTTCTCGAGGCCTTTAGATCAAAACCCACGATTATCCACCTGTCTTTGAAGCGCGAGACGCTCCATTGCACGCGCTTTAAATAGGCAGTAGTGAAAGGGAACGAGCAGCGGCGCAACGCGTAGGACAGGGATCGAAGCCCTTCGAAATCACGAGGCGGAAGCGGATCGCGAAGCAAAGACGCAAGAGGACGAAGCCCTTCGAGAACGCGTGGCGGAAGCAAAGCATTTCAGGCGTTTAATTGAACATAATGCCTTCGCATTTAAATCCCATAAGTGTTTGGTATCCTCGAACTGTCCTCAGACCGTGGGTTAGTGGCGATGACACTGCGCCTGTGGCCACAATGTCGGGCCGAAATGTGTCGGGCCGAAAACGGAGTTTACGCGTTACGTGTTGGAGACATTTTGCTTGCTATGCCACACCGATCCAGCCCAACCGACCACCATGCGGAGTACGTGCACCGATTTGACATTATCCAAGAATGTTTCTGCAGTTTCGAGTGTGCCGATCAGTGTATATTCTAGCGACAAGAAAGCCATTGTGACCGTCGTTACTAAGTGACAATGACTTTACAGCTCCGCTGGTCATCCACGTTCGCATCAGCGGAATGGACGTAATTTTTTTCCCCTTTTTTTGCTTCGGCTCCAACAACCGTAAAGAGATGGTGGGCAGCTCAAGGGTGGAATCCGAAGTCTAAGGCGGCGGATGTAGCAGCTCCTTCCATTGCTTGTCATCAGTTCTCGCTGACCTTGACGTATATACTGGTCAAGGCTGCCTCCCATGTCTCCACAGTAGTGGAATATGTGAAGTTTGAGTTGTCACTTGAGCATACCTTTGAACATTGCTGGGTTGCATATAAGAGAGTGGGCGTTTCACCGATTTTAGCAGCGTTTTAAGTTAATGTGTGATGTACCCATTGAACATCTTCGCCCACATACATTTGTAGATGATCGTGTTGGTTTATACTCCACAGAGCCCCTTGAAACAAGGGGAAAAATCGCATTCCTAGGCGTATGATGAGGAGACGTTCTTAAATGACGCGCGTCGCGCGCGGCAGTGGGAGGAGCCTGGCGACTTGCGCCAATGGGAAGGCGCGTGCCTCATGGCGGCAGTTTCGATGCGCTCGAGACAGCCGGCTGGCTCCGCCATAGATGTTTAGTCTTACCACCCTGGCAGATATTGCATGGGCGCTTTCACTAGCGGAGCGGATGATGTTTTATAGTACCATTTTAGCCCACATTATAAGCTCCTTTACCACAAAAGCAACTTCGTGCGTTCCTCCAGAAAACGCTCCATGCGGTTCACGCTTTAGCGTTTTTCTTAGAAGGAAATGCGGTAGTCGTGGTCGCACGGAGCACGGTATGTAAGTTCGGGTGCCTCTTCGTCGTTGCCTCGTTCTCTTCCAGGCCCATGTGTCCGGGTGTCCAGGTGACATTATTAACTTTCTGAATTGTGGAAGGGAGTATCTGACCGAAGCGTTTAGGTATTCTGCCTGCAGAAAACAGTCCAGTGCCCTTTGAAAGTCTGTTATGATGTTTACGCTTCTATTCGATATTTCCACTAGTCAGCTAGATCGCCAAAATGATGCCTCTAACTTACATTTCTTTGTTCCTGCACGTAGAAGGTCCATGCAGTAACAAAGATGAACTAAGTATAGTCAACTACAACAATTGCTGCCTCGTACTTTCGCACATGCCGGAGTCGGTGTATACTGTGGTCTCGTTATTCTGTAACTTCCCTCGAATAAACTTGATCCTGCCATAGTAGGTTTGAATCCACGTTTTTGGTAGAGGAGAGTTATTATGCCGAGTGGCTGTATCGGTGACATGTCCATCATGGCGCGCACCCAATGTTGGTGCCGCCATCAGTTCCAGTGCAAAACACACCGGGATGGCTCAGCGGGTAAGGCGTTGCGCCGGTGAGCCCAATGACGCGGGTGCGATTCCCAGCCGCGACGGCTCTTTTTCTGATAAAAGCAGAAAACTGAAGCGCCCGTGTGTAGGGATTTCGGCCCACATTAAAGATCCCGAGGTGGCAAAAATTATTTCGGAGCCTCCCATTATTACGGCTCACCTCGTTGCCCAGGTCAGTCAGGTGGTCAAAATTAATCCGGAGCCCTCCACTACGGCGCGCCTCATCGCCCGTGTAGCGTCGGCGCGTTAAACCTCACAATCAATCAAATCAATCAATCGTAGCCCAGGTGTAGCTTCGGCGCGTGAATTACCTAAAATTTGTATTTTTCTATCTTTCGTTGGAAACACGCTTCGGTGTGATGCCGTCAGCTGCGGGCACGGCTGGCGACCGTGTCTGTAGCTCAAGGCATCCTGGAATGAGGGCGCCTCTCGGAAGCATTTCCTTGATTTAATTAAAGTTTATTCTCTATCTCTCTCTCGAGTATGCTACCATCGTCTGGGCGTTGAACGAACTACACTGCGCAGGCGCGGCACCTGCTGAAAATGAGTGTCCTTTCTTTCGCCTCCCCCGTGGTGTCATTGTCCTCCTTTCCACACTTCGGTTGCCCCTGCAGTCCTGCACCATATTCCAGATTCAGGCCTGGCCTGAAATCTTGCCGCCTCAGTCGTAGCTTCCGGGAGGCAACGATGACGTATTTCCGCGAATGCTTGATGAGTACGGCTGATAGCGGAGGGCTAGCAGCCCCGGGGAAATCGAAAAATGAGCCTAATAACGCTATCACGTTAAAACATTATTTCTCCCAGGTACGCTCAGTTCTAGACTACTATATCAGCGCTTCACTGCACCGCAAAGACCCACGTACGCCTTAAATCTTGACAGCGCCGCGTATCTGCTCCCTTTATTGCAAGTGTCGTCGAAAGACGGCGGCCTTCTGTCAGCCCTCCGTAGTAGCCCCCTCTTCTTTCTCCCCTTGCCGCCCCTCAAGCTTATCTCCTCCCTCGCTTCTGATGAATGCAATGGAGCTTTGCTTGATTCCACTGAGTTTCCCCGCCTTCGCAATGCTCGCGCGCTGTCTGTGGGACCCAGTTATTCCTCTTAAAAGTGAACATTTCGACAGACTTCTGTCTGGTTGGGAAGTTACTGAACTGAGATTTAATTAGGCTCCAACCAATACAATGCAAAAAGGCAAAAAACCCGACGTTTCGAAGCCGGCTCGGCTTCTTCTTCAGGGGTGACAGTGGCCACGCTGCAGCTGCGTCTTATAGTCACATTTGCTGGCCTCGCACAAAGCCCCTCGCTGCGGCACGTAATCCGTATATGTACACCGAGGGGAGAGTGCCAAGCGAGCGATTAACATTCCCAGGTGTGCGTTGAATATGCCACGATTGCCTTTTGATTTTGCCTTTTTGCATTGTATTGGTTGGAGCCTAATTAAATCTCAGTTCAGTTATTCCTCTTGTACTCGGTGCAGCTCGAGATCTGGCTCGAAATGTTTTGTTTTATCGTTTGCTTTTATCGCGCCTCTTTTCAACGTTGTTTTCAACGGAAGTTTTATTTTCATTTGCTGTTGCAAAAGTCATTCCTACTTGTATTCTTAATTAAAAGAGCGCTGGTACGTTCGGTTTTGTAGATACATTTTGCCTCAAATATGCCGAGGGTTCCTTTGCGCTGAATAATGAAGACATGTATGAGCCATGGTAACAGTTTTAGTAGTTTGTAACGGTCTTGCCGATATGTACCTCATGTTCAAGGGTGTTTTAAACGGATTTTTTTTTCGGGCGGTTGAATCGACAGACAGACAGACAGACAGACAGACAGACAGACAGACAGACCAAAATTTTCGGGTTTAAGTCGCCCAGAAAGACTACCGTATTCAGCGTTACCGGTTCCCGTATATTTCTCCTGAGTGGAACGCCTTTAAAGGGACACTGAAGTGATATGTAAACATTGCGGGATTACTAGCGCAAATTGTAGTCCGGAGTCCCCAGGCCATGTTTCGAC
Organism: Haemaphysalis longicornis; assembly: GCF_048455015.1. Classification (NCBI taxonomy): domain Eukaryota; kingdom Metazoa; phylum Arthropoda; class Arachnida; order Ixodida; family Ixodidae; genus Haemaphysalis; species Haemaphysalis longicornis. Next base: position 332,716,028 of record NW_027526203.1, on the reverse strand, counting down.
CACTCTACGCGCGTTTACGCGATTTTATTTAGTAGAAAAACTAATTCGAAAACGCTGTCCTCCTCTCTTTACGCTCGCCCATTTTCTGTGGCGTTTTCGTGTGACGTCAGGAGGGGATGAGCTGGCAATTGGCTGCGCCACGGCTGCGCTACTGCACGGCTCCCCGGCCGACAGAGTCAGTCGGCCCAGCGTTTCGTCCGCCGGCCGCCGGCGGGTCGTCGCAATCAAGGAGGTTAAAAAAAATTGCTTGGTCGCAATTCGTTCGCTTAGTTGAAACGAAGCCAGGACACGTTTGTGAATGGAAGAATGTGCCTTTCTTTACTTGGTTTGTTTGTACACTGTATCTAGCTCCAAGTCAAGGTCGCTTCACACAAGCGCTGCACATGCGACGCTTCGCTGACTGGTACGCCAGTAGGAAAATATAAGGCCTCTTGAAGGCGGGAGAAGAGTCAGCGAAGTCAATATAGGTACTAAGCAAATAAAATCAACTGATATTTTTACCGTACAGCGTAAAACTAGGGCGCGGGAAGCACTTTTTTGCGCTGGGCGAACAAGCACAGCGGTCAGCAGCACGACTACGCATCTGCGAACGCTTTTCCGTCTACGAAATGCAATTGCTAGACGTGAGCTACTGTGGAAACTCGGGCGACGCTTACTGCACGATCGCAGTACAACAAATAGTCACCTAAGCGGCTTGAAATGCCAAAACTAAATAAAAGTGTAAACCGGTTGTACAATATATACCCTATATTAGCAAGGCCTTCCCGTCCCGCTCCGTAGCCTAGCAGTCTGAGGCGCTAGGAATTCATTGCAAATGTTTTGCGAGTCACGAGTTCGAATACCGCGGGTACGTGCTTTTTTTTTTTTTTGTAAGTTAACTTTTTTGTTTTCCGCCGATGTTTTCTATATTGAGATCACCTTTTTTGGGGCCGCAACGTTCATGGCTACACGAACTAGTTCACAAAACGCGCGCAGGCTGGCACTGGCGCGCTAGCGAGTTCTCGTTGGCGTGCTGTTGCCATAAGCACCGACTGCTTGCAGGCAGTGGGCACAGGCCAGAATGAACAGACCCTTGGCCTGGTGCGAACACGCTTTTTACGATACAGGCATGAGGGAGGCAAGCTCCAAATATGGGGGAAAAGCGCATGACATTTGGGCGTCTGCGGGTACGCGGAGGGCGTTCATGCACTGCGTAGGTCTCGGCTAGTGAATGCTACGACTACAAGCCGTCCTGGGAGGCTTATCTTGTGCATTTTACAGCCGACAACATGGCAGAAGCGCGGTACGATGATTACTGAGACATTGAGAATGCCCATCCAACAAAGCCATTGGTTATGTTTTACAGAACCGAAACCGAAACTTGTGTGATTGCTAACCTTGGGCATCGTCCAATCACGGCGCCCCTCCTCTCAACGTCACAGCCTTAGTTGGTGCGGCCGCCGCAAACCGCGCATGGTAGTTTTTCTTCTTTCGCGCTTTGTAAAATAATTACCGATTTGTCAACCGGATAAACGATGAAAAGTGTGCTAATTTGAGCCAGTCTACGCAGTGCAAGCAAAAACGGGAGCTTGACAAATTCACTTCAGTGTCCCTCTAATTTGAGCCAGTCTACGCAGTGCAAGCAAAAACGGGAGCTTGACAAATTCACTTCAGTGTCCCTTAAAGGGACACTGAAGTGAATTTGTCAAGCTCCCGTTCACTGAAGTGAATTTGTCAAGCTCCCGTTTTTGCTTGCACTGCGTAGACTGGCTCAAATTAGCACACTTTTCATCGTTTATCTGGTTGACAAATCGGTAATTATTTTACAAAGCGCGAAAGAAGAAAAACTACCATGCGCGGTTTGCGGCGGCCGCACCAACTAAGGCTGTGACGTTGAGAGGAGGGGCGCCGTGATTGGACGATGCCCAAGGTTAGCAATCACACAAGTTTCGGTTTCGGTTCTGTAAAACATAACCAATGGCTTTGTTGGATGGGCATTCTCAATATCTCAGTAATCATCGTACCGCGCTTCTGCCATGTTGTCGGCTGTAAAATGCACAAGATAAGCCTCCCAGGACGGCTTGTAGTCGTAGCATTCACTAGCCGAGACCTACGCAGTGCATGAACGCCCTCCGCGTACCCGCAGACGCCCAAATGTCATGCGCTTTTCCCCCATATTTGGAGCTTGCCTCCCTCATGCCTGTATCGTAAAAAGCGTGCTCGCACCAGGCCAAGGGTCTGTTCATTCTGGCCTGTGCCCACTGCCTGCAAGCAGTCGGTGCTTATGGCAACAGCACGCCAACGAGAACTCGCTAGCGCGCCAGTGCCAGCCTGCGCGCGTTTTGTGAACTAGTTCGTGTAGCCATGAACGTTGCGGCCCCAAAAAAGGTGAACTCAATATAGAAAACATCGGCGGAAAACAAAAAAGTTAACTTACAAAAAAAAAAAAACACGTACCCGCGGGGATTCGAACTCGTGACTCGCAAAACATTTACGGCGAATTCCTAGCGCCTCAGACTGCTAGGCTACGGAGCGGGACGCGAAGGCCTTGCTAATATAGGGTATATATTGTACAACCGGTTTACACTTTTTTTAGTTTTGGCATTTCAAGCCGCTTAGGTGACTATTTGCTGTACTGCGATCGTGCAGTAAGCGTCGCCCGAGTTTCCACAGTAGCTCACGTCTAGCAATTGCATTTCGTAGACGGAAAAGCGTTCGCAGATGCGTAGTCGTGCTGCTGACCGCTGTGCTTGTTCGCCCAGCGCAAAAAAGTGCTTCCCGCGCCCTAGTTTTACGCTGTACGGTAAAAATATCAGTTGATTTTATTTGCTTAGTACCTATATTGACTTCGCTGACTCTTCTCCCGCCTTCAAGAGGCCTTATATTTTCCTACTGACGTACCAGTCAGCGAAGCGTCGCATGTGCAGCGCTTGTGTGAAGCGACCTTGACTTGGAGCTAGATACAGTGTACAAACAAACCAAGTAAAGAAAGGCACATTCTTCCATTCACAAACGTGTCCTGGCTTCGTTTCAACTAAGCGAACGAATTGCGACCAAGCAATTTTTTTTAACCTCCTTGATTGCGACGACCCGCCGGCGGCCGGCGGACGAAACGCTGGGCCGACTGACTCTGTCGGCCGGGGAGCCGTGCAGTAGCGCAGCCGTGGCGCAGCCAATTGCCAGCTCATCCCCTCCTGACGTCACACGAAAACGCCACAGAAAATGGGCGAGCGTAAAGAGAGGAGGACAGCGTTTTCGAATTAGTTTTTCTACTAAATAAAATCGCGTAAACGCGCGTAGAGTGGTCGAAACATGGCCTGGGGACTCCGGACTACAATTTGCGCTAGTAATCCCGCAATGTTTACATATCACTTCAGTGTCCCTTTAACGCCACCACAGAGTTGCTATCAGAGTTGCTGGCGTGGCTCAGTGTCAGCTAAAGGCACGTCTTTATAACTCACCATTCATTGCCGGGCATCCTATTGATGCCATGAGGACGCGGCTCCAAATACTCTCTCTCTTCGTATGAGGACACGTTTTAACTCCAAAACAACCCCCGTGACCTTCTGACCCGGCTGGCGGCGCGCATCGATTGCGGGCTGGCCGTTGTCTGCTTCGTCTTCCCAGGGACCGCTCAGTTGTAGAACGTGCACAGGGTGCACGGCATCACCACTCGGCCGTTCAAGTAGGTCACCCTCTGGGATGCAGGCTGAGCCCATCCTTGTCGTTCTGCCGTTGCATCGATCTTTTTGACTCAGTTCCCTCGGGTAACGTCCAGCGTTACTCCAGCGCTCTTCATTACGCGAATGAATGCGCCACCATGCCACGGCGTACATTGCGCCATTTTTGCATCATACTACCGACCTTGCCCTCCGAACACGGCTGCTGGAGCCATGGCCTCCGCGATCGGCTGCCGGCGGCGTGCCGTCGGCAGCTTATCGCGGAGGTCATGCTGAGGCCATAGAGTTCCTAACTAGCTTACCTAGAATAGAATCTGGCGCTAGTGTCAACGCGGTTCTGCGAAAGCGCCCCATGACTCCATGGGTGCCGCCATATAGTTCGATTAGAGTGAACTAGAATTCTAGTTCACTCTAGTTTGGCCGGAAGTGTGGTGTGGCGTGGCCGGCAACGACTTTGTGGCTATGCAAATTGCGTTTCTGTTAAAAAAAATGCTGCCAAAAGTGCCACCGTTAATAAACTTTACTTTATATAAAAACACTGTGTTAGAGCGCTAAGGCTGAGAAATCAATTTTGCGGTTAGAAAGAAAAAATAAAAACAGGCGTCTCGCATTTGGCTCACGCCGCCAGAGACAGCGGGCCGTCCCAAACATATTTATAAACTAGCGGTAGTACCCGGCGGTCACTGTCCCGGGTGGGTCATTATATTAAGGACAGCAATGGGTATTTGTTAGTCGCCATAATAGGCTACTTCATTGGGAAGTGGTACACACTCGGGAGCGCCTGCCTGCTGTCAGTACATGGGCTCCAACTGCAGGCGCGTCGTGGTATAATGTGAAACGACTGGCACTCGTGTTTTACTCCAGCTCTCGCTAAATAAATTGCACCAAGCTGGTGCGCTCGAGCGAGTGAGTCAGTGAGCGAAAAAATTACACCCATTTCCCCGAAGGGAACCATGAGTAGGATGCGGAGCGTCATGGGGGTTCCGTTTGCGTTTCCATTATGCTTGTTAGCCAACTTTGGTGGCAATGTAGTGAACCCCAATGCTCATATATCCTACTCATGGTTCCCTTCGGGGTGATTGGTGTAATTTTCCTTATTGTATGCGTATATAAGCGAGTGAGACGAGATTGAAGTGGTATCTAAAGGTATTTATTTAGGTTTGCACGTCTTCTTACTTTGAGTATGACGGCCTTATGGTCCCTGAAGTGCACAGTCAGTGGATCTCGTAGCAGCGGTTGTATGTAGTCGTCGCCGTTTCAGTTGGTAAAGACGAGATCGATACACGTTCCGTGGATTGTAGTTGGGTGTAATTGCTGTTAGTGTTTGCGCTGATGCTCTCACTTAATTGCGTCAGCACACTCACTGACGGGGTTGTTGCTTCCATTCTACTTCATCTGAAGAATCACGGAGTCAAGCGCAAGCACAACCGGAGTTGTTGTTGTTGTTGTTGTTGTTGTTGTTCCTCTTCTATAGCACGTACCCACGTGGGGGATTGGCCAAGAAACGGTGGTGTGCGGACGCCGGACCACCGCCGACACCGGGGAACATACCCCCGATTATAAGACGTGGGGGATTGGCCAAGAAACGGTGGTGTGCGGACGCCGGACCACCGCCGGCGCCACGGGACATACCCCCGAGCATAAGACGCTCCGCATCTAAAAACGTTTTATTGAGCCGGCGAAGTGGGAGTGGTTCCCATTTTCAGAAAGCCATGGATATGATGAGCGGGCAGCCATCACTCTGGAGGAAGTATTGTCTGGACATCCAGATCGCTGTTAGTCACCAGGTTCTCCCCACAGCTCAATGTTGGGAAAAGTGGATTGAAGAAGGAGGAGCTTGGTTTGCTTGCACTCTTAATATAATATGAGGAAGAGTGCCAGGTTGCAAACACTACTTGAATTCGGCAGGAGATTGCGCTGGGAACACCCGGCTGGGTGAGGGGTATTCTTCCTCGTAGGAAGTGCTATCTCAGAAGATGTGAACGATATGCTCATCGGTACAGTTTTATCATAAGTAACGTGGGCTCCGGGAGGCGCGGGGTTGCAGGCAGTGCCAACAGATGCCGAGGGCTAACCTTTGCGCTTTTTACTGGTACATCTTCTCTTTTACATTTATGATATATGACACCGGCTCCTACGGGAGACGCGTAGTTTCCGAAGGTGTCAACAGATGGCGGCCGCTAAGCGAACGCGAGAAAACTCAACTGAATTTTACGTCCAAAAAGATGCAGATTAAAAAATCTCGCTGGCCTTCTTATCCGCATGTTAGGACAAAATCCTGAAAGTGGTTTTCCGGCAATTAAATGGGTAGCATTTTAAAGAAAAAACGAATGGGAGATATCAACTGGCTGGGTGGTTATTTACGAATGTGTAAAACCACAGTGTTTTCCCGAAATCCCGCTTGCCTCTATTGGGAGGGTGTCATTGAAAAATGTTGTATAACAGTGTTTAGATACGTAAGTTGCCTATCTCAACAAAAACCAGTTCGATATCTCAAACGGCGGGCGGTAAAAAAAATAATATCTGAAAAACTATTTTACCGCTTTTCACTCTCTCGATGGTAGAATTTTTAAAATTTTCAGAAATATTGACCTCCAACACCGTAATCAGAATGTGCCCTTGCAATCTGTAGCCGTTTGAAAGAGCAGTTGTGCTAGACGTGTACATAACCTGTTAGGCCTTTTTGGCTCGTCAGCCGTGTCATTTGTAAAAAAACAATTTGGCCCTTTTAGCGGCATCGCAGGGTGAAATCCTTAAAAATGGTTCTTTGCATTCGTATGCATAACATATGCAAGCAAAAAACAGTTGGATAACTGAATCGGTGAATGATTTATTTGAGAATCTTTAGGAACACCATTTTATTTCCGGAATGCGGAATCACCTCGCTGGTGTAGGTTAGGGCGAAATCCATAAACTTCTTTTTAGATATTCTTAAGGGCTACTTATATCAGGAAAAAGCGCTTCGATATGTGAATGGGTGACCGAGAAAATCACGAATTCGCGAAATCACAAATTCGCCATTTTCCTCGGTTAGGAGTGCAATTTCTGAAAAACCCGCCTTAGTGAGCACTTACTCAATGACGCAAATAAACTCGCGAAATTTCAAGTCTCTAGATCTAACAGTTTTGGCTGGGCGTTGATGAGTCAGTCAGTCAGTCAGTCAGTCGGGCACTTCTTTTTATAGGTATAGATTATGACATACTCCAAACTAGATGCTGTTTTCTTAGTGTTTCTTGCAATATTCAGCTGCAAATAATTTTTTTAGATTGTCTTAAACTGTGTTCTTGGTTTCCTTCAATCTTGTATTATTATCGTCTGCTACGCGCTTTGGCAGGCGAAGCAGATACAGCAGCTAGAGATGTAAGAGTGATGTCGTCGCGTTGTTATTTATTTGTTTTGCCCCAGCAGATATAAATAAATCTAGAGGCGAAACGTATTTCCGCAAGTAAGTCTTCAAGCACGTGCTCCAAGCATTATGAAATTGCATGAATGCTTTAAATGGCAAATAAATCCCGGCTTGTCGAGTCGTTACGTATGTTGCCTCGTTGCACCTGCAATACATGCCTCAAGGGGTGACCACATGCAGCGACGGCGACGAGCGACGCGAAAATCGTAACTGGATGGGTACATCAAACAGATAGTGCGGGCGACTGCAGCGACAGGCGAAAACATTTGTACACAGGCCTCCGGGGCCGTCGCCATCGCTCGCTTTTTGCCGGCCAGTACCAGCCCACAAACGAGCGGCAGCGACGAGCGACGACGGCGGGGGGCATTGGAGGCAGTATATTTTTTTTTTTTTTTTCGCTTGTCGCTGAAGTCGCGCACACTATATGTTTGCTCTACCCATTGAGTTACGTTTTTCACGTTGCTTGTCGCCGTCGCTGTAACTCCCCGCTAATGCGAGAAATGCGTTAAGTGCTAATACCGCTGTTATTTAGACATGTATGCATGTGATAGCCATTGAATGCCAGAAAGTGGCATGCCGAAAATAGAACTAAGAAACACTTCACAGCCGATAAGTCAATCCATAGCACTTTGCACTAGACACTTGCTGCCAGTCCGATTCTCACACTTTCCACAATTTCCATGGCGGCGTGCGATTTGCACAGTTTCCACACTAGGTAATATTGGGAAACTCTATTACTGGGGCCTAAGCCCTACAGAACTCACGGCGACCAGCCGATACCAGCGGTTGAATCTGGCGTGCAACGCGGGTTCCCCGCACGCAAGCACGCAGTCGTGCGGTCGGTGCCTTCCAAAACCGCGTCCCGCTGCTCCACGAAAGTTGCCCGCGCGCGCTTGTGCCGCATCGTCTTGTCGGCCAAGTAGCGGCGCCTCCCTCAGCTCTTTCCAAGCGTCAGTCGGCGGTGGTCTTTCCTCGTGGGAGGAGACTACACAGGTTGCCACCTTAGGGCTACCCATTTCTGCTAGCTTTACCTCGCCGCCATCGAACCGTCCTGTGAGGATCTGCTGACCACGTCCACCAGATGCCTTTTCTTACCCCAACCAAGCCCTGTTCGAACTTGAATTGTCTCCAGGACCCCACACATGGTACATGACTGCACTCACAGGTTACTTAAGCTCTTTTTTCTCCCTCATTGTGCAAGAACCCACGGCATGTGGTCCTTTTATACATATATAGCCTCAGCGTTGCCCCGAAGCTTTGCACTTCCTCTAAATAGAGAAAGAGAGAGAATAATTTTATTTGGCGATGATTCTGATTGATCAGTCACGGTTGTCGGGATTTTCAGTCCGGGGCTGCCGTTGGCGGATGTATTGCCCTCAAGGGGAGCCATAATTACTACTCTCGTATATGGCTTCCAGAGCCATCATCTGTACGATAGCGCTATTATCATCAGCGGCAGCAGCACAGCGCTGCCGTTGTCTACACCCGCGCGTGGCTCAACGTCAGTTGCAGAGCCACGCCTGTGGAACACGTCTAGCCGAGGTAGCCCAAAGCGGCCAGACGGACCGACGGTCCGAAGGCCACCACCTCTTCATCCGCAACTCACACCGTCGCTCGCCCAGCCCCCCGCAGTCGTTCGGTCTCCTTCTGCCAGGAGTCGTCGGGTATGAGCGTGGGATTGTTAAACCGCAATACAAGCAGTCTTCGAGGGAAACGGTCCGACAAATTCGCCCAGTATAAAATATTGACTACAAGAGACAACTATATCCATGCTTCACGTATCGAAGCGAAAGTGTCCCTGTTTACGCAAAACATGGTCAGCCGTAAAGCCCACATTTTCCCCAAATTAATTTTTCTCCTTTATAATACAAGAATGGAACTGCTCTGCTTAGTTAAAGGCCACTATTATGCCGACCGAGACGTGTTTATATCGAGGGCATAGAATCTCTGACTATTCTCAATCGGCGTATTTGAATATTCTAGTTTCTCGTGCATCTGTACTGCACTGTCTGTGCTGAATATTTAAGCATGCATCGCCAGCAGTAACCGCAATTAAGCGTGGTTTTATTTATACTATTTATTTATACCGTGGTTTTATTTATACTCAACTATTTATACGGCGCTGGTATACGAATCTGGATCGAAGGCTTTGGTCGTCTTATTTTTGTTTTTGTTTTTTGCACCCCACCGCGTGTTTACCTGTTATTTTCTTTTTGCAGTATCGAACTTTGTGCCCGGCTGTATTCTTTTGTATTGAAAAAAAAAGATGTTTTTACTACGCACGAAATTTGGCCCTGCGTTTTTTTTTAATTATTATTCTGTTCTACACCTGTGTGTTTTTCAAACCATACGAACCGTTTCCTGGGCGTAGCACCTGCCTATTTCAAAGTCTATCTGTGGTTGTCGGTTTTTTTTTTTAGTATCCTGATTGCACTCGATATACTACGTACTTCTTGCGTGCAGTTTTCCCGTGTGTATCCTGCTCCAACGTTTTTTCCTCGTGTTATCTTCTTTCCCCCATACCACGTAGTCACCGATTTGTTAATTCCAAATTTTAGCAGTACAGTAATTCGTCGTTATAACGAAATAGCTTTACTCGAAATATCGCTTTATTCGAAATTTCTTCTGGTCCGAACCCAAAAGCATGCATTTTAGGCCGCATTACTCGAATCGCTTGAAGTGCTAGTGGACCCGCTTAGAGCGAAGTGGCTAGCGGAGGCGTCGCTGAGCGACGGCGACCAAGCGGCGAGTCAGGCGGTCAACATACCGGGTTAACAAGGGGGTGTTTCCCCGGCGATTTTCTCAAGCCTGTCATGCTCAATTCGCGCCATCCGACTTTAGACAAACGGTCCAAATGCGTGGTAGGGGGATTGAATTTTGTTCTGAGACGTTGGTCAATGGCGTGGACGCAACGGGTCGCGAACACTGTCACTCGAAGCGTAGAATCAGCAATGTCGTCGAACGCGGGACGCCGAAAAACTCTTGTTTTCGAAACTTCACGGCTGCACGCCTCGGGGAAAAAATTGCCCAGTGATCATGCAGAACCCTAGTGCAAAACCTGCCAGTTTGCATAATTGCGCTGTGTACCCACAAAGAGCAGTTAATAGTTGCTTTTTGAACGCAACAAAAACAACCTCAGACTCCAAAAATTGGCGACGCTTTCCAGCCCGAAACTCTCGTAGCGTTCGGTGACGCCCTCACCAACCCCCCCCCCCCCCTTCCTAAAAGTGGCCGCTGCCTTTCCTTCTCATTCGCTCCGCAGTCTGCGAGGGGTTCGGACGACAGTCACTGCTTGCTCAAAATGGAGAAGGGGTTGCTCGCGCCATGCAAGAACATGAAACAGGCAAAGCTCGCTGTCTTTTTTGCGCCTGAAAAAAAGTTCTGCTTCAGTGAATACCTTGGGTTTTTATCCCTCGCAGTTGGGGCGCAATTAAAGCTTAACTACTTTAGCTTTTCTCGAGTTGTCCCTTATATCAAAATACCGCTTGTAACAAAATTTTTCGCCGTCCCGCTGACTTCGTTATAATGAGGGATTGCTGTATTTTTCCACGAGGTCGAGGCACTTTTCGCTTTTGTAGCCCCCCTTACTCAATGCCCGCCAGGGCCCTGTGAAGTATTTTAAATAAATAAACACACCTTGTATTACTTCATTATTTCCCTAAGGCTACTGGTTGTAAATTAGGATAAATGAGGATAAATTAGGACATCTCGATAGAAAAAAATGAGAGGGAAAACTATTTTCCCTTCCGTCGGCTGCTCTTTTCTTTCTTTATTCCGCGCACTTGGCCCGTCTGTAGCCGGTGGCGCCACGCCAGGAGGCCGGAGATTTGGCTTCCACAGAGCAAGTGGGCAGCTCGAAATTGCCCTTAAGCAAGGGTCCGCAAATGCGGGGCCTAATCACGCGCACGGGCGTGCGACCCAGCTAGCTGCGACCTCGCGCGTCGCCGGCGTTTTCCGCGGAGCGCGCGACGGCGCACCGTCGCATTTCCGGCGGCTCCGCGGATAGCCACGGGCGCCAACGCCGTCGGCGCGCCAGCTGCGCACTCCCGTCTCGCCTTCCTCCGAGTGGCCGGGCGTCAACTGGCATAGCGGACTATCTGGGATCGACGACATATTCCGGCGAAAACGGAAAGTGCTGTTGATCCCACCGGAAGGCCTGATTCAGATGAACAGCCTCCAAGGCACGCGGATGCGTGCAGCCGAACTCACTGACACCGGAACGGCGGGCAGTAAGGGGAGGCACTTAAAAGTACTACATTTTGGTATGCGATTTGTAAACGCCAATAAAAGCATCCGTCCACATAGCAGGATTCGCACGCCACAACAGGCGCGCTGCACCGGAACAGCAGGGAAAATACGAGGAAGGGGATAACTAGGGACAAACGGGCCTGCATCCGGCAAACTTAACACTTCACGATGCCGATCACCTTCGTATAGCCTTTTCGGTCTACAGACGCCGTATTTCTTCACCTGGGCCCCACGCTTGCGTGAGGTTGCCTTGGGAGAATTTAAAGGCCCCAAGATCAACGCCACCTGCGGGACTAATGCTGATAAAGAATAGAGTTCTGGGTGGACGAATGGGATTTTCTCACGATATGATCGAGTTCACACAAGAAGAGCAAAGGGGTAACTACAAGACAGAAAAATGTAAATGGAAGGTAGGAGATAAGACTCACATAAAGATCGTTCCGCTATGGTGACCTCGTGACGAAAATGCAACCCCGTTGGCCGAGGTGAAGCATGACAAAAAAAATGTAACAAATTCGCCGTCAGTTGTTGAAGTAAGTTCAGTCACTCTGAAGCACTTTTCTGAAACGGGGAAATATGAAGATATTAACCCGCAGGTACACTGCAGCGTATCCGCAGGATGTGCGTGAAAAACAAATTTATGGCCCAGCGCTTTGTCGGGATATTCTTTCTCATTTGGTGAACTCCCTTTGTGTACGTGTGCGAAAGAATTAGTGCCCCACTGCGAGAAAATAGGGCGTCATGGTGACCGAGCGACGGATCCAAAAATGGCCGACAGCACAAAGCGAATAAAAGTGAAGAAAAGAAAATCGGGGTTATTTGGGTGCGATATTCCAACTCTGGGCTTATACGGAAAGCAAGTCGAGCACGACTCGCCTACACCACGGCCGATCCTTGTTGGTTCAAGCTCCCTAAAGGTGGGCCTAGGGAATGCGCTGTAGCCTCCGAATTAGAATCGTGGGTTTAGAGACGTGTACTGAGGCCTACTAAGTAATCTGAGCTCGCTACTTACGGAGGTAACCAAGATCGTTTACACTAATGACGTATTCGTAGGGCAAACAAGGGAGAAAAAGGACAAAACAATTAAGAAGACGCAATGGTATAAGGATCCTGACGATGGTAATGAGGGAACACAATCGCACCACTGGAGTAAACTGAGCATGCTAACTACATAAGTAGCAATGCACGTTTACGTCAATAGCGTATGTGTATGGTTAACGAGGGTGACTGGCCCTCTTAGTCATAGTGACGGGTCGAAGAAGAAAAAATTACGCCCACCTCCCCTCGCGGGAACCCTGGTGTGATGCGACGCTGAGGGGGGTTCAAGCGCAAGCGGAGAGCAACCGTCGACCGAAAGGCCGCCGGAGAGCGGCACACCGGTTATATGCGCAGCGCGCCCGAAGGAGAGGAGACCGCGGAGAGAGAGTGCCGCGGCTATGACGCAACACACCCTCATAAAAATTTTTACCAACATTGAGTTCAATGTTTGTTGACAAAAGTCGACAAAAGCTACCAACATTGAGTAGACTGTCTACTTACTGTCTATAGACTTCCTAGCAACAGCCTACCAACTTTTTGTCAACCATTGGCCACCGTGTTTGAACTGAAACGTTTCTGTAGACTTTCTACAGAAAGTTTTTTGTAGACTTTATACTCAATCGCTGTTGCTAACCGAAGCGTTTCTGACAGGATATTCGAAACGTGATGCAGTGAGAAAAGCCGGCCATTCCAAGACCGTGGTGTCAATACAGCTTAATAGAACGTCGTCATTATTGCCCTTTAAAAGATCGTTTAGTGGGAGCAAAAATGAAAAAAAAAGAAAGCAGAAACAGATTAGGCCTCGGGAACCTCGTCTCGAGGGTTCACATTTTGCGGAGCCACATCCACACGCGCACTTTCTGAAACACAACACAACAAACAACACAACCCCAGAAGAGAAGAAACGTACTACATCCGAAAAACCACAAGCGCTTGCAAGCAGGACACCGCACAAATGCTAGCAGTGCACTTCATGTATATATACCCGCCAGCCGCGGTGAGGCGCACCTCTCGTTGCATGTTTACAAAACTACGCGTTATTATTTCCAAAATATAATACCGCGAAACACTGGAACGTAAGCAATTGCACATATCTTCATGTTTACTTTATTGTTGCAAGCTGTAACTAAACAAAACGGAAATCTGGAATGGGTTGTGCGCAGCGTTTCGGCTGCCTCCGGTGATTGACGCGTTTCTCCCGGAGGTACGCAAAGAGGGAGGGGCGCCGCTGGCGGTTGGCCGAGAGCGACCAAAACATCTGCGCCGGCCGTATTAGGTGGGCATAGCAGGCGATTTTAGATTATCGCCGTTGTTGGAGACACGTCCAGTAGTCTGTCGCGAAATATTTACTGGCATAATTCGTTCCTTTCAACCATGCATGGCACTTAGCTTGCGCAAATCAAAACACAGTGACGAGCGGTTGCGCGTGGTTGATGCCGCTGGCTGGCGCTTGTTCGGAACCGCTGAATAGTCATGTTGATCACCGTGAAGAGTGAAAGCGAGCGGGTCGTGAAGTACCAACCCGTGCGGCTGAGGGACGAACTGGTTGTTCCGAGGGAGAAACTGCGCGGCTCGAGGTACGAACAGTGAAAGTTGCTCCCTTTTGCTACTTTTTTTTTCTCGGGCTGCACAAGTGTGAAGATACATGCAGAGAGAGAGGGAGAAAGATACGTGTGTGTGTGTGTGTGTGTGTGTGTGTGTGTGTGTGTGTGTGTGTGTGCGTGTGTGTGTGTGTGTGTGTGTGTGTGTGTGAGAGAGAGAGTGTGTATGTGTGTCTGTGTGCGTACGTGCGTGCGTGCAGGCGCTCGGGCGCGCGTGTGTTTGTGTGTGTGTGTGTGTGTGTGTGTGTGTGTGTGTGTGTGTGTGTGTGTGTGTGTTTAAAACCTGACTCAAACAAATTAACGTAAATTGGTTAAAGTCAAGTAAATAGTTTGTCCCCAAATAGTGTGAACCTGTCCTGGTATTTAGCAAAAACCAATATGAATTAATTGAAATCGGACTCCAGGACGAAGGAAAAAGATGTTTGCGTTAAATTCAACTTGAGACAAAGCGTGTCAAAACACTTTTAGTGGTCATCCTACAGAAGCTCGTCAACAGACAAATGTCAACAAAAATGAGGTAGACTTTCTATATACAACCGTCAACAGACAAATGTCAACGTGAATTAAGTAGACTTTCTACATACAACAGTCAACAGACGGGTGTCAACATACATTCAGTAGACTTTTTACAGACGACTGTCAATAGAATGTAAGAGTATGTAGGATAGCAATAAAGTTGGTAGGATGTCAACAGAACGTCTACAGAATGTAAAAAAGCATTTTTGTAAGGGAATCCAACACAATCCACTTTAATCCAATCCAAATCCAAGCCAAGCCAATCCAATCCAATGCCCCTCGCGAGAGAGTGTTCGCTATCGGAGAGGAGAGGGGGAGAGTGGCTGCGGACAACAACGGACGCACGCAGGAAGGACAGGGCCGCCGACAAGAGATGCTCTGAGCGCCGCATCTAAAAGGAGCGATCGGAAATGGATGATGACGGTGGTAAACAGGACGCAGTAGCACCATTGGACACGTTTCGGCTGTAGGTACTGTCCCTACTGCAATGCACTCTGAAGCGCCAACTTTGAGCGGCAGCAGTGAAACGAGGCTGCCACGGAAACACGCCTCAGAAGAAGACGCAGGAAGCTTTAAATGCCGCCTGGCGAGCGAAGAGGCAGGCGCTCGCTGCAGCTGAAACCACCATCAATATCAGCCGACTCCACCGTAACCGTAACCGTAACGACGCGAAGATTACACGCCAGGCTAATATCCCTCTGATGATGAAGACATTGTCGCAACAGAAGATGAAATAATCACGACAGCCCTACCATTAGACACAGAGCTTGAAGTGAAATAGCAGGGCAGGCTACCTGGGATGTACTACATACTTTTGCGATAACGGAAAGTGCTGTTAAACCCGCCGGAAGTGCTTCAGATGAACAGCCTCGAGGAAACGCGGATGACTGCAGCAAAACTCACCGACACCGAAACGGCGGGCAGGAAGGCAAGGCCCGCTTACGACCGCGTACACGTGGATTCGAATGCTTTCGCCCTCCCGCAAGTGAGCAGTCTTAAGTGCCTCCCTGAATTTCTTTTAATCTAGCATTGCCCTCCACTCACCCCCATAAAGCAGGCAGCATTATCTGGGAAAAGCAGAGGATTAGATTGAAATTCGATACAGCTTAAATAACTCAGTTAACCGAAACAGATATACGAGATTCTCGGCTCGTTTTGTGGCCTTTAGTGCTTCGCTCAACGTGGCCTGAAAACAGGGATGCTTAAAAGCAACCCAGAATCAGCTTAGACCTCCAACACACGAATGCACATCATCAAAGTCCAAGTAATACTCTAAAACGTATATTTGTAATCAGGGCGGCAAACTTAACCTCATCGCTGCGCCTGTAAACCAGTTGTTCTGTACAACCGCCGTGCCAACCAATTGTTTTCAACCCTTTCGGCAACCTGCCCCGCGCACGTAGAGCCACAGTTATTGTCACGCCGGTCGTCCTGTGCAGGTGTATGGTGGCTGCAGGGGCGCGGAGAGAGCGGAGACTGAGTTGCATAAATCAAAATAAAACGCTTGGCTGAAAAAAATTGCGGACGATGAGTTGCAATTAAACAATAGTCGAAGAGCGTCAACAGTTAATTCTGCGCACAGCAAATAGGGGGCAGGAAAATGCAAAACTTATGCGCGGGGAAAGCTCGACAGGATTGCAAGAAATTTGAACTGCAGAACAAAGGCTGACGTAACCATTCCAAAACGCCGCATCTCTCAATCTGTCGGAGGCAGCCTATATATAGGAATACTAAGTGTACGCAGAAGTATACCTCCAAAGCAGAAAACACAAATAAAAGTAAAGTAACAAAACAGTGTCCTGAAATGAAATAAATTCTGACAAAATAAAAGAGAATGGTCCGCCGCGCAGTCCACTCCCGTAAATCGGGACGACGATAAGCAAACGGTGGTGGTTCAGGTGGAAGCCGACGATGACGACGTTGGACGTCCGTCGCCGCAGCCCGTATCCTATGGCCGCTAGGCTTGGGTCGTCTTGCGCTTCCAAAACGTGAACTTTCCCCGACTGAGCGTCGCACGGATGTTTCCCGTCACGTCGACGCCACCCTGCCCTTAGATGCACTCACTGCTTCCGCAAACGCTTGCGAGCCGCGACCAACGCTGTTCGATTCAGCTCGCGGAAGAGCTAAGGCCGGCCGCGGCACCCTCACATACGAGGAAATATAGGCGTGCCCGCCGGACCGGGGAGCAGTCATCGCGGCTACCTCCAATGCCACGTTAAATTTAGCATGGGTCGCCTACGCTGAAGCGACAGAAGCCGCCGCACTGTGAAAACAATTATGACCAAAATAACAATAATGGCTGAAATGGCCCGAACGATCGGCAAAAAATATATTTATATATATACTCGAACGGCCACGTGATTGATGGCTAGCGCTTGTGACACTTGCTGAAAAAAAAAAAAAACTTGCACAGCGTTGGATCAGTGCCTCGTTACTGGAGAATGGTCCGTCGTCCGTGGCTCACGATAAATTATCGCTATTGGCTGCGAGAAGACTTTGCCCCCCCCCCCCCCCTCCACGTAGGGGATTGGCCAAGAAGCAAGAAACGGTTAATATTTACCATTTATTCGTTGCAACCTTAATTTGATCATGAGGATAGCCTGCAGACTACTGGAGAAGATGTGGTAAAGAGGCTGGTGCCAACCTCTTTGGTGAAGGTCAGCAGGGCATTTTAACAGCCTCTCTTTGACATCATCCTGCGGGGTCGTCAAGTCTTCGTATGACGCAAGTTTAAGAGCACAGGTGTGGCGGTCTGGGAGGTTGCTCACCGTGGTGCCAAACCAGATGGCCTGTTCTAGTTTCACAATACCGACAGCAGGGCAGTTAGGGCATCCCACATCGGTTCTTCTTCACGTCGATGCATGCTTTGCTATCGCTTCATGCAGCTTACGTGAGCGGCCCAAGATGCGTACTTGAGATCTTCGCAGATGGGAGGAGAGGCGTTGTAATAAGTACTCCAATTTAAATGGCAAGGATTTCCAACACTGCATCAGCGCTGGATATGAGATGACGTTGTCGCCAAAGCAAGAACAGTGGACTATGAGCGAACACGCAATGCATTAATGAATCGATATTATGTATACAAGCGCTAGTTTTCTTACCATCAATAGTTCAACACTGACTTGACTATCGAGATAATAGATAGTACTACCGCTTGTTTTGCAGTACTACCAAAACCTTAAAGGGACACTGAAGTGAATTTGTCAAGCACCCGGTTTTGCTTGCACTGTGTACACTGGCTCAAATTACCACACTTTTCATCGTTTATCCGGTTGATAAGTCGTTAATTATTTTATAAAGCGGGAAAGAAGAAAAAAAAATTACGCCATATCCACGGAATGAATGATGATAAGTGGGGCGAAGCTCGAGAGGGGGAGATCATCGGTAACCGTAACTCTCCCGTGAAAGTTCGCCCATTACATCATTAAGAAAGACGTAAGCTGCGTACATTGTACAAATCAACTTTTATTTTCGGACTCAATGCTCCCAGGCCCAGACCTGGTGAAAGACCCCGCGCCATCGAGGACTACCCCGCACCTCCACCACAATTTGTCACGTAGGATGGGACACAACGGTAAAGAAAGAACTTTTATTTAGGGTGAACTTGTGCCCGAACAAGACGAGAGGAAACGAGCAAAGGTCCTTGCGTCTCGTTCGATCTCCGAGAACGACTGCCTGCGTTCGTGGCGTGATCTCTTGCGTGATCTCCCCCTCGCAGTGCACGTGCGCTCGCGCCTCCGTTGGCGAACACAGACAAGCTCGCGCTCCCGGTGCCGAGTTTGCGCTGCCGGTTGCAGCCGGTTCTTGCGCGTGCAACGCGGCCCACTTTGCGACATCTCCGAAAGCATGCGGCGGTCACGTACCACGAGACACAAGGAATGGACAGACCCATGGCTTTAGGAGATTCGCCCCTAAAACTACCATGCACGGTCTGTGGCGGCCGCACCAACTAGAGCTGTGATGTCGCGAGGAGATGGCACCGTGATTGGACGATGTCCGAGGTTAGCATTCAAACAAGTTTCGGTTTCGGTTCTGTAAAACAACATGCTTGACATCCGACGGCATCGTTGGATGGGCATTCTCGATATCTCAGTAATCGCCGTACCACCCTTCTGCCATATTGTCGGCTGTAAAATGCCTGAGATAAGCCTCCCAGGATGGCTTGGAATCGTAGCAATCACTAGCCGAGGCCTACGCAGTGGATGAACACCCTCCGCGTCCCCACAGACGCTCAAATGCCATGCGCTTTACCCCATATTTGGAGCTTGCCTCACTCATGCCTGTATCGTAAAAAGCGTATTCGCACCAGGCCATGGGTGTGCTGATTCAGGCCTATACCCACTGCCCGCAAGCAGTCGGTGCTTGTGGCAACAGCACGCTAACGAGAACTCGCTAGCGCGTCAGTGGCAGTCTGCGCGCGTTCTGCGAACTCGCTCGTGGAGCAGTGAACGTTACGGCCAAAAAATGGTGAACTCAGTTTAGAAAACATCGGCCGAAAACGAAAAAATCAACTGGCAAAGAAAAAAACGATGTACCCTCGGGGATTCGCACTTGCGACTTGCAAAACGATAACCTAGCACCACAGACCACTCGGCCACAGGCCAGCGTGCAGAGGTTGGATATATAAGATATATAATGTATAACCAGTTTACACTTTTTAGTCTTATCATTTGAAGTACTTTAGGCGACTATTTGTTGTATAGCGCCCGTGCAGTAAGCGTCCCCCAAACTTCCACAATATCTCACATCAAGCAATTGCATTTCTTTGACGGAACAGCGTTCGCAGCTGTGCAGTCGTGCTGCTGACCGCTGTGCTTGTTCACCCAGCGCAAAAAAAGTGCTTCCTGCTCCCTAGTTTTGCGCTGTACGGTAAAAGTTTCAGTTGATTTTGTTTCCTTAGTACCAATATTGACTTCGTTGACTCTTCTCCCGCCTTCAAGTGGCCTTAGATTTTCCTACTAGCGTAAAGTCAGCGAAGCGTCGCTTGTGCCCTTGTGCAGCGCTTGTGTGAGGCGACCTTGACTCGACTTGGAGCTGGATTACGGTGTACAAACTAACAAAGTAAAGAAAGGCACATTCTACCATTCACAAACGTGTTGTGGCTTAGTTTCAACTGAGTGAGCCAATTGCGACGACCCGTCGGCGGCCGGCGGTCTAAACGCTGGGCCGACTGACTCGATTGGAAGGTCGGCGAACCGTGCAGTATAGCGCAGTCAATTGCCAGCTCGTCTCCTCGTGACGTCACACAAAAACGCCACAAAAAATGGGCGAGGGTGCAGAGAGGTAGATAGCATTTTCGAATTGCTTTTTCTACTAAATAAATTCGCGTAAACGCGCTCAGAGTGGTCGAAACATGACCTATGGACTCCGGGCTACAATTTGCGCTTGTAATCCCGCAATGTGTACAAATCCCTTCAGTGTCCCTTTAAGAGCAGTGAATCAGGAGTTACTCAAAGACGAAGTTCGACGAAAACTCAAAGGGCCGAACAATGAGAGCCTGATTCGCGAGTATTCGCGAGGGACGCCTAAGCAGGAACACTTACAAAGTATTTACGGAAAGGAATGGGGATGAAATTGCTACGCTCTATGGGAACCCCTCAAAGGGAGGCGAGCCTGACAAACTCCTCAAGATGGCATCCACGACTGAAAGCACGAATGCGTGCCACCCAGCTATCCTTTCCCTATAATCCCTATCCCCACTTTGGACTGCCAGCCTCCCCGTTAATAAAGACAAACATCCCCATCTTCAAAAGAAGACCGCGGCCAAAGCCACAAGAAGCCAGGAGACGGGTATAAGTTACAACGCTTATCGATTGTCCTCCCACTCTCCCAGAGTCCCGTTATTCTTTTACAGCGTAGCTGCAATGGTGATTTCCTAAGGTTATCACTGGCGAATATGACGCACGGCAAGAAAATGCTTAGCGGTAAAGCCATCTTTATAGTAAAGCCTACAAGCCGATGCATGTGATTAAGGAGTGACCGACATTCTACGGTTGCGCTTGAAACAGCGCCTGCGGTGAAGACGAGAGCGGCTGAGAGGGGCGCGCAGTTCGCGTGAACCCCTACCTCGCTCTGCACGGGCATGTCAGGTAGCGGGACCTTGAGCGCTCGCTCACCCTGCCAAGGTTAAGCGCTGATAAAAGGGACGCGGAGTAGCATGTGTCCACATTCTATGAGCGAAGCGGATTGGCCTGGAAGTACACATGAGGAAACGGTTGCGCTGTCATTTCTTTTCACGTCGCGCAATTTTTTCTTGTTACCACGTTCACTCGAACTACATAAGCAAGAGTTAGTCTCAGTCCTTCAGCTGTTTCTATTTCTGCCCGTCTGCTAGAATTTGAGGCTGAAAAAAAAAAAAAAACAGAACACCGTGCTTCGTCGGCTGCCCAACCTCACTCCTTCCCACTTCTTCATCTTGCTGACATGGATGGCTTGAAATAGTCCCATATTTGGGGTATCGACAGCGCCCAATAAGTTACAACGTAGGCTACTGCCATTCTCCCATCCCAAAACATAAGAACCGGGTGAAGAACGGTAAAATTGCTGAAAGCATGTTGCACAACCGTGAGGGACATAATTTGAAAGTAAAAACCACAACGCCAGTGTGTCGAGATTTCGGTGCAGGTTAGAGATGCCCAGGTGGTCAAAACTAATCCGGAGCCCTCCACTAATGAGTTCCTCACAGCCCAAGTGTAGCTTCACCCCATCGCCGCCTCAATACCTGCAGGGATAAATTGTAAAATATTCCAACGAAATAATTTCTTAAAATATAATTCTCCCTATTTACGGACACGCTCCGCTTCATATGGAGCCACAAAATTGACATTCTAGCCAATTTTAGCGCAAGGTAGTTGCAATTAATATTGCAATTATGGCACAAATTGTGGCACAAATACTCCCAACGGTGCTTCCTTCCTTTGTTCTTTTTGTGTCCCAGGATGCCATGTATGTCTGGCTGAAGCGAGAGATCTGTCCGTACGTCGATTTATCCCCGAGTCCCGCTACCACACTTCTGTCGCGCAACGTGGTGTCGAACAGGCAAGCCCAATAAGCTTTGAAAACTGTTTGGGGGTTAAGCTGCAGTGCAATTTCTTATGATATACAAGTTTTTGAGGAGGAGGACCCGATGTTATACTGTGATGTACGCCCAGCTCTAAGGGACGTTCTGTACGTATACATACGTGACGACGCATTGTACCCGTTATTATCGTGATCACTTCCTCACTAACAGAAGGTGACTCCATACTCTACTCACTAACGTCAGGGCGCGGATTGACGAGAAGGATCAAGATCCCGCTTCTTCCCCCCTCCCCCCCAGCTGGACAATAACGTGCCTTCTGCCCATCATATTGTCAGCTCCGCCAGCTCCTCAAATTAGCCAGGAGCGGGTTCATGAGGAGTAGTGCGCACGCGCGCATGAATACGCGTGTCGTCACTTTTTGCGTTCTCACCAGCCACTTTTAAAAAAGGAATGAGCCCTGATATGTTTTCTTGTAGTTTAAGCCTGGAGAATCTGTACACTAGCTTACACCGTATAAAACTCCATTGCAGAGCAACCATAGAAAGATAGTTTCCCAAGCTGCGCCCATCTTTTCCCGACATTGCGCGTTATTATCAGTAACTTAGCGGAACCCTTTATATGAAGCAATATTATGCGGAAGAAAAGCTTATACCTAGAATTCTAAACCTAGAATTTTATTATTACTCGAATTTTGTGTAATTATTCGTCAAAAGTTCCTTCCCATGTAGACGAGCGTGATAGCTTCCATTTCTTAAACATGGCATGCAGCGCGAAGCAATGATTTACATTCACTGCAAGAGAACTTTCCAGAACATTCAGGAACGCCCACGCCGACGCTATCCACCTCAAGGTGACGACTTACGTTATACCTCAAGGCGTGACGTTAGGCCGCCCATACCCACGTCGCCACCTCCTTCTACTGCCTTCAACATTTGCGCAAGCGAGTTATCAAATGGAAAATACGGGAGCCTTTAGAGGCTTCGCCAGATTTTACATGAATGAAATCGACCGAGGTAGACTAATAGTGCTTTCGCACTAGAACGTGCTGTGAAGCTCGGGTAGGTTGTTTCGTTCGCGCTCTGCCTATTATCATATGTTGTAAGGAAAGGAAAGCCCTCTAATGAAACAAGGATCGTATCTCTCATTGACTTCATCGGGAGAAAAAGACCTTCTGTGAGATCTTCCAGGGACATTCGTATACAAGGAAGAAGGATGAAGGCTAAAACCTGGTTGCTACAGAAATGACCCTACCCGTATTGTTGAATCTTCAGCCCCCTCCCACACCAAAAAAACCCATTTTCAAGCTTTCATAGCCGTCTTTGCTTTCATAACTGACTTTAGATCTATCAATTCACAGTAACTGCTTCGTCCATTGAGCACACATGCGTCATGCGCTATAATCAGCTGCTTACGATGCATCTGCCGTGCGCTGCACAATTGGTTGGGTCTGCCCGTGTGACAACTAGTACTCCTTGATTGCGCCGATGAAACACGAAAGCAGTGAGCTGCTCGCATCGATTCACTAGCACGCAGAGCAAGCCTGCAGTGAAAGTGGGGCTTGAAGTGCTCAGGTTCTTTGGTACAGTGGGCGGGCCATAATGAAGAGCGTTATAGCTGTCGGCTGGAAGAAGGACCATTGGCTGGCGTCCAACTACAGCCACGTATTTGCGTATACACGCACCTTCTGTTGGAGCTATTCGCGGCGCGACAGATATACCTAGGATTGCTTTGAAGTGGTTGCACGCATAAAGTGTATGCTTGCTTAGCGTAAAGAATAGAATGCCACTGACAGCGCCAATAGCAACAACTGCAGCCAATTTTCGAAGCGGAACCAGGGCCCCTCTGCTTGGAAGCCCTTCCCCCCCCCCCCAGTAATAAAACGACGTCCAGCGATAACATCACGTTCAAGTATGATAAAGAAGACATACAAAGGTATGACAACAGGAAGCATGCAACGCGGGCGCTTCAGTGCAGCCGCTCTGATTAGGAAGAAGCACCACTCTTAAAGGGGAACCTGTAGAGTGGAACGATATCGCAGGGCAGGAGTCGAGCGTTATGATTGTCAGCAGCAGGGCCGTGTCCTCATCCCATGCACTGCAGCCACCAGAGTGAAAACTGTGGAGCGCATATTCATCACTCCAAACTACGTGCATACACCCACACACGCATGCGTACATACATACCCACATATACACACACGCATACATACATACATACATACATACATACATACATACATATATACATACATGCATGCATATATACATATATACATTACGAGGTCACGGGTTCGATTCCCGGCCGCGGCGGTCGCTTTTCTGATGGAGGCGAAAAGCAAAAACGCCCGTGTGTACGAGATTTCGGCGCACGTTAAAGATCCCCAGGTGGTCAAAATTAATCCGGAGCCCTCCACTACGGCGCGCCTCATCGCCTGCGTTGCGTCGGCGCGTTAAACCCTACAATCAATCAATACATATATACATACATGCATACATACATACATACATACATACATACATACATACATACATACATACATACATACATACATACATACATACATACATACATACATACATACATACATACATACATACACGCATACATACATACATACGTACATAAATACATACATACATACATGCATGCATATGTACATACATACATACATGCATACATACATACATACATGCATACATGCATACATGCATACATGCATACGTATGTACGTACGATTGATTGATTGATTGATTGTAGGGTTTAACGCGCCGACGCAACGCAGGCGATGAGGCGCGCCGTAGTGGAGGGCTCCGGATTAGTTTTGACCGCCTGGGGATCTTTAGCGTGCACCGAAATCTCGTACACACAGGCGTTTTTGCTTTTCGCCTCCATCAGAAAAGCGACCGCCGCGGCCGGGAATCGAACCCGCGACCTCGTGCTCAGCGGCACAACGCCTTAGCCACTGAGCCACCTCGGCGGGTATACGTACGTACGCACGTACATACAGATATACATACATGCATACGTACGTACATCCATGCATACCCGCCGCGGTGGCTCAGTGGCTAAGAAATTGCGCTGCTGAGCACGAGGTCGCGGGTTCGATTCCCGGCCGCGGCGGCCGCTTTTCGGATGGGGGCGAAGAGCAAAAACGCCCGTTTGTACGAGATTTCGGCGCACGTTAAGATCCCCAGGTGGTCAAAATTAATCCGGAGCCCTCCACTACGGCGCGCCTCATCGCCTGCGTTGCGTCGGCGCGTTAAAACCAACAATCAATCAATCACATTCATGCATACATGCCTACATACGTACATACATGCATACATACATGCATACATACATGCATGCATACATTCTTGCATGCATACATACATATATACATACATGCATACATACGTACATACATGCATGCATACATACGAACATACATGCATACATACCTACATACCTGCATACATACATACTTGCATACGTGCATGCATGCATGCATACATACATACATACATACATACATACATACATACATACATACATACATATACACGTATACATGTATGTATGTAGGTATGTATGTATGCATGTGTACATGCATGCATGTATGTATGTATGTATGAATGTACACGTATACATTCATACATTCATACATACATACATTCATTACATTCATACATTAATTACATACATTAATACATACATACATTAATACATACATACATACGACGAAAGCAAGTCTCTTTGCCGAAACGTTGGCAACAATCGTGCTTTTACCTTGTTCAAAGTTTTCTTTTCTTGTGTTCTCTACCATCTTCGAAAGTTCAACTGCTCCCTACATACATACATACATACATACATACATACATACATACATACATACATACATATATACATACATACATACATACATACATACATACATACATACATACATACATACATACATACATACATACATACATACATACAAACGAGCATATTTTCATGTGTATAGAAATACGGCCACTCAGAATTGTCGCACATACGTACCTTGTACGAGCGCTGTGCTCAGAGGTGCTCCGCCACGTCGAGATATCCGCTCCACTTTTACAGTGTGCACTGGACAAAAATTTCAGTGGGGCTGCTTCGCCCCAGTGCACAAGAGCGACCAATCGCTGCATAGAACCGAGCAATTTTCATGAATAACGGGGCCCGACGTGTGATTATAAGCTCGAAAGACACCGCGTGAAGTAAAAACGGCAATCTTGCATTGCGCGATGTCACAGCGAAGCCCACATTTTCCGATACAAATCGCAAGCTGCAACGCCTGGCCATTGTTCTTCTCTGCGCCTTCAGTCACAAGAGCGGTCATTCAAGTGCACTGCAGCGATGCCTTATGTCAATCGCGCTACAGTTGATGGCGGCTAGATTATTAAGTGCGAATGCACTTCTTAAGCGACCCTGAACCTGCGTCCACCGGCGATGTCCGCGCACGTGGAGATGGGCGCGCGCAGCCTGGCCGCTGACATGGCACATACCCACGTGGGGGATTGGCCAGGAATCTCCTCGTCTTCCTTGGCAACGGGGGGAGATGGGCGCGCGCTGCCTGGCCGCTGACATGGCACATACCCACGTGGGGGATTGGCCAAGAATCGGGCGTGAGAAGGGCTAATGCACCTGCTTAAAGGAGTACTGACATGAAATTTCAAAGCTGAGATCCGCTCTAGCAATCAAGTACAACGACAACACAAATAGGTGTCTGTGAATAAATGCATCTTTCTTTCTTTGTAGTTGTGTGTGTGTGTGTGATTTCTCTTTCGCGAACATTACCGAACCGCGCAAATTCAACTCGTGCATTCGCACTTTCACAATCTTCCCCTCGGGGAAATGCGGGGAATTTTTTGAAAATGATGTTCCTATATGCATATTGTAATGAAGATTATGGACGAGACTCCAGTGATTTGGAAGGCAGCTCGCGAAGTCCAATTTCTTCCTCGTGGATATTAGGCGTTGGTTGATGCTCGATCGACTCAGACAATGGCTGAAATATCCATTTTTTGCGTTATCAACGTTAGAGCAGCGCAGATGACGAACGATAAGCGTTTATTTCTCTCACTCTCTCGCTGTCTCTCTCTCTCTCTGCGTTCAAAAACCGTTTCATACGGAAAGTGGGCAATCGGTTCGTGATTCAATCCGCATCACAAAGCGAAATAATTAGTACTCTTGCAATACAAAACGAAAGCTCTGAGAAACTCCAAACCGAAAGAAACCGAGAACCGAAAAAAAAAAAGACGCCGCATTTACCAACAAAAAACCCGCATACGCAAGACCTAACCCGCTCTTCAGCCGTAATTAATCTTTTGGGGCACTCCCCACAATACTTGTGCGATACCCCAATTATATTTCTTTAGGATCACGTAGAGCAAAGGCCTTCAGAATGTCAGAGCTATTGGGCCACAAGCTAGCTGGTAGTACCACTGGTGGCGTCCTCGATGTCTCGTGAATGGGGGGTAAGCGCGACTGAAGAATCCGTTTGTGTGCGCTTAGCTGAGAAAATAGAACCACTCATTACCCAAGAACACCTAGTTCCACACGACAGAAGACGGACAATAGAAAACTTCAAAAAAAATGGGCTTTCTAATATCTTGTCGTCCTTTTCTGCTTCGGAGGCGTTCTAAACAACACACGGCGCAGGTGTCGAGCACCCTCGGACAGAGTAACGGCCACACTTAATTTTCGTGTATGCCACATCGATCTATATCTGCAGTTCCTCTCATTCAGACATTGTGACAATCGCCGCCACCAAAAGCGTGCCTTTAGTATTCTCTTCTTCAGATGAAGCCGCCTAAAGATCTTCTTTAAAACGCGCTGAAATACTTCACACAGAAGTATTGTTGCTTTTTATAAGAAAGGCCGCGGCCGGGAATCAAACCCGCTACCTCGTGCTCGACAGCACTTTGCCACTGAGCCACCGTGGCGGGTGCTGTGTCGGGGGCACAGCATGCGATTTTTTTTTCTTCTTTTTTCCAAGTTAATCTGAAACGCCGATCAAAAATTTATAATCATATTTTTATTATAAAACCGGATGTTGCGATGAAGACTTTTTTTTTTTTCTTGAAGCCATGGGGTGCATTAACAGCAAGCTTGCATTTGTGAATGCCACCAGAAAAACTAAGACTTGCTTACATTTGCGCAGGTGAAAGCGCGCTGTCGAAACGCCCAACCACCGATTGAGGGCAAGCGTTCAGTTTTCTGGCTCGTTCTCACCTCTAAGCAATCACACGTTCATAAGTGTTACGAAAATTATTTTCGACAGTTATTATTGATGGAGACGGCATTCTTTGTGGGCATTTTAAAGTCTAGAATATGACTCTGCTACCTCCCAGAGATATAAAGCCGCACTTTAATTCCCGCCTGCTTTTGGTGATGAACTGCACGAAAGTTCTCGAGGTTGTCGCAAAACGTTTTTGCAGCGTCCGTATTCAAGGTGAAACACTGCTGCATGTCACCTTTGTAAAATGAACCTACTATAGATTCCGGAATGTTCTACTACTCTTTGAGCGAATCTGCGGAGGTCGTACCAGGGCGGAGAGCAGTTATGCCGTACCTACATGAAAGCGGAAGCGCGAAACGGCGGAGGAGGAGAACGAAGAGCAAAAATGGCGCATCAGTCGAGCGTGCGCTCGTTGCGCCCTTTTCATACTTTGGCGTTGTCTCGTTCTTCGCTGCGCGGCCACTTTCGTGTACTGTGGATACAAAGTGAAACACGACATGCCGGTGCGACCGCGAATGGAAAAAAAAAATTCAAGATTTGTGCATAAGACACTCTGAATATGGCTTGGAATCCTGGTTAGTAAACCCCAAGATGACCCTATTTTAGCCAGTCTTGCATTTAACCTGCCGGAGCTAACCGTCATCTTGTCACTTGTATCTTTTAGGGGCGAAGCATTTTAGGGGTTTGGGCTGTCGGCGTCTCCTGTCGCCGTCTCATGTCGTCAAGGTAAATCAAGTTGTTGAACGATGGTTAAAAGACAAGTGTTCAATGGACAAAACCGGTTCAATACAAACTAACATGATTTAACACAATTTAAAATACAGGACTAATCAGGATTTAATAGCATTAATAACAAAAATTTGTTTGATTCCGCCTCAAAATTGGTTTCAAACGCCAGGTTTTCTCCTGTAATGCATACTTCTTAGGATGCTGTGGCGTGGGACACTAAGATAACTTACGGCGAGTCTGTCTCATTTAATTGCTTAAATCCGGTTCAACGCAAGAGAGGGCGCCGACTGCTCCTCCCATCGGCGCTTCCCCGGCGCCCAATCAGCGCACGCCGTGTGGCCAGAGAAACTTAAAATCTTTGAATACACTTATACACTGCAGCATACTTCGCTCCTCCTCAAGTTTCACGTTAGTGGAGATGGCCCGGGATTTTTCTTTGTTGTTTTGAAGCGTTCGCGCGTCGTTTTTCGCTCGTAGTACATCATGGACCAACTAGCCCCCCGAATGGTTACTTTTCAGATTCTGTTGGTTCGGTATCGGTGAGAACCGATGCAATCCCCGGCGTGGCAGGGGTCACGCATTCGTTCAGCAATAATTGTGGTTTAAGAAGGCAGCTGCTAGCAATGTGTACTTGACGGCTTTTGTCGGTAACAAGGCCAAAACGTGTGGCAACCGAAATCACTAAAAACGTCCAATCGTCATTTTCACTTTTTTCAACCATAAGTTAGGCTTTAGGAGAGTGCGACTCAAAGAAAGGTTTTGAATTGCTCGAACGAAATTGAAAACACGTGAAATTCCCCAAACTGTCATAACCTCTGGACTCAGGACTTTCCCTTCGCTCGTTCCAGGCCAGCAGCCGGCTCAGGAGTGCCTCATTCAGCGCAATAAAGGCGTTTCAAACCACAGTTGTGCTCCGTAGAGGGACGCCAGTGGACCGTACGCAGAGGTGCGCAGTTACCGCATGCATCACCGAGGTGCCACACTCAAGTTTGACGCCCCGAAAGCGGCTCTCGAAATGCGCGCTTCGCAGCAACCGCGCGGAGCCCGGCGGGCCCTGGCGTGCGCTCATAAAATACGGGGCCGCGGGGGACCCCTCAATTAGGGCTATCGTCTGGTCGACGCGGAACCCCCAATGACAATTAGCTAGCGCATGTCGCGCCGTCCAGCCGGTGTCACCTCTGCGCTGGGCAGCGGACAAAAGAGAAAAAAAAGATAAGAGCGGCTACTCTCGCCGATAAGGATGACCGGCCACGGACATGCGCACTGAGGTATGAACACGGCGGAGCACAAAGAGCGGACTCAGCGTGGCATTCGCGACATCTTTGTCCCGTTATCTATGTGCAATTCATAGCGGCGTGTCGCTTGATACGGCCCGCTTTTAAAAACAAAAACACATCCGATCTAGCGTATGTGTGTGTGTGTGTACGCGTGAGGGGGAGGGGGCGAGGAAAGGGGGGTGCCAGTGGGCAAATGAGCGGCGAGGACTGAGGGCGCCATTTGTTTCTGCTCTCGCACTTCTTTATAAGGGCTCAAAACGACTGACGTAAGTCAGCTGATATCGACGCCACAGCTGACTTAGCTGCTGCCAGTCGGAGCGGCTGCGGACGCAGTGAGGTTCCCGGGTCGAGTGAACGTGGCTGTTTGAGCCCGCGCTCTGCGAAACAGCGAGGACGACCGCTTTCCCTCCTGCCGCGCACACGCCGACCGCAGCCGCCGAGCAGAATGATCAACTGCGTGGCTTTTCAGTACCGGGTGAGTAGTGCACGCCCTTCTCGCGCGCGGGATGCGGAAAGCGCCGTGGTCTCGGAATCGTCGCGATAACGGGACCACAGATACGATAAGGTTCGCGCATCGGCTCAGGACCGACCGCTGAACGGTGTCGCACGTGGTGACGAAGTGAAGCCAGTAGCGGGAAAGGTGTGCATTTATCTCACTATTTGGGTCACGCCAAGGCTGGTGCGGTTCCGAAGCTTTCTCGCCTAGCTATAGCACCGTCGGTGGGTGTTTGACAAGCGTTGTATTTGCTCTTTGAGACCCAAGTCGCAAATACAATGCGTGTGCTCTTTCCCTTTGTTCGCCTCTCGCGTTTTCACGAAAGGCAGCATCCCTTACGCGTTTGCGCTGTATATAACTGGGCTTCCGTATTTTTGGCAAGTGCCAATAAAGACTGAGAAGTAACGGCCCGGTACCACAGAATTTGAGCCACTCTTCAATTGGCGCGGCTTCACAAAAATCGCGCCAATTTTCACTGAAGTATTTTGGCAGCGGGCAAGACTGTTTTGTGAACTGAACCGAGCAAAAGCAAGTTTTCAGTTATAGTTTTTGTTGGTCGGGAGCTCAGCAGAACACCTCCCATGAAAAAAGGAAGTATGTGATCCCTGTACGAGGCTGCTCGTGCTTTGTTTACTTCGATACCTCGTGGAGCGCTCAGAGTAAAAGATGGTAAAAAACGCGAAAAATAGCGCGAGTCAGCGGGACGCAGAGTAGAAGACACACACACAGCGCCCTGAGCAGTCTTGTCCCGTTATTTCCCTATTGCCCCCTTGACAAGCGCGAATGTAAAACGGACATTTCTTGGGTCGCATTTCCTTAGGCGTAAGAGCCCGCTCCTTTTATAGAGAGACTTCTCGCAATGTACGCGCCTGTTTTTGTTTTTGTTTTCATTAGGCTCGAATAATTTTTGCATACTGCCGAAAAAGCTGCATACTGCCGAAAAAGCTTTTTTTTTGCGCATTTTTTGGGCACCGTGCTTCGGTATTTGTTTGGAAGTTGTTTGATGTGAGCAAATTATAGAACAGGCCCCGAGGCACCGATTTCACCCAGAAACTGAACTTACGCACCTAAAAACACCGCTTGAGAGGGGGGAAAATAAACAGGGCAAAGACATGGTGCGCAAAAATAAACATCAAAATCGTGGAATCCTACGTATATAAATCTTAAAAACATCCTTGAAAACGCCAAACATATGATGTGTTCTGAATTGACAAGTTGTTTGGGTTAAAAAATTGTATTGGTACCGTTAAAATACAGCACACACATTGTGTGCTCTAAAATCAATGCCCGTTTTATTTCATGTATTACTGAAATCCACGAAAACGCAGCACAGTGGCGCAGCTGGAGTACCTTCACCTGTACAAGCGCATAAAAGCGGAGAATCCTGTACACCTGAGTCCCACTTCAGAAAAGTACAATTGTTTGTTTCTTTCATGGAATGGCATTAAAAAACGACGGGAAATGAGAGGGCACTGCCTGCCTACATCCTGTGTTCACGTCATGGCAGGCACATCTGCCAAGCCCTCCCGCAAGCTTTCTCCAAAAATTTACCGGAAAGGTACATGTTCATTTCCGTTGCATACGAAGAACTCGCATCGACAGCGCATGGCTACCTTGATCAATTCATACGTTTATTTTACTATTTCGTGATGACTACGATGTCTCCGCCATGGGCCCGTGACACAGCAGCGCCGAATGAACGCCTTGTTGCGTGCTATTCCCTCTGTAGAACAACTTATTGAATGTTTTGTCTTTATAGATGTACAAAAGCATCCTGACAAAAATGCGGACACGCAGCTGAACCTTTATTCAGGGGGATAGACTTGAGGGGCAGCCGCCTGCCAACTAATCAGTGAAAACAGTTCGAAAAAAAAAAATTCGGTGATCTCTTTGTGCGGGGAAGTAGGTAGCTCCGAATATATTCCGGTCCATTGTGGCTTTTGACGCCTTTCTCCAACTTTATGTGAACTGGCGCTTTTGTTGATCTCTTCGATTGGAAATACAATTGTCGCGGTTTAATTTCGAATGAGCGACTTCGTACGAAGAAAACAGCGCAAAACACGAAACAAAGAAAGAAACCACAAATCACTGGCGCTGTGATTTGTACTTTGATCTGATTTGTACTGTGAAAGGTACTTCGTACCTTTGTCACTATGTCGGATTTCCTATGCCGAATTTTCTGTGCCTTTTAATTATCACAGTACACCAAAACTTGTCGTACGTGATGAGTAGAAAGATGTATTATGTACACAAACGCATTCCTGTGTTTACTGATCACATTGATTGAAATGAAAATATGAAACAAAAAATATTACATTGCCGTTTTTTGGCGTAAAGCACACAAAATGTTGCTCATTCCCCTTGTTCAGCACTCTTAATTAAACGCATGAAAAGATCAGGTGAGTACAATTTACGTATATAAATATAAATTATATCCCCACCTAAGGTGCTACACGCATAGACAATTTGAGACTCTCGGATTCTGCATCATCGAAGGAAGCAGAACGCCCACGCATGACATTCATACTTACGGACATTCGTGTCCGCACGTGCATACTCGTAGAAGCCCGTAGACTTGAGCTCAGTTAATTCAAACTTTCGGGTAAATGTAAGATTTTTCGAATCCCAAACCGATCACCTGTGTAAGTGCCATGTTTATACCCGCTAATTTTGAATGGCTTCCGGGTCGTAGCACTTTGATATCTAAAAATTGTCACCTGGGAACTTTTGGAATAGAGCATCATTCGCATTATCAAGCTCAGTATAAAACTTCGAACTACGTACGTACGTAACAAACTGCTTGAGGTTACAACCAATGCAACAGTGGTTTAAACTAACTCAGGAAAAAAAGAATGCTAAGCGGTCACAGCTGAAGGCGCGATGTGAAGTGGACTTTACGTTCGCACTATCTTGACAAGCACGGCCGCAATGCACCTGGGCGGACATTTTTGCGCGATGAGGCATGATGCATTTAAATTCTCGAACATCACTTGCTTTAGTTTGGGTTCAATTTTCCGTCCAACCACTTGAAAGCGTATCTACGCTCGTAATGCTGAGCGTGCCTTGATTTTTACTGAGCCTCCTCATGTTCTCCTTTCGGAATTCGGCTTTCCATCATTAGGCGAATGTTTGCAGTGAAACAACATTTACAGGCAGCGTTTAGATAAGAAAGCACACAGCGTGGCACCATGGTAGGTTCCCAGGTACAGCTATCGCAGTAATCGTGTCACGTTCGCAGCCGCCATGGTACGTTGGCTCCAACTTCGTGGACATTTGTTCCCGCCCTTGTCCATTCCCCGTTCGCAGTTAGCCCCGCTGCTCTGTCCTACCTTCCACACGGGTCTCTTTATCCCCTAGCGCCAACATTTGTTTCGGTTGAATTCGGATACGACACGCACCAAAGGCATTTTTGGCTGTTTTGGGGCAACGTGATGTGGAAAGAGAAACTTAAATGGATCTGTTTTTTTTTTTAATTCTAGTGAGGCGTTTGCTCTGCAAGAACGCCTGGTACTTAATATCGTTCTTTAAAAACAGCAAGCTTCGGGTAGTAGATCGGTAAAAAAAATGTTGCCACCATTGCTGCCGTGGATGTGCTAAATGTATGTCACGTGTAACATGTGCGCTGGAACTTTTCGTGTTTAGATTATCTCAAAACTCCATGTAAGTGAAATATTTTCCCAGATACTAAAACCCAAGTTAACGGGCTTTTAATGTACACGTAGAAATGGTCGCCAATTCTCAATACTACCGCAAATTTACACTTTGTAAAAAAAGAAACGTCCTATTAAAGCCAAAACTCTAACCGCTCCTTAGACGCTATAGTACCGGAATTTTACATCAAGTAATTAATTCAGATTAACTGCGGTCTGATGTGCCCTCTAAGCAACAATTTATCCATTTGTTTTCTACGTTCGTACATACGCACGTCATGACATCCCCATCAATCGTCATTGTTATCATAGTACAGAGCCCTGAACATACAGTCCTCGAGGACCGAGGACTCTCCAAGCACCCTAATACCTAATATATATATATATATATATATATATATATATATATATATATATATATATATATATATATATATATATATATATATATAGTAAGGAAATGAGGGGCTCGTTGAGGAAATACAGAAAGATAGGGCAGCAGTCTACAATGCCAAAGGAGGCATAGGGGTGTGGTTAGGCTCTTTTCTTTTCGGTCTTTTCGGTCTTTTCGGCTCTTTTCTTTTCTTTCGGGTTCGGTCCCCACTCTGGGTGCGTGTTTTTGTTTCTTTCTTTCTTCTGTATATTAAAAAAAATGTTAACTTCATTAACCGTAGTGAAAAAGAAAAGAGCCTAACCACACCCCTATGCCTCCTTTGGCGTTGTAGACTGCTGCCCTATCTTTCTGTATATATATATATATATATATATATATATATATATATATATATATATATATATATATATATATATATATATATATATATATATATATATATATATATATATATATATATATATATATATATATATATATATATATATATATATATATATATATATATATATATATTATATTTATATATATATATATATATAGAGAGAGAGAGAGAGAGAGAGAGAGAGAGAGAAATAATACTTTGGAGAAGGTGCGGCCTCAGACCTCTGCCAACGTTTCGACAAGGAGACTTGTCTTTTTCAAGGCCTTGAAAAAGACAAGTCTTCTTGTCGTTGTCGAAACGTTGGCAGAGGTCTGAGGCCGCTACCTTCTCCAAAGTATTATTTCTATCTGGTGACCATCTTCAAAGCCCTCTCGTTCCCTATATATATATATATATATATATATATATATATATATATGTGTGTGTGTGTGTGTGTGTGTGTGTGTGTGTGTGTGTGCGTGCATGTGAGTGTGTTACGTAAGGAGCAGAAAGAAGGTGTTTAGTCGTTTTTTCATGGCAGCTCGGTCGGTGTAACGTATAGATCCTTGAGGGCAGGCAAATAAGGCATTCGACTGGCACAGTTTTATTTATAGTCATACGCCCTCGAGGGATAACTAGCCGGCAGCTACAGTAGAGCAGTCCCAAGCAATATCCCTGAGTAAACGCCAAGTTTTCGAGCCGGCCACCGCGTGATTACATAATTCCGTGTGGTAGCGTACGCAGAACGCAGTCGCAACCTTCACCGTTCCTCTGCATCTGTTCCCCTCACGGGAGGCCATACCGCCCAAGCGCGAGCGCCAGTAGGCACACTAATGGATGCTAAGCAGTATTTGTGCTGCGGAGCTAGTAACGGCAGTTATGCGAAGAGTGTCATTGCGTGGGTGATTAACTGCGTTGATGGTTGCTGGCCAGAACACTTTCTCAGCCCGACGTACCTCTTTGTCTCCATTTTCACTACATTTTGCTTTTCTTATCCCTACGGCTATAAATGCTTGATTGTCCATTACGCAATACCTGCTTCGGCGGACGCAAAAATGGCAGCATCTCCACTCCGTGGATGATGGCGAGGGTGCGCAGTAAGGGGGCTCGAAATGACATGCAGACACAGGCTCGAATCCTGCCGGTGCCTGTGTGATTTTTGGCGATTGTAAATGCTATGAGCACGGACGCGGACGGACATTGTGAAGTCCTGCGGTGCTCCGCACCTAATAAGCTACTGTCTCCATACCATGTCTCTTAACCCATCATTTGTCCTTGAAAGTTAAAACTCACATCCCTACCTTCTTACCTCAAAAGGCGGGCCCTTGAGGAACCTATAGAATGATTGCAAATAATAACGCGAGGTGCTTCGAACTTCCCTAGAATGTGAAGGCGAAAGCCTAGTTGGACCTTCTGTTGATTGGCTGTTTAACCTTCTGCGGAACTTCGCGGCCGTGCCGATCATCACTTGACCAGCTCACTGGACAGCGCCCTCTGAAGCTCGTTGCGCTCGCTCGCCATCGCCAGGAACCTCCTTCCTGTTCGCCCTCGTCGGTACTTTTACCTCTCAAGGCGGCTCGTATTTCACGTGCGGCAGCGGCCTACCCTCCTCCCAACGCTGCGGTTTTCGTTTCCCAGCGCACGCTCCTCGGCTTGCGCTCTTGTTCTTGTACAGATTTTCTTTACGTCAGAATGCCCGTGCTTGAAACATACAGATCGAAGGCTTTCGCCCTAAAAAAAAGTGACATTTTACACTGAGCAAGCAGTCACCTCAAATGCGAAAAATGCAACAACACTTTGCGAAAACCGCTGTAAATTTCGCCGTAAAGAATAACCTTTACGGAAGAATTTTATGCAATCGTCGCCAAAAGCTACCGCCCCTAGAGTTACAGCTGACGGCTTCCATGTCTCTGGAATCTAGTAGAACAATCTTTTTTATCTCAAACTGCGTTGAAACGGGTGTTCCATTCAAAAATTCCTCTGTGCAAATGCCTTCTATAATACTCGAGAGCTCCAGAGTAATCCGTCCTGAAAGAAGTGCGATGGGCCTAAAAGCTGCGCATGAATGTTGAAACTTCTCTTGAATCCGGAATGAACCCAAATGCCGCTTGAGACTTTCATGCTTGAGTATAAGTTTTTCGCGGCCGTTGGTTGATCATAGCATCTGGCCTAAGTTCCAGTAGCAGCTCCTGAAGTCGCCTATTCAATGACGCTAGTAGCCTCATTTCACGCTGTATTCTCTCCTGAGACCGAGGCTGTACCAACAAGGTTTCATGCTCGCAAGCGAACGATGAACAGAGGTTGCATTCAACGAG
This sequence comes from Haemaphysalis longicornis, assembly GCF_048455015.1. Classification (NCBI taxonomy): domain Eukaryota; kingdom Metazoa; phylum Arthropoda; class Arachnida; order Ixodida; family Ixodidae; genus Haemaphysalis; species Haemaphysalis longicornis. The sequence continues at coordinate 332,679,067 of NW_027526203.1, read as the reverse complement.
GTCGGACCAAGGCTGTAGCTCCGCAACGGCGTCAACATCAAAAATGAAGGTGGCGTTCACACCCTAGTTTTACGGGGCTGATCGAATTAAATTATTGTTTGTAATCGATTTCCCACTTTAGTAAGGGTTAAAGGAGCCATGAAGAGAAAATACAAGTTGGTTTTATTCGAAAGATTTCGTGTTTTATAGTGCCCCCAGCGCTTGTCCGGATACAAACGGTGCTTTATTCACTGAGAAATTAAACAATTTAGGTTAAAATTTTGATTTTCCCGCTCAATCGTGCGTTTTCGTGGTCCCAAGTGACATCACGGGAACCGACCGCTCTGCAGCCTAGAGTACCTTCATTCACGCATCCGCCGTACAGGGTAGAGACACGTAACGCTGGCGCCGCCATGTTCGGTTGCTCGCTCGCCGCCGAAGCAAGTCATTGTGTCAAAACCGCGCTAAAATTATCGCCGCAACGCGGTTTACTGAAGAAGTTTGAATCATATTGTCTGTTTCGCGTTGCTAGGTCTCGTGGGAAACGAAAAGAATAACGCGTTGAGCCCGTTGGCCCAATTGCGGCGGCACGGGACCGTTCAAAGGTTGTCTCCACCCTGTAGCGGTGTTGGTTTGTTCCCGCGTTTCTTTACGTTCCGTAACCTAGATGGCGCCACCATACCGTGGCAAGCGTTTGGTGCGTTTGGTTTGTTTTTGCCCGCATTTAAACCTGACTTGTTTTTGTTCTGGGAGAAAATATTCGTTCCCTGAAACAGTGCTCGCTCGACAAATGGGGTCACGTAAGACACCGTTGCTTGCGTCAATCGGCCAGTGTCGTCTGAGACAACCCCAAGCCCCATAGTGCTGTGCAGCTAAACCAAAGCATGCTGTGCGCAGTACGAACAGCAGAACGCATCAGTACTTCTATGTTTACATGTGCTTTCGTAACTTCCACTGTTTGTCCCATCATTCCTATTGCTTTGTAAAGAATGTGCCCTAAATTTAAGCGCAAATCGCTCGTTAGTCTAGTTTGTAAGCTCTACCTAATTTGCGTCTGCTTCTGCCAGCCTCCGCCAATCGCAGAGCTTAGCCCATGTGACATCACAGGTTCTGTTGCGGGAAATGAGCTGGTGGGTCGCATGACCATTCCCGTTTTTCCTAATTATGTAGCTTATTTGAGCGAAGTTTACGTTAAAAGTGGTGTCAGTATGATTCTAACGAGACAATCTTTTGAATGAACCAAACTTGTGTTTTCTCTTCATGGCTCCTTTAAGGCTTGGGCAAGTTGGTGCATGATTACAAAAGGGGAACAGCGCAAACTTAGTCAAAACACAAGAAGAAGAATGTGACAAACACGAGCGCTCGTGTTTGTCACATTCTTCTTCTTGTGGTTTGTCTGAGTTTTCGCTGTTTCCCTTTTGTAACCACTTTAGTAGTTTTAAACGCTTCCTTTATTTTTCTAAGCCCTAAAAGTTCCGGCTGTTCAGTTGTGCTATATCGAGAAATCACTTGCCCTGAAAATCAACTTGAGCTTAATGACAGTTTAACGAATGCTTTTAAATGGTGTAATCATTAGGGAATGGCTTTGAATTTAGACAAAACTGCATTTATGCCTGTAACCCGTAGGAAAAATTCACTCCAGTATAGTTACACACGAAATGCTTACCCCTACGGCAAGTCTCTGATTTCAAATAGTTAGGAGTAACACTCACCAGTAATTTATCTTGGAACCAACGTATAGACAACATTGCCTCCTCGTCATTCCTTAAACTCTCTCTCTCTCTCTCTCTCTCTCTCTCTCTCTCTCTCTCTCTCTCTCTCTCTCTCTCTCTCTCTCTCTCTCTCTCTCTCTCTCTCTCTCTCTCTCTCTCTCTCTCTCTCTCATGACACAAATTAAAAAATGCTTCTTCAGATGTTAAGCTCCTGGCTTATCAATCAATAATCAGACCGAAGGTAGAATATGGATGCATAATATTGGACCCGTTTACCAAACATAACACCAATAAACTGGAAAAGATATAAAAAAAAGGTGTAGGTACATATACTCTAAATTTCGTCCGGCTGATTCACCTTTCGATCTAATTAGATCTAACGGCATTGAACTGCTTGAGTCGCGGCGGCGGACGTTTAGGCATGATTTTCTTTCCCTCCTTTTGCGCAGCCAAGCAGCGCTAGATCCGACATAATAGTACATCAGGCACGCATATATCGACAAGGCATACCCTGCATAAACATCCCGGAATCCTGGCACCATACTTCACACGTACAGACACATTTAATTTTTTTTCCGCGGACAGCGGAAGAGTGAAATTCTCGAAAAGGAACTGCGTAAGGATTAATGGTGTTTTCCTTGCTAAGTGTTGGTTGTTGGTCTGCAAACCTGTTCTTATAGGCGAATTCTTGTTTTCTGACTTACGCTTTTCGTTATGATGATGTCACAGAACCAAGGAGGCCTTTTTCTTCTTGCTGCTGTTCGTGAAAAGGCCCTGAAATGTTGCTCACTGATCGTATAGCAACAATTGTTAGGATTTTAAAGCGACGGTAGACGTGGCGTTTCATGGGAGATATGCCCCTTTAGACAGGTATCCCAAATGTGCGTTAGTGCCCTTTTCATCTATAAAAAGGGTATTTAAAACTAGTCATATATCTTCTGAATCTGGAACGTTCGAGCTCAGAGACTACTACCCAACTTATACGCATGGTATAGCCCAGTGACGGGGCGGCGCAAATTTTCTACAGCTCTTACCGTGGTAAATACGGTTATACACTGTAAGTACTAGTTATTTACCAGGCACAATTTATGAACTGATGACTCTGGCCGAATGAAGGTTAATAATAAAGAGACAATGCGTCGCATAAACGGCCTACCAATGATTACTACGCCGAGACGCTCGAAGAGGGTGCGTGTAGAGTGCATGGCATACAATGGAAACGCGAGAAAATAGGCGTCGTCGGTCACAAAAAAGCTGCAAGAATTCCGAGAATTCTCTACTAATGCGTAAGCATTTTTACGCTGCTTCTAAGTTCCTCCAACCTAACGTTTCCTTCGTAACACTGAACAAACACGTGAGCCCAGACAGTCTTTTTCTTTACTATTTGCTTTTTTAGTTAATCAGGCGTGAGCGCTGGATTAGCCAGACGTTTATGATTTCGTGAGCTAATTTGTAGTTTTTCTTATACTTTTTCGTTTTTAGTCAACAGTGTGATAGTGCTGGATTAAAACAGATTTGTTATTTTTTAGTCTTTTTAAGTTTGTTGTTTTTAGTCCATCCTTTGAGGGTGGTGAATTGGGTAGACCTTGGCAATTTATTTATTTATTTATTTATTTATTTATTTATTTATTTATTTATTTATTTATTTATTTATTTATTTATTTATTTATTTATTTGTTTGTTTGTTTATCCGCTTTTATGACATTATCGTCGCCAAATTTGGCTATACATAACCCAATGGGGCGACTTTTTCGTTTGTTCGTTTATTTATGTTGCTTTGTATGTTGTTATACCAAAATTATTTACATTGACACCATTACAGCGACTGACAGGGGTAGCTTACTTTTCATTATTTAAATAGCTTGCCGAGCGCTCCCCAGTTTATACCTATACTGCGCCGAATTTCTCTTTCGTGGTTGGGGTCAGCAAATAACCATAAGTCCAAGGTAGTTATATTGTTACTTCTCGCGTTTCGTTTCCTTACCTGAGTAGGACGTTTTTGGCATGCTTATTCGTCATCAGTTTAGATTTATTCATGTTTATTTTTAGCCCCACCGCCGTGATTCCTAATTGTAGTTCCTCAATTTAAGCATTGTTTGCATGTGTTCTGCGCGCTCACTCAGCAAAATTATGTCGTCCGCAAACCTCAAATGGGTCACGAATTCCCCGTTTATCTTTATATCCTATGTTTCCCCAGTCAAGCTTTCTGAATACCCCCTACACTCATGCTATGAATAGTTTTGGAGGGATGGTATCTCCCTGTCTTACTCCCTTTCAGATCGGAAATTTATCTCTTTTCTGGTGAAGGGTTATCCTGCCCGTGCACCCCTTATATATGCTTTCTAGAAGTATTATGTAGGTTTCCTCTATTCCCTGGTTTTTTAGGGCTTCTAGCACGGCTGCGGTGAGTACGGAATCAAACGCCTTCTCGTAATATATAAATGCCATGTAAAGATGTTTATTGTACTCTGCGGATTTTTCTATCACTTGGTTGACGACATCGACGTGATCCATGGTTTAGTACCCTTTCCTAAACCCAGCCTGCTCTCTTGGTTGATGGGGATCGAGGCTGTCACCTATGCAGATAACTATAACTTTGGTAAACAGCTTGTACGTCGCTGGCATATACACCCGGGTGTAGAATCGTTCTCTTACCTTACTTATCTCGTCCAAGTTGTGCGTAATGTTACCCTGGTCGTCTCTCAGTGCGTACATCCTGTCCTTGCCGATGGCTAGATTTCTCTTCGTTGCTTTCAAGCTTCCCCCTATTTGCAGCGTTTCCTGGATTACTGCCACGTTATATGCACGAATGTCTTTTGTTTTATTTCTGTTTACCAGTTCTGACGGCGCGGCTAATTCAATCCGATGTACTTACGTTTGGCAATTAGTTCCTTCGTTTTCTTAGTTTTCCAGTTTGTTCCTTAAGTGTTCCCTCCCTTACAGCTGCTGATGATTCACTGAGTGCCGATGTTAGTTTGCCATTTATCTTCTCTACACTGATTTTGTTCTGCTCGCTCAGAAGCGGGAATTTGTTTTGAAGAGTTATTTTAAACTCCTGCGAACTGGCCCTGACTGACTCCATGCGCGGTTTCTTAGTTTTCACGAGTTTCCTTCTTTCTCTTTTTAGATGCAGCCTTAGCGTGCATCTAATCATCCTATGATCGCTGCCCCGAATCTTAGCACCTCTAGCTACGTCTTGCACGATACCTGGGTTGTCACTTAAAATGAAGTCAATTTCGTTTTTTTTTTTTTTGTACCATCGAGACTTTTCCATGTCCATTTCCTATTATTTCGTTCGTAGAAGAATCTGTTCATCAACCTCAGGTTATTTCTCTCTGCAAATCCCACCAGTCTGTCTCCTCGACGATTACGATTGCCTATTCCGAAGTTTCCCACTGGCCTTCCTCCCATTTGCTTCTTACCGACCTTTGCGTTAATGCCTCCCATCACAATTGTGAACTGCGTTGTTGCGTTTTTCATTGCTGATTCGACGTCCTCGTAGAAGCTGTCTACGGCTTCATCATCACAGCTGGTTGTTGGCGCATAGGCCTGCACTATCGTTAATCTGTATCGCTTGTTTAGCTTAATGACGACAATCGCGACTCTCTCGCTGATGCTAAAAAAATCCTCCACGTTTCCTGCTATTTCTCTGTGGATTAAAAATCCCACCCCTTGTTCTTTCTTCTCTCGGGGTCCACTGTATAGTACAGAATATGTCCGCTAGTGAGCTCTATGAAGCCTTCTCCTGTCCTTCTAACTTCGCTTAACCCTATAATGACAACAATCGCTCCTCTTGTAGAATAGCTAACAAGCTCCTCTTGTAGAATAGCTAAGCTTCGCTCACTAGACATGGTGCGTGCGTTGTACGTTGCCGGGGCCAAGTTCCAAAGGCGGCCTGTCCGGACCCAGAGATTCTTAGCACGCCCTACTGTATCGCTGTTCTGACCGCCGCCGTGAACAGGTGATTCACAGGTGCTGGGGACTGAGGGCCGAGCGTTGAGTTGGGTAGTCATGGTAGGTGGCGGCCAACTACTACACCAGGGTGGCCAGATCCTTCTCTGGTGAGGGAGCGCTGTTTATGTCAAGAGGAGCCTTCCTAGCATGGCTGAACCTTTCCAGTGTAGACTCTTAGGTTTCCGGGATGATGGTTACTTCCGACCAGGCAGCACTCCATACCTACATGGGTTGGACACAGCGAGCCAGACGAAAAATATCGAGAGAGCGAAAGAAGTTTCCCGCGGACGACGTTGCCGCGCATGCCTGCAGTGATATTGGGCCAGCGTTTGTCGGTTTCGCTTTTTACACGCGCGGTTCTGAAGGAGTAGACTGACACGCTGGTTTTCTGATGAGATTCACTGACGTCTGGCCGTTGGAAAGGTAAGCCACTGCCATGCTCAAGTGTATAGCTGCGAAAAAATAGCTAGTTTGAAGCTCAGCTGGCCAATAGGCCGCTGAAGTTGTATTAGAGTCCTTACTCGCCTTTTTAATGATATTCGAAGCTGAAAAAGTGTTTATCGCGCGCCTCGCCAACAACGGTGAGTGACCTTTTGGCAGGGGTGCGCAAAAGTTAGGCAACCCTGTCCTCTCTAATGTCCGCAAACATTGGGACCACGACAGGGGTGCAAAGACTCTATTTCCATATTTCCTACATAAAAACCATTTACAAATCTAGGTAGCCCTCGCTCAGGTGGTCACGGCAAGTGGTTGTACTTTTCTGTGCGCCCAGGGGTCGTCGAGTTTTTCAAATTTTAGCGATGCTACCTGTGTCATCCTGACCGTCGTCCTATTCCTAGCTCGGTATGGCCGCGGTGTTTCTGACGTGGCGCTGAACTTATATAGTTTTTTCCCCTTAGTAACTTAGTGTTCGATGCTGCGGAAGGTCTTGTCTAGCTTTGCCAACAATCTTTGACCACTGCCTAGCGAATAATTTCCTTTTTTCAAATTTAATCCAGCTGGCCGGGCCGGTTAGCCTTACGGCTATTGCGAGTTGTTTAAATCGCGCTTCGACGAACGCTGTTATTATACGGCCTTTCCTTGTTTTTATGTGCCGGTGCGATTCAGCGGAAGGGTTTTTTTTTAACCTATTTCAACTGTTTAAGGGCCCTGCCGGGTGAATTACTTGCTTATTCTGCGATTTTGCACAGGCGGCTTCGCCAAATAGATACGGTGACTGTTTTGTTTACATTCGGAATTTTGGCTGAAACTTTACCACAAATGCTCCTAGCGAGCTTATTTAACTTGCCAAACTATCGGAACAGTCCCGCCATAATGCGAGTAAGGCCTCTAAAGGTCCACCCGGTCGCAGAAGTTAGCTAGGTCTGTTTTACTTGCCTTGACACCAGGTGTGAGTCAACCGGCCACCCCCGCACCGAAGAAGACTCAAAAGAAAAATATACAACGAGTGCATACTGCCGGTGATGAGATACGGAGCTGAAACTTGGCACCTTACTAAACAGCCACAAAGCAAACTTAGGTCGGCTCAAAGGGGCCATGGAACTAATAATGTTAGGAATAACACTCAGGGACAGGAAACGAGCTACCTGGATCAGAGAACGAACTAGAATAGAAGATATCATTATTCAAACAAAGAAAAAGAAATTGACTTGTGCTGGCCATGTAGTGAGACGAACCGACAACCGGAGGACAATTGGGGTAACCGAGCGGATACCAAGAGATGGATCTAGAAGAAGGAAAAGGTCATTAACCCGATTGAGGGATGAAGATTGATTGATTTTGTGGTTTAACGCACCGACGCTACACAGGCGATGAGGCGTGCCGTAGTGGAGGGCTCCGGATTAATTTTTACCACGTGGGAATCTTTTACGTGCGCCCAAATCTCGAACACACGAGCGTTTTTGTTTTTTGTCCCCATCAGAAAAGCGGCCGCCGCGGCCGGGAATCGAACCCGCGCCCTCTTGCTCAGCAGCAAAACGCCGTAACCCCTGAGCCATGGTGCACCGCGGCGGGTGGGGTGAAATAACGAAATTCGGGTGTAAAATGTGGACTTGAGAAGCGCTGCTAGGACCGGAGCGGTTGGAGGTCAATGGGCGAAGCCTTCGTCCTGCAGTGTACCTAAGTAGGATGATGATGATTATGATGATTGTGATTATGATGATGATGATATTGCAGCGAATAAATGGCACAACATCGCCAATTACGCATTTTTGGGCAGATACAAAGCATACACTGTTCGCATTTCGGTACTCGGCAAAGAATACTGACGTATGAAAAACGCGGAAAAGCGGTCATTTGAACCCCCTCTATCATAAAGCAACAACCAATGCGCCAGAAACCTGAAAGGAAAGCTATCAGGCCATGGATGGTCCCTGAAATCATGCGGATCGGGCCGTTAGGCGGTGGCCGCCGTCTTCCTGCTATAGGCGAAACAACGACAACGCCCGTGTGTCGAGATTTCGGCGCACGTAAAATATTCCCAGGTAGTCAATTTAATCCGTAGCGCCCATATGTGGCGCGCTCAGGTGCTGCTTCGGCACGTTTGTACCACGAGCCATCCCCCCTTCTCGTCTTTGACATGGGTTTCCCGTAAGTGCTGGCACAGTTGCCAGCGTTAAAGAAAAAAAGCGATGTTGCAGCGCACTGCATCCCCTTAGAGTAGACAATCCAAGGCAGTCTCAACCATGCTAAGATGTGGAGCCACACCTAGAGAAGCGCCAGGGCATCTATATATGCAGCTATGAGCCTCTGCAGGCTGCAACCCGTGCACGTCAGAGCTGCATATACACGGACGCACTCCAAGCAACTAAAGACCTGAAGCGTGGGCCTGGGGCCGTTTGCATCCACAAGCCATAATGCCTAATTACTGGCGCTGCAGGAAGCTGTAAATAAATAAATAAATAAATAAATAAATAAATAAATAAATAAATAAATAAATAAATAAATAAATAAATAAATAAATAAATAACGTTAACTAGACTTGCGCAGAATCGGCCATCGCATGACCTCTTCAGGGCAGCTTTTCCTCTTTATATTCTCGTCGACAAACCCACGGAGGACCTCCTTGGGGTTAGCACCAGCCTGTGGTTTGGTAGTTGATGCGCTTCCTTCCTCCTCGTGTTTCATACGAGAGTATAACCGTGGCACGGACGCCAGGGCTAACTCTTACCATACATCCACCTTACGCTGCCACGCGCTTTTGTTGCGCGCACGGACGAGAAACGTGTGGTTCTTTTTCGCGTGAGATGCACTGTAGCTCTCGATGAGCGGTTTCCTAAGTTTAGACCTCCCCTCGGGCCTCCAACTATCTTATCGAGCCGTGGCCCGGCAACAGAAGCCACTACCGGAAAACGCGAAAGATGCCGCAGTTATCGCAGTTGTCTGAGAATGATGTTCCCCGAGTGCACCTGCCACAACCTCGAGACGGCTCGAACGTTGCACTCCGATATCGGGGTGACGACCTTCTGACGCCCACTGGCAACACGCTTTCCCCCCTGCCGTCTGTTTGGTTTGCGCATGCATGCTGTACACGCGAGGCACGCTCGACCCACGTGCTGTGCCAAGCATCGCCCCAGGCCCCGGTACGGCAGCGCTTGTGACCGAAAGCCGAGATTTGCTTCAAATGGAACTTCAAATTCCGATTTCGGACGCCGCTCACACTTGGTCTACACCCTGCATGGGGGTAGGGAACGCTGCATCATTGCCACTCCACATTTTTTTACGAGACGCAGAGTGCGGCGTATATTACAGTTTGGACAGGAGATAGCAAGCAACTGTACATTATAATAAGAACCGCTACCTTGGTCGGTGCATATTAAAGGGCTTTTCCCGGGTATCTGTATGACGCGCATGAAATAGTAAATCTGCCCCTTCGTTGTGAAAGCCCCTTGCACCGATTCCTATTAAGAATCACCAGCGAAAGTACTTTCGCGCATAGCTCGCCTGGCAATAGGCCAGCTTTGGCGTCGCATGTATACGAGGCGTCCTCGTGATCCATGCATGTTCACCGGCACCTGTAGCTGCCACGACTGAGTTGATCGAGGCACCACGCGCCCCGGGTGCATCTTTCCTGGCAATCTTAACATTTCACCGGGATATCCGGTAAGGGCCAGAAGTGTGACCCCTTCAGTCTGGATCCCCGACTGCACTACCTGGCCTGGTTTCCTGGACTCTGTCATTCAGTTTCGTCTTTGAGCCGCAGTAGACAAGGATGTACTGAAGCGCTATGTCAAGCTGAAAGATGGATGGATGTTACGCAACAGCGAGAGGCTGAGTAAATCCCAACACAAACTTGCGACTTGAGCCACCGGACAACAGCGCAAGGAGGAGGCAAAGAATAAGAACACAATCCACCGACGGCAGTGCACGCTCCCGCGTGTGTATTGGGCTCCGCGTCCCCTTCCGCTGCTTGATTTACCCCTTGTATTTATCTGCAGCGCATCGTGTCAAATACGAGGCTCATAACCCAGCAGCCGCAGTACAAGCACCAGTGTCCAATATAAACAACAAAAATTTCCCCTGAAGCAAGCTAGTAGAGTAAAAAAGGTCGAGTTCAGACAATCGCAGCGACAGTAAGAGTGGTGCCCTTGAGGCAGAAAATTAGTAAACAGCGCCAGATGTTTCGCAGTGAGTGGTGACGCATCACGCTTCTTGGAACGAACGGTACCTCATGGTTATCATGCAGGTTGCCAGAAAAGTCGCAGAGGTGGCGGTAAGAACAGATGCGTAAACTCCGTCACCGCAGCTCCGCCGGGACCATCGGCGAAAAAAAGTGGCGGGGATACGTAGACTCGTCGCAGGTACAAGGCCGCACCAGTATGCGCCCGTTAAAGGCATCGTGAAGACAAAATACATCCTTGTTTAGTTTCGAATAACGAGCCTTTGGTCAGTCACTCAACTCTAATCCGACCACGAAAGACGTCGTTTTGTCTCTCTTCTCTTCATCTCCACGAAAAAATGCATAAGTAACCTTAAACCCTTTCAAATTTCGCGCTTCCCAACGTCAGCAGTGTGACGTAATAAGAAGCATACTCAAACAGGGTTGTCAATGTGTTAGCTCCATGTTGACCTTCAAGTAAATCAAACGGAACTATAGGCACCACTATAATTGCAGAGCTACGTACCTTCACTTTATGGAAATCCCGTGTTGCAGCTTCACCACAATAGTACATTCTGGTGATCAATCCATGCCGCCAACAAAGCGAATTTGGCGAATGAGAGCAATGTTCACGTGATTTGGCTCTAAAATGTGGTATGCACTGGTGGCACTGCTCAATGCAGAACTTCAAGCTAAATAAATAAACACGAGGAGAAGGAGCTGGCAACGCATTTGTAAAGGCTTACGGAGCCGCTGTCCTTTGCATGACGCCACAGCACAGACCGAGCTTTTGAGTCAAATCATAATCTCGACACCGTGATTCGCCAAGATATCATTGTTGACTGAATGAATTGACCAATAGGATGCATTGTGCAATAGAGTGCAATAGAGTACAATATATTGCAATGGAGTTCAATAGATTGCAATAGAGTGCAATAGACACACCACAGGATTGTCCTACAGTGCTGGCGGTGGCTTTCATTGGCGGCCGCCAATAGCACAAACAAATCCCTGCGACGCTATAAGGGTTGGGCGAGAAAGTGGCTAGGGAGGGCCGCTACTTCATCCGTTTTATTTACTGTTATCTGGACTAATTGTTTAAAGTTTTGCGGTAGTATTGGCATCGTCGTTATTAATAAATTGAGACTTTTGAATGACTCCAAACTTGCATTTTGCCTTCATTGTCCCGGTGAGCTGCGTGAGAAGATTGGAACTCGAAGCAAGGAAAAACAAAGAGTGAAACGAGTGTGTCCAAGAGTGAAAATGACGCGGTCGGGGTCTAAACACGGCAAGCGTGAGATTTTCATAACTGTTTTGGCGGTTACTTTTAGCGCGTATGATCGATGTCACTATGCTTCACGACAAACCGCATGAATGAGAAGACAAAATCCGTGCTAACATCCCATCAACGGGCTGTAGAGGCCCGTTATGGTGAACTCAAATAAGTTAGAAGGCGGTGAATGCAACATCATGATGATTTGGGAAATAAAAAAAAATGATTGGGTTCTTGTCAAATCGAACTACAGATTTTTTTTTGCCCGCCAGTTAGCCAGCATGCCGGCTTCGAACGAGGGGCTTTGCCTCGGACATGCGCACTAAGGTACTGCTTCAGTTCTATTGTACCACCCTTGTGTGCTTAGGCCTGTTGCATTAGACAACGATATTACCTCATTTTCAAATTCTTCAGGGCTGTCCTATTGCTTCTACCAATAGAAAAAAATTCCCCGCATTTCCCCGAGGGGGAGAATGTGAAAGTGCGAATGCACGGTTGTCGGCCCGCTTGCGGCGCTTGCGCTCGGCCCCCGCAGCCCACCGCCTCGCCGCCTTCTCTTCCATCTCTTCCATTGGGTTTGTAGTATCACGTGTACACCACGCAGTTATCAAGCCGCTATAACGCCGCTGAGTCGCCAACGCACGCCGGTGACGACGTAGTTTGAATGCGTTAAAGATATAAGGCGCGTCTAACACTGATATCACCGTCCCGTCCGTGGCTTGGTCGGTAGCGCGTCGCGCTGCGGCCGCAAAGTCCTCGGATCGAAACCTGGCGCCGGATGCTGTTTCTTTTTCAAATATAGAGGAGCACTGCGGACGCCAACGCCGCCGCCGGCGGTGGATGGTTTGGTGTCGCGCTTATAAAGTGCATACTTAAAATAAAACTCACAAAACAGTTGACTGTTTGGACTCGTATACGCCTCCTAAAATAGTTGGTGCTCCGTCGCGCATAATTGAAATAACGACAGAAATCAACGAAAGAAAAGAATAATTTGGCCGACAGGCCGCATGTAGTCGTCCTGCTTGCTCATTCCGGTTTCGTACCTTTTCCTCGTGTCATCACACCGTCTGCGAAACGAGCTCAGATGGTAAGCTCGCAATGCATCATTGCGAAAGAGAGCGCCTGGAAAGAAGCACATTCCAGTGGGAGGGGGCGAAAGTTGCTGCGTTTCTCAAGCGTCGCGTGCGTTCCAGTATGCGGGCCACTGAAGTTGAAAGAAAACCTGTGCCTCGTCTGGCGAATGCTCAAAAAAATTTAGATTTAGAGTGAAAGGGCACAAAACCTTCCATAGTTATTGGTTGCCAATGATCACAGGCCGCCAGTGAGCTCTGCGCAAAATTCAATAGTTCAAGCAACTGTGGCACTTTCCTGCCCACTTGCAGCGCGTGTTAGCGTTCGCGCCCTCCCAGGTCTTCTTTTATACCTGTTTCCATCCCACGACGGGCCGGTTTTTCGGCAGAATTCACTCACCTGATTCTTCGTCCCCCACTGTCTTCCACCACGCAGCACATGAGTTAAGGCGAGTTTCATTGCAAAGAGGGTGAGCGATTTATATATATTTGTCTGACTGGTGACATCTGTAAAGACTGCATTCCGAATACAACTCCCTTTCACGATTCACAGCGGTCACTGCGGTAAATCAGTGCCCGCCATGAATTCCAGATGGGAAAGCGCTTGACAGCACGCCAAGCGTCAATCGTGAGGATAACCAGGTGAAACGGCAAAATTTTTTCAGTCTCGACGAGCATCAGTCCTTTGCGTATCTCATTTTCGGGACAACTTTGTAAGCAAATATGAGCCCTGGCGAGCACAGCGTTGCTTCTGAGCACGTCGGCTTCTTTTAGTTTTAGATGCAAAGCATCTCTTAGTCGACCCTCCGTCGTCCGGCGTCCGCACCTCTCCCCCTACACTATAAAAAAAAGAAATAGTTAGCGGCGCCCGGTTTTGATCCCACGACTCTCTGGCCGCAACGGGAGGTACGTGGCGCTCTTCCCACTGCGCTACAAAACCGAGCCAGGAGCAAGTACTACGAACGCGCCTTATGTCCTTGATTCATTCAGACTACGTCAAGAACCTACTGATACAACAAAGTCACGTGAAGCTGAACGTCAACGGAAACGACGAACTGGAAACTTTAGAGGAGGATGTTGAATTTCCCTAGGAAAGCTGTGGCGGGAAGCGCCACGCGCCTTGCAGCTCAACCAGAGAAGAAGACAAAGAGGGCGGGCAGCGGGGTAGGAGCGTGAGCACGCAATAAAGAAAGACAAGAACCAGGAGGTGTTCGATCAGGTAACGCAAATGTCGGTCTCTTCGCTGTCTCTACATTTCTCTACATTTCTCTGTCTCTACATGGGGGTTCACACTACGTACCCATTCTTGCTTCGATAAATGAAACAACATAACGGCAACACAATGAAACCTACACGAAACCCCTATGATGCTTCGCATCCTCCTCATGGTTCCCCACGGGAGTATGGTGTAATTTTTTTGTTGAGCGCGAAGTGCTGCAAGTGGTGACGTTTTCTTATTTCTTTGTACTGGTAAGTGATGACGCGGGGCTGCCTTTGTGTATACGTTTTCGCTAACTTGCAACCGCGGTGTACTACGGCGGCATGAATCTCATGTCCGTCCACAATTCTTTTTAACATGCGGTACTTGTAGTGGTGCTCAACCTAAAATGTTTGCGCGTGATTTCTCACCCATAAAGTCAGCATGTCAATGAACCGTGGGGATGAAAACATCACCTATGCGCATCGTGTGTAATTGTATACCGCGATCAATCACGGCACTTTGTAACATCTTCACTTTACCTCCACAAAGGAACATGCTGAGTTTAGATTACTATTTTCCTTATCACCGATTATTTGTTCGTGTATATTTATTAGCCAAAACACATCCATTAATAGGATTCGAACCCATGCCGCGCGTATCCATAGCAAGAATTCAATCGTTTCGCCACTGAAGAATCGCCATACAAGTATATGAGCACGTGTCCTGACTAAGCCCGAGACAAAGATCATTCTCAGAGTGACGAGGGTGGGATAAGAAAAGGAAGGAAAAAAGCTGGGGACTTATACTGGCTTTGTTGCCGAATATTTGGTTGTATGGGTTGATTTATACATAGCCTGCACATCCTACGAAGAAGAGGTCTCAAAAGGCGGTGAATTCTCCATTGACGTCAGATGCATGTAACCTCTTTCAGGTCTCATTGGGAATTGTCTGTCTGCGGGGGACTTTTTAAATCCCTTTCTGTGAACGCGATTATAGAGGGCGATTGCTCCTCGTGTAAGAGAGGGAATGTTTTTTTTGCCCAAGCGAACCTAGCCTCGAACCAGTTTTCCAATACGAGGGACAACATTCCGATTGCTAGTCCTCTAGAGTCCTCCAAGTTCATCGTGTCTGGAAAAAACACGAGGAGAAGGAGTTGGCAACGCATTTGTAAAGGCTTACGGAGCCGCTCTCCTTTGCATCCTAGCGACAGAGTGTCCGCTCTTCAACGTAGTCTGATCAGCGCGTGATGCAGTAACGCACGTCGCCAGACTCGGCGCACGAGCACAATGATGAAACCGAGCTTGAAAAGTCAAGCCTGTGTTTAATTAAGCTGAACGTTTGCAGATGTGCTGTAGCAAAGGGGCGTACACTTTCTTTCAAAGCCACAGCAAGCGCGGCTCCGTGCAGGTCATCCCGAAACCGTTTCGGTGTCAGAGGGGTCACTGAGCAATGAAAAAAGGCATTGGAAGGAACGCTACGAGTGAATGAAAACGCTGAATGTTTACGTGGGTGGGGCGCAAAGGGCACTAGTGTCACCCAGGCTCGAGAGATGACTTAGTTGTATCTGGCGCAGCTCGGAATTATCTGTCCTTCCTTCTGTTTTTTTTTTCTTTCGAGCGAGGTATATGTTTACCTCAATGAGGGCAACGTGGCAAGCAGACAGCCAGAGAGGGGCCACAAACATGTGCGCCTGCTTCTATGCCACCCAACAGTCGACGTTCGGCAGGTGCGTAGCAGCATACGACAGTTCGTTCGCTAGCGAGGAGTCACACAAAACACAAAAATCTTCGTGTTTATATACAATCAGAGAATGGTCTCCAGAGCTACGTTTGTTGCAGCGCTCTGGCAGCTAGAATGGAAACGATACGGTGATGGTGATTCTGTGCAGGGAGGATGAGGGAACGCCACGGTATGAACTATACGTGCTGATGGTTATGTACAGATGAGGACGAAGCGTTAGGACATTTGTCCAGTGTTCTCCCACAGAGTGGTTATAGCAATTACCACTGGTAGTGTAATAAAAATGGCTCACAATACACTCTCTCTCACACACACGCACATATACACATATATATATATATATATATATATATATATATATATATATATATATAAACTTAAGACAAAAGATTCCTGGCTATAAGGCCAACTGTACGATAGAGAAGTCACATTGAAAAACAAAATACCGGGCCCCGGTCAAAACGTTAGGATAGATATTATGTTTTTCCATGTGACTTCTCTATCGTATATATATATATATATATATATATATATATATATATATATATATATATATATATATATATATATGCGTGTGTGTGTGTGGTTAGGAAATGAGGGGCTCGTTGAGGAAAATACAGAAATATAGGTCTGCAGTCTACAACGCCAAAGGAGGCATAGGGGTATGGTTAGACTCTTTTTTTACTAAGGTTAGTGAAGGTAACATTTTTTTAATTTACGTAAGACAGAAAGAAAGAAAAACGCGTCCAGAGTGGGGTCGGAACCCACGCCTTTCGATTTGATCTCGAATGCCTTACCGATTCGGCTATCTGGCGACTGTGCTTTCCTTCACTTTCTGGGGTATTTAAGTTTATTAGAACTGTATCTGACTCTTGAAGGTGGTATCCAGCGCCACTCTGACTATACGGGGAGAAGGGGACCTTCTTTTTCAACCCCTGTGGCGTGACTCGAACGTCTACAGCCTGTCAAGAGCGGGCAACTGGCGCGCAAAAGCAGAGTCTAACCATACCCCTATGCCTCCTTTGGCGTTGTAGACTGCCGATATATATATATATATATTGACAGTCGGATACACGGCAAGAACAATAACAAAGAAGGTTAACTCACGTAGCGGCAATGGGACTTGCCTTCATCAGAGTACCGTCACATGATGTTGCTGCCACAAAAATTTGGAACACATTTCTTATCTTATACAGCTTTGCGGAAAACTATATATATATATATATATATATATATATATATATATATATATATATATATATATATATATATATATATATATATATATACACTATTTTTTAGCTGCAGACACTGCTACGCTCCTATGGCTGCTTCACTTGCGCTAGAAAAAGCAGCGAAAGTAGTAAAGTGGTGCGCCCCCGTGGTTCCATGCTGCGCTTCGCTGACTGATTGAATGCGTTGTTATCCCCACTGCACAGCGCCCTGCCAGCCGAGAGACGTGCCTTGGTTGGCAACGTCACCTGAAGCCGTCGGCTGTCCGCGCAAATGGGCACGCGGCGTGCGCATTGGGCAGATTCGGGAGGCGAACTCGAGATCGGGCCGCGGTCGAATCCATGGGCCAGCGCGTTCAGACTGTCCAAAGATCATCATACAGACAATTTAAATCAATCGTTTTATGGCTGCCTTCACGACTTGGCAATGTCAGTGGCGGGGGTGGTTGTTGAAATGGAAGGCTGCCTTGCATGACGCCCGGAAATCTCCCCTCCCGTATTCCCGTCTAGTTATGCCATGGGAAGGTCAAGAATTGAACAAATCACCTGCGTGCATAAACTGTAGTCGTGACCCTTCTGGGCAAGTTTTTTATACTTGATTTTGACTGGGGTAGACAACCCGCTACAATACGGCATATTTTAGCGCTGCACTCTGTTTTCGGTGTTTGTGACCACCTTCTCGGGTATTTATGTTAAGGTATTTTTTGTTTGTTTGTTTCCTGCACTTGGGGATGGTAGTGGCATATATATATATACATATATACATACATACATACATATATATATATATATATATATATATATATATATATATATATATATATATATATATATATATATATATATATATATATATATATATATATATATATATATGACGAAATCACAACCCGAACCGGTTCGCGAACCGATTCAGTAAGTGAGATTATTACCGAAGTGCAGGAATGTTTCGTATTTTAAAGCGACCATAAAAACCAAGTGCAATTCTGCTGCATTAAAAATACTGATTTTTCGTAATAAAGGTAGTAAATTTTTTTAAATATAACAGTTAGCAGTGAGGCCAGATATTAAGTAAATCCGGTAAAATAGTGACAGTTTACCAGCTACTTTTCCGCCCAGCCATTTTGTTGTCCTACGAACCACTTAAAGTAACCCCCCAGGGTCATGCTATCTGTGGGATCTACTTTTTCAACCTTCCTTTTATGTTGTTGTTGAAATTGCAACCCTCTCTGGAATCGCCAATTACCCTTAACTTTAAATACTTGGAGGTACGCCTGCGTACCGGCGCGTCACTTCAGTACGCGTTAGCATGGGACCTGAGTAAATACCAGCGGTATTTTTTCATCGGTTGTAGCATAAGAAAAACTCCTACAGCAGCCTCGCAAATGCTACCTATAAATTCGATTATTTGGCTACCTAGGATAATTTCGTTAGCCGTCACCTACTCGACGGTGTGAGCCACAGTTTTGTTAAAAGTGAGCGTTAGTCAACCCCCTCAGTCACTTATTATGGGCCTGATCATTGGGATGCATTTTCAGATAGCTATTACGGTGTGCGTGTTGGCCACCGTCTTCGTTCCGTCCACGAAGTTCCGGAATTTCATACAGATTATGCGATTACAAACTGAAATGGTGATCGGACGCGTGAAGCCCGAAATGGAAGTCTTTTGAGAAGACGCTGCTTAATTTGTCGACAACAGTACTCCCCCTCCAAAACGAGTGGATGGAGCAGCAGAGTAGCAAGTTGGACTAATCAGTAAAAGTGAAACTACAAAAACAAAACTAATCTGAAGAGGAGACGAAACAGTAGAACAAGCAGAAAGGATGAGCGCTGGGCAAATGGGGCAGTATGGGACGGGCCTGCCTCCCCGCATGTGTCATCTACTGCAGTGCTGTTTTTTTCTTCCAGGACAAAACACGTAGTGCTTGCAAGGTTGGGGCATACAGTATCTTGAATAATAATAAGTTGCGTAAAATAGCTAGCAGTTTCTCTGCTATATCTATTATCACTGTTTGGATCCGTTGAAAGAAGATTAACTTCCCCGCTGTACGCGTCCTGCAACACTGACGATTATACCTCACACTACAGCGGTCGCTGCTTTCGCAGTGATGGTACGCACGTTTGCTTGAGAAAGGTCGGACAAAGGAAGGGATTTCTAGAGCAAAATCGCATCTTTTGGTGTTCGGCTTATCCGATGGCTGATTGCCGCAACTAAACAGCAGAAATTATTCGTGTAGGAACTGTGCGCGGAATACTTCGAAACTACGTGATAGGCATTTTTTTGTTTTTGTTTTTCGTAGAAACATAATTCCCGAAAAACATTGGCGCGTTTTTCCCCCCAATCACTGAAATTGTTTATTATCAAGGAGTATACACGCAGAGGTAAATGGGGCCCGCCAAAGCCTACAGGTGGGCTTGTGCGGCGTCGCCCGGCAGCAACGTCCTTCACTTCTGTGAAAAGCACTCATTGACAGTGATAACTGAATAGAGAGGTAAGAAAAGACAAGCAAACAAAAAAAAAGACAAAAAGTGAAGAAGAAAAAATAAAAAAGAGGAAAAAAAGGAAAGCAAAAAACAATAGACAAACAGAAAAGACGAAGACAAACAAAAAATACACTAAATCAACATGGGTTCTAGCTACATGGGTGGCATTTTCCTCACCACCAAGAAGCAATTAGAGAACAAAGAAATAACAAACTGTCACCGCACACACATACATACTTCAGCATAATTCTCGACCGCGGCCCGATTTAAAATGCTAGAATAGCAGCACGCAAGTGTTTCCGCGTAGTTAAAGAGAACAATTCGTCAGGCAATTCGTCGAAGACAGCAGTTAAATAATATGGCCTTGCAGCCATTCCGTAATTGGTACGGACCCTTGGCGTCATATAGCGAGGTATGTGCCGCAGAGGTATAGGTTCAACATTGGGAGTTCGGTAATCCGTACACCAGAAATATTTTAGCGTGACGATTTGCTTAAACAATATATCGAATGACGGTCAACCGCTTGCCTTAAATACGCTGTCCAAATATATATATATATATATATATATATATATATATATATATATATATATATATATATATATATATATATATATATATATATATAATCAGTCGAGAATTCGGCGCACGTTGTTAACGATCCCCAGGTGGTCAAAATTATTCCAGAGCCTTTGACCTCATTATTAGTACTGAATGACTTGTCTATATTTATAGACCTCTGCATGCAAGTGATTATGTCGTCATCCCTAAGCAATTTAAATTTTTAGAAGAGCTTTTTCTATGAGTCGTCAGGATTACCTACTGGAAAGATTAGCAATACTGAAACACAGAACACTCACGTGAATTTGAGAAGCCGCTGATAAAAAACTCTGCCGAAGGGGTCACTGAAGACTGCAGCCTTTTTTCAGGCTCAAAAAGCGCGCAAAGCAATTTAAAGAGAGGTTAACATACAGCGACATATTCATTCCCTGAGCATAGGCTATCCCTAACATTAGAAAATGATGGTTAGTAGGCTACGTCCTTTTCTTTAAAAAGTATAATTTATTCTTGTGTGTATAAATAAACGTATTTTGTGGGTACATGGCGTTCGCAGTCAAAAGTTAAGAAATGAAATAAAAAATACGGATGACGCAGCTACCGCTGGTGCTTCTGGTGCGCTTGTCCTTCTGTGGTAATGATCTGAAGGGGTAAATGGAAAGTATGATACAGTAAGCTTCTAGCCTCTATAAAATTTTAAGTGAGAATTTAGAGGCAAGTCAAAAGAAACCTCAAGTGGTAATAGCACTGGTAATAGCACTTTGGGGAGTAATGGGGGGGGGGGGAGTGAAACACCGGAAGCCCCCCCCTCCCTCTGTCGAATGCGCCTATGGTCAGTGCTATGGTTAAGCGCATTAAACTATTGTTTATTGTTTATAGTTACCGTAATTTTGCTAGCACCGCTTATTAGAAGACCTAGTTGTTCTGTTTTACAAGGTTGATGAAAGCGCGCACAAGTTTGATTTGCTGTTGAATGCACCAACAATCCAGACTGAATTTGATGCAGTGCCACGATCCAACCGTGCACATCTAACGGCATTTTCGTCGTAAACAAACGGCACGCGACGCTCAGGATTTTACAACCCGTTGCCAGCCCGGCGCAGTGCTGTCCGTGTCGTCTCCGTGCACTGGTGTACTGCCGGGTAGCCTAACTTTCGAGCCGCCTCACCACGTGGGCGCGTAACAGCAGGGTGGCTCTGCCCCTACGCCCCGACGGCTGGATGTACGGTAAACGTGTGGGAAGCTTTATTCTCCGCATGTGACACGAATGTGTCAGCAAACTTGCGCCGAAACGATGTCCACTCAGACGCGCAACCTGGCAACCAGTGCTCGGGCGAACAGGATGCAGAAAGAGAGAGCTCTGGATTTCGCTGAAGTACTCGCGGGTGACATTGACGGCTCTGACGCGTGCAGATACCGCCGGGACCGTCCTGCAGATACGGGCTCTTCTCACTGGGGACGTAGCCAGCGCCGAGTGAGGCCATTGTTCCGCGCCAGCCACTCGTGAGCGGCGGCCGTTGGGCAAGGACCATTAGGCAGCGCACAGTCGTCATCCGAGGACGATGCAGGCGCACAGCTGCGTCCCCTCGGCGCAGTCGCAGCGGCGCTGGGGCAATATTAACGCGGCGCCTGCCCTAGAGCAAACGTGCTGAGGTTGCGGCTGCACATATGTGGCTGCCTTCCGAATAACATCTTTTTTGCGGAAAGAAAGCGCTACTGGGGAATCCGGCAGCAAGGTGCTTTGCGAAGGGGAGCAACAAAATATCGAAGCTGTGTACACAGCAACGCTTAATACCGCATTTAAAACGCGCCGTAAAAACGCCCAAGTCAGTCTGGTTCCAGAAGGTTTTCAAGTTAGGCATGTTTTCCTTAGGAGGGAAACAGCGCCTAATAACAGGACGAACTGGGAGAATGTAACGAGACGCAGTGCTAGGAATATGAATCGAAAACATTTTGTCTCGGCTCACACGCTGCGTGGACAGCGGCTGCTCTTGTGTGACTTCGAGGCTCCTCCTGCGCGCGTTGCTTGGTTTATTGAAGCTACGTATGTTATCGTGCCTTCTCTGTGCATTCATTTGCTGGCCGATGACATCAGAGCAATGAGAAAAAAAATTTCGGGTCACTTACTTACTTTCAATTCGAAAGCATTATGACTTCCCCTGGTGATACTTATCAATGACTTCCTTCCTGCTGCATTGTGTCTGCGCCTCTTTCTTCGCTTTCCTTTCTTCCTCAATTGCTGCATTCGTCGCATCTTGTACTTAGCCGTTGTTGGCGTATTGCTGGGTCGACCGCCCCTACCCGGTACAGAACCCGGTGGTACATCCGACGTAAAAGCTTTCCACCACGAGACACGACGCCGATTACTTCGACAGTCAGACTGGCGACACTTCACGCCCATGCATATACCTCTCCAGAATCGGCGTTCTCCGTGGCTGGGGGGCACCTGTTCACCTCACATGACGTCACAGGCCATATGAAGGCATTGTTCAATAACTATAGTTAATGCTCACGACCTGGGTCATGACAACCGCTGACATGGCCCTCCACCGACGGGAAGGAGCGTGTACCGTTCACAGAGCGCTAAAACAATATCGTCAGGGCAATACACCAAAAGCAAGGGCAACGCAAAAAAAACGCTAATTCGGCACCTACAGAACACCGCCGAATCCGATTTGCGTCATCTCATTTGGTCGTGTGTATATATCCAGGAGCATCGAACACAGCTGCTATCAAGGCACATCACACTTACCTTTCCTGAAAATAAGACACCGTAGCCTGCGGTGAGTGTCTTTCGGAGCCCGCTATATACTTCCACAGTTAAGGGTGGTCTGATGCGTGGTGTTTAGCAGGGTGATCCCACATCGTTCACACTGGGGACTCAGAACTTGGACTGGGCATACCCTACGTTCCCCCTTCCTTACAACCCCAACCCTCATTGGATCCAACAAAAGCTGTAACAACTAGCCGCTGTTCTCGCGGTCGCTGCACATGGCCAGCAAATAAGTTCTATGGAACCCTGAGAGCAAATCACAATAGCAATGCTTTGTATTTTAAACGCGACGCATTCTTCATCTATTCCACCCACTTTACGTCGACCGCTGTAGGCCAACACGTCTCTCGACTGCTGGCAACGGTGGCATGGTTCATACGTGTCACCATCACTTGGCGCATAGGAAACAATAAGCTTATTTGAAGCAAAACAAAACTACATAACCGATTCTAACACCGTTCTTGTAATTAAAAATGGCTGTTGAGAAAAGAAAACAAATTAAAGTCACCGCGCATGAAACCTGCGTAGAAAAGAGGCGACGTAACTGCACAAAATAAACAAAAAACGAAGGTAGGGGGGAGTGAGATGAGCCGGTGGCGGGAGTAGCGCTGTGGCCCAGGTGACACAAGTAGAAAAAATAAATAATTAGCCTCTTTCGCTCTGCCCCGGAGCCGCGCAGGTGGAAAGAGGAGCATCGCTGACGTGGCCCTGTAGCGACCCAAAAAGAAAAAAAAAAGGAGAAAAGACGCGCAGCTCGCGTCCAGGTGAAGTAACCCGCAGCACTGCTGCGACTAACTACGGCCCACAGCAAAACAATGCCGTTAGCGTCTGGAGAACAGCGCGACATGCGATAACGCACGCACACGAATTCTGCTAAGGCAGAGCAAATTTCGAATTTGAAGATGGCAATCGGAGACGCATTCAGCCCATAATTTTTCTTGTCGGAGAGCTTATGGACGTCAACCGATGGTAGCGCGCTCCAAATCATGAGATTATGTGGTCATGCTACCTAATGGGACAACATGAAGCTCCCTGTGTTGTCACATGGAAGCACTGGGGTTCCCGCGACCATGAGAGTTTGGACAATGCGAGGGAGAGGCGTAACTGAATAAGAAATGAAAAAGGAATGGAAAGAAAAATGACGGTGGACACTGCCGCGTCCTTTGTCGTTCTATTTGAATTTGTTCCCTCGCCTAAGGGCGAGAATGGTGTATTATTGCAATTGGATTGGATTAGAGTAAACTTTATTTGTGCCTGCAAGGTGCTTCTTGAACGCAGCTGGACGAAAGCGGGATAATTGTTGAGCGGCACTTTGGGCAAAGTTGAGTATTATATATTCTTATCAACTGATTAAGTTCTAATTCTTGTTATTTATTTTTCACTCTGAACGCAGACAATGAAACAGGAAATGGTTGAGTTGCGTAAGTTTTCAACGGTCTACGTAAAATGGCGCAGACAGTTAAGTGCGGTTCTCGACTTTAATCACAGAAACATTCTACACAGAACGCTGTTGAACGACATAATTTCTACAAATTTGAATTCTTACTTTTGTCGCATCCCAGATAAAAAGAAAGGCGGTGCAGAAGGCGAATGACCTTGCCAAAATTACGGTTTCGTATTACCACTGGAACTGAATAGAAATGTTTAGAAAAGACAAGAATCAATCGGGCAACCACCCCCCAAAAGTCGCCGCTTTCTGCTTTACAATGATGGCCACTCGTGATCCATGGATTGTGCAGAAGGCACCCGATATTTTGTTTTAGAGGGTCCGCTACAAGCTAAGTGTGCCCATTCAGCTGAGCCCTAGCTCCGCCAGCCTCCTGCGGTCTTTGAGAACATAAAACGCTGTTCTTCTCAGAGAGCAAAATATCCGGGAGTTCTCCGACTGGGTTGAAACTTCTGCAGTGACGAGAGGTCACCTTGCCGTGCGTTTAATTATTTATTCGTTTTTTGCACTGCCCCAACGTGCCAGCTGCTGCAGCAGGGCGAACGTAGTCCGCACTAAGCGTGGCAAAGTTCCTCTCTCGTTTTTATTAGGTTTTGTTTCATTTTTAAATGCCAGCGCTCCCTTGATCGACTTCTTTCGCACGCACCTGCGTCCTTCCAATTACCCGCCTTCAGACAGTTGCGCACTCCGCTCCGCGGTGTCTATAACAGGCCCACATGTTGTCGCTAAGCGCGTCATGTCATGTGTCGAAGCGCGTCCCAGTTCCACAGCCCTCACATGCGCAAAAACGAACCCTGCCTGGCGAGCCAATGCCCCAATAACTCACAGGAGGACTACAACTATATAGAAAATACTGTTTCCGAAGCTGAGCGAATAGATGAGCCTGTCTCCCTCTTATCATAATCGCTCTGCTAAAATTTTGTTCAAGCCGCGGCCGCTAGATGAACCTGCCGATCGCGTCCAACCATGCCTTCATATTCCCTATACAATGTTATGAAATTTCACGTCACGAATTCTTTTTTTATCCTCCACTCATTTTGTGTGTAAACATTCTGCGTCTGTTATGCTCCCTGTATTATGAAACGTGTCGCTTCACTGACACTATTAAGAGACCCTCCACGGTGGCTCAGTGGCCGAGGTGGTGTGCTATTGAGCCAGAGTGACGCGGGTTACACCCTGGTTGCTTAGGCCGTTTTCGTGGTGGAGGCGAGAACGCTATAATTCCCGTGTGTAAAGGCTTCGGCGCACCCTAACCATCCACTGCAGGTAGTCTAACTTTATCCATATCCCTCCACCTAGCTGAACAACTCATCCCTCACAATCCAATTTCGGCGCGTAAGACCCAGATTTGGCGCTAAATGGCGCGACAGTCAAGTGACGTGATGCGAAATGACAGCCAAGCTGTGGTGATTATTATGCGACAACGTTGCAAAGCGGCGGCTTGCTCAGGCGTATTTCTGGGCCTACTCATTTCGCTAGGCGAATGTACATACACGCGTGCTACGCGGCGCTTTTACAACTGCTCCTCGTCGGCTGCGGTAGCGAGCGCTCAAGGCCTCGCGACGTCAGCGGTTGACATGAAATGCGCCCCTCTGTACAGCACCCATTTCCCCTCCCCCAGTGCCAGTTGACAAGAGGGGTTCCGGACGAGCAGTAACGTCGGGACGAAAGTCATCATCCCCGTGCAGTCAGCCCGCCCTCGAGCCCCAACAAACCGTCAGCATGCAGCACCTCATGTCATTGTTGCTTGTTGAGGCCAGGAAACACCACGCTTGCCGGGGATGTAATCATGACACGCGAGTGCAGGGATGGTTTTTGTCACACGATTTTCTCCCTGAAACTGCACCAACCGTGGCGCGCATTTAGTCCACGTGTGCGCGCACTCTCAGCAGAACGTCCTGGCTGCGTTCGCTCTACCGTGATAACAACAGCTGAGTCCTCAGGAACTTTTCCTTGACCGACTTCCGTATGCCGGTAAAACTGCAACATTTGAAATCGGGGCCATTAGCTTTCCGCTTGTTTGTTTTGGCCAAAGCAAAACCCGCGTACGCCCTGCCACCAAACCGTTATCAATGCCGACGAGCACGAGAAGAATGTTATCGCAAACGGGCAGCGATTGCGCCCGCGCGGCTTCTGTCACCGAGAGCCGCGCCGACGCTTGCCTGGACGGCAGCGCCATTTGCCGCGCGCGCGCAGTTTTCGTCGTTTCAGCGGTCGCGCGGATATCCGTCCCCGCTTGCATTCGTGGCCGGACGGCAGCACCATTAGCCAGCCGCGCCTGGCTGAACGCCGAAGGACACCTCCTTTCAAGGCACGCCGACAGGGAAGTGGTCTCGGACCGATGCCACATCAGTAAATGCCCGCTATTTCAGGGCCGCGGTCGACCGAGTGGCGACAATCGAGCCAGTCACAGGATGATGAAACAAAGCCAAGCGAAGGCTTCAAACATCCGATAGATCTCGACGTCGTTTCTTTCGAACCTGCACTGATAATTTGGCAATGTGTGCATAAAGCGAGGAGGAATAAGCCCTTATTAAGTTCTAGATTAAGAACCGCTCGATGCTCTCCTTCTGTGTAGTCGCGCAGGATTGTTTATGTATTCCCGTGGCTAACCTAGCTGAGTGCAAGGTCGGAACACGAGTTTGCATAAGCAAGCAATGTTTTTCTGTCCCGCCCCTCCGTTTTATGTAGCTCTTTCGCATGCGTTTTTTTTTTTTTTGTGTGTGTTGTTGCTTATAATTTACGCTTACCAATAAAAATGGCGAGCAAAGAGTTATCTTCGCTGGTCGACTGTTTTTCTGCTCGTTCGAAAAGTTATCATTAGGAGTACGCTAATCTGAGTCATTTCTTTATGTCAGCGGGCGCACAGTGTGCTATGCTGCAGCACACCGCAAACTCTATGCGCGAGGTAAGCCCTGAGGTTGCGCTCCATGCGCGAGGCGAGCGCCGAATTTTTTATTCTGGGGCGTACATGTGTAACGTAGAAGCAGACCAACTCACCGTCCAGGACGAGGTACGTCATGCTGAGCTTGGCGGGGCATCCAAACGCACACATCCACTTGTGCGCACGAATCACGGACAGCGTGAAGGGCGAGTGTCGGCCAGGGAACAGCGTGGTACTCATCATGTTCGCTGGACGCTTCGCGTGGTGCATTCAACGTCGCCCTCTAACAACACCCGCTGTGTTTGAGCTAAGTCCCTTCAACGGCTTTTGTAGGGACTCTACTTTGAGCGTAGGCAATAGGCAGCAGGCAGGGCGCCCTGTTTAGCTTGCATCTCTCGTTCAGCTTGCCGAGGGCTACAGATACACTTCCGGAAAAAAGCAAGATTGTGGACTAGTTCTGCAAAAGGTGGGAGGTTGTGTATAACTGCATAAATTAGATGTTTGTTCAACCTCAGGCGCTGATATAGGCGGGAAAATCCGTAAATACCTGCGCTAATGCGCTGCATTTGAAGCAATTTGTTGCCTCAGCCATAAACCGGGAGCATTCTCCCGACCCGCCTCCCCCGCAGCCAGCGCCCTCAACTAATAGGGACTGGCAGACCTGCCACTGCGCGTGACTCCCTGCCACTCTGTATAACAGAACTCCACGATCGTGAAATTCGGGGAAGAGTAATTTCTTTCTGCGTCTGTATTTCTGCATTCTTGTAGGCTTCAACCACGAGGCAAAAAGAGGAGGGGGAGTACTACGGCAACTGTGCGTCGCTGAGGGCCAGCCCTCTCAATCTCCGACAAATCCTAGCAGGTCCGCAGGAGGGCTTGGGTGAGCAGCGGCATGGGGCAGCTTCTCAAACAAACGGCAAGCAAGATTACAGAAGGAGCATGTCACCCGTGCTACGAGGCACGAAAGACGGCTATGGTGTTTGGCGCCAATACAGAAAAGCATAGCTTGTGGAAGCAACGTGTGGGTCCGAGTCCTTTGAATAAGCACTGCCCTTCGTAAGAGGGGAACGGCGATATATGCAGCGGTTATTGGCAATGTGCCTGAGAATATCTTTGCCATCCTGATGAGCTCGTTGCCAAGCTTCGGCGATGACACAGGCGGATGAGAGCAACGGCCCCCAGGATGGCCACAAGTGTAATCGCGCAGCCAGATCGGCTATCTTGCTGCCATAGATAGCGTGGTGTACAGGGCCTCATTTAATACCAATTTTCTGACCAAACGGGCGGCAGTACTAACTGCCGTTTGGATGAAACGAAGTATGGCGCAGCCGGCCTCCGCAGCTCGACAAGCTGGATAGGCTGCCCGAGGATAAGTAGATGTGATGTTTGTTTAGGCTGGTCGCTCGTATACAGTCAAAAATGGTAGTTTTAACAATGCCCATAAGCACGAAACACCTACAAGGGTGTTTTGAGGTGTCTCTATGTCACCCCGTTGTACACATTCCGGGACATGGTGGTGCGCACGTACAAAACACCCATTTTTGGTTGTTTAGTTGCATACAAACACCTGTAACATCGATAACAATAGCACCGGGTATTAGGGTGTTTTAACATCAGAGAACCCTTCCGTAGAATTCGCCGAAACCGGTTTTAGGTAGCAGAGGCGAAAAGAAAAGTTTCTCACGCACAGAATGGAACCACCGTTCTCTTCGCCAGAGTCCGAACGCGTTACCGCTTGTCCACCGTCTCGTGCGATCTGGCTGCGCCAAATACTAAACTATAGGCAAGCGCTGTAAGCGTGCGGCACTTCGCACCCGGTGTTTTTGTAGTTATTGCTCCTGTCAGAATTTCTAGGGGGCGAGGACTTGTGTTTTGTACTGCTTGTTCTGGGAAACATGACTCACCTTCTATACCAAGTAAAAGCCGACCAGCAGTGTTGTGATATTTAAACCATGGTCTGTTTCTTGTAGAAATCCGTC
Source organism: Haemaphysalis longicornis (assembly GCF_048455015.1). Taxonomy (NCBI): domain Eukaryota; kingdom Metazoa; phylum Arthropoda; class Arachnida; order Ixodida; family Ixodidae; genus Haemaphysalis; species Haemaphysalis longicornis. The sequence continues at coordinate 332,650,184 of NW_027526203.1, read as the reverse complement.
TTGACGAAGAACAGCGTCACAAGCTGTTTCTTAGTACACCCTGCACATCTAACATGCTTCCCATCTTCGTGTAAGCGAGTGATCATAATGCAAGTAAAATGGTCAAAAACCACACCTTATTTTGTCAATGTAAGCTTCGATATTCTTAGCCTGACATTTAAGGTTGGTGCCGGTACCCCGTCGGCATTAAGTAGCCCGCCTGACTTTTGCATCTGTTTAATTGCCATTGTGTTGTGTGCAAAACATTTGTGTTCGTGGAATGAAGGCTTTCATGAAGGCGTTTGAAGTGCTGTGCGGTTTTCGCTTGTCGTTATTAGTAGTACCGGCGTAGGTTGTATTCTTCGCTTCCACCGTTTAATTTACCATTAAAGTTGCCTTTTGTGCGACGCGCCACTAAATATTTCGATGGTTCCCGGCCGCGGCGGCTGCTTTCTTATGGAGGCGAAAAGCAAATAGCCCGTATGTACGATATTTCGGTGCACGTTAAAGATATCCCCGGGTGGTCAAAATTAATCCGGAGCCCTCCACTACGGCGCACCTCATCGCTTGCGTTGCGTCGGCGCGTTAAACGCTACAATCAATCTATAAATATTTCGATATCTTTGTGTTATCGCTACAGACATCTGTAAAAAAAAAAAAAAAAGACTACCTGCACATCCACCTTCTTGGAACATTTTTTTACAGATGAAAAAAAAAATACCAGCTTTTTTGCTCGCTGCGACAACGTGTGTTGGCATTGTGTTGGTTGTAATGGACGCACAATGGGGGATATTAGCTGTTGCGCGTGCAGAAGTAGCACATGAGGACGGCATCTAGATGGTGGTTTTGGGGCGATCGTGCTGATTAGATTGATGTGGCCTGCACTAGCAGTGGTCAGATTTGTGCTGGCGAACTGTATTCGCTTAACTCTTCCCTCCCTCCCAACTGCGCTCTTCCCACCTCCTCCCCCACCTTGTCTCTTATCGCCGAGGGTTCGCACGCGTGTGCCTCGGCGTAAAAGGCTACGCATAGCAACGCAAAATGGGTCAATCATGCTATTGGTAAATGAACATCTCTTCTGCGCATACATTACGAGTCCACTGCCTCTGCGTATTTAATTGTACTCGTTACTACATCCAGCACCCTCTCGGCTAACGCTAGCGCGGCACGGTGACTGACGCTCAACGCCATTGCACCTGAATGCTTGCCCCTTAGCTGCCGCTATGTGAATGCATGCGGTCAACTGCCGTGAGTGGCTTAATTGGTGATGGCCCCCTTTCCAAAGAATAAGACCTTAGTTCGATTACGATGGGTAATTCCACTGAATTACCTTTTTTTTTTCTAGCTGTTATTTTCTTCATTCAGCGTAAAAAGCTAGACAGGAGGCAAACCACGGAGTATTCGCCAATGAAAACCTGGAAACCATTACACCCTGCATGTTGGGTCTTCCTATTAAACAATACACCCAATCGTGCGCCGTTAAATGTTTTAGGGGTTAGGTGCTTAGGATGGTGGAAACACCCCGTGCATGAGATGTTGGGGTGTGTTGCGCAACCTTTTCCCATAAGGGGTGTAACATACTTTTACAGTGTGGCGCCCGCTGATGCGCTACTCCGTTTGAACATTTCTCAAAGGGGACTCACCTGATAACATTCCCGTGGGACTTGCTACACTCGGTAACAACTTAAGAACGGCAACGGAAGTTGGCGCTGTGTCTCATCACCGCAGCCGGATGTTATTGCCGCGAGACGCAAGTAGTGCATTAGTACTGGGAATATTTTGAACGTGGCACGAGCCGTTTCCGTGATTTTTTGGACATACTATGCTTATTAAGTACTGCAGCGACGACAACCAAACTATTTAGTGACACTAAACCAAACTATATACGTGAGAAAGAATCGATAAAACAAAATGTATTTCTTGTTTAATTTTTATTTCAGTAAATAAATGACATATTTCTAAAAGAAGCAAATTAGGCCGTTAGGAACACGTTGATGTATCTGTGAAACTTTTTGTTCACGATGCTTAAGCCCGTGGGTCATGAATAACCTAGTAAGGAATGTGATGTGGAGATTTTGTAGATGGGAGTTGGCACCAGTTGCCTCCCAACTGGGACCAGTTGTTCCCCATTTCCTTCCCGTTGGGACCAGTTGATTTCCATTTGGGACCAGCTGATCCCAGTTCAGACCAGTCGAAAACCAGTCGAAGATTTTCACTAGGGATATAGAATGTGGCCTCGCGGTGAATTATAGTTTTGAGTACTAAACGCGGAGACCCCAATATCAGCAAAAATTATGACTTACGACGCGTTCTGAAGTAAAGCTCACACAGTTGCAGCTTCTCCAGGCATCTCGTTTTATGCACCGGTCGCTCTTAGCGGTGGCCTTAATCGCACTGGTGTTTGCAACGGAAAAGAGGGAATAAACACCTTTAATCTCGAGCTCAATGGCGCAGGAGCGATCGCTCAGTGCTAGCAATCAAGGCTGCTTTGTTGCTGCAGGTCGTACAGTCCACAAAGGCGGGTGGCAAAATAGTTTAATTTTGAGCCCGGGAATCAATATTCTGCGCGATGGCACCGAAGTATTGGTAGATGTTTTAGTTAAAAAGCTGGAAGGAACACTTTGCCTTGCGATGGGTGGGCATTTCGGTAGTTCGCCGAGGAGTCCTGCTGTTGAACACGAGGGTGCAAGGGTTCAAAATTTGTTAAATTTATCTATCTCCCGGCGTGCGGGGGAGGTGCGCGCCCACTTGGCGCGCTCGTGTTTCCACTCGCCGGGAATACACTGCGTGGGGCATCGCTTTCCTAGCTGATAAACAGACAAGATGGACGCCTTGTTTACACGCGAGGGCAGGCTGCACTACCAACGCAAAATGCCAGCAGCAGATCGCTGTGCGAACAGGATCAACGAAATTGGCTATTTTGGCGCATATTTCACGTGCCTGACGCACGCTGTACGAAAACCCGGACTAGGGGGTCTAGCTTGCGCCGTCTCATTGCGTGGTTCAGAAGATTTGAAATGTTTCGCTTATTATTTTTATTTTTTATTATAATTTACATACGTTTGCGCGCGCACGCGCATTTGCGCGACCGGAGCGGATAGCCTTCAACGAGCTTGTCAGAAATTCGTCTGGCGCCAACTGCCGGTCGAAGCAGACGGCCTACCACCACACTTTCCCGAAAGACTGCCAAACGCAGAAAATGCAGTCGCAAACCCCTTACACGCGCACACGTCAACACGCCACAGGCAAGGCCTGTGCTTACGTGTCGCTAGCGTCGTTAACCTTGGCGTCGAGCGTCAAGCGAGCGTTGCTATGGCGAGATGGCGCTGCGGTTCCTTGTTGGCCCGGTAGTACTCCGCACGTTGCGTCGCCGCCAGCTTCAGCTGCGTGTTGTTCGTCGGCGGTGGTCGTACGTCGGCGAGGCAGCTGCAGTTCACCGGCGTCTCTCTGCAACAGATGATTTCACTCAATCGTCCACGCTCCTAAAGACCTGCTGCGTCCAGCTGCCGAGGACAACTCTGCTTCGCTGTCGTTTTTCAATACTAACCTCATCATGCCGAATATCAGCTGTAACTTCGAGACAGTGAGTACACGTCTGGCCTTATGTTGGTCACGGCTGTAAAGATTACAGCAATTTTAAGTCATCATAAATGACCGTACGATATACAAGAGACTATCAAAGTCGCATCTTTGTCTTCCACATCTTGGAAAAATGATGTCCTTTTTTTTTGCGTCTGCTGACCCCATAGTTTCATTCAACTTTCTCCCAGAACGGCTGATCGAGCCGTTTTGTTGACACGACTGGCGTCAGCGGGTCGAAATTCCTGCGTTTTCTTTCGCGAGCGTAATATCGCGGGCACGGCTTGCTTTTTGTGGGCTATGTGTTGAGAAGCATGGGGGCGTGGACTCCGGTATGATTATGTGCCTACAAGGACAAAATTTCCGTCGTGCCTGGCAATTCTGGGCGGCCTTGCACGGCCCGACTGCCGTGACCTAAAAGCGTCGTTTGCGGCAGGATGTGATGAAAGGGAAACCACTTTACTGCCGCACGCTCCAAAGCGATCTGGCGTCCTCCAGATGGAACTTCGTGGCGGCAGCAGACTGAGATGAGAGGCTGCGCGAGAATGTATTGCTTAATCGACTCGATATACCGGCCTTTCTTTTATCTTTTTTTTTATAAACGCAGGAAACGCGGCTTTTTAAAATACGTATAAATTCCCATTACTAAAGCACATGCAGTAATTTAGGATTTGCTAGTACATTGCGTAGTTGCGCCAAGGTTGGTGCTGTAAAGAAAGTAAAATAGGATTTTTGCAAAAAGGAATTCAACTTTTGAGATGAAGCATTGTGCTGAACTCAGAGCTCTCACTGGCTTTTATCTCCCATCACAAGCTTTCTCATGATAGGTTACTAGCTCTTGCATTGTTTCTTTAGCTCAAAACATTGTGTGTTCATTAAACTTAATTAGTATCACTTGTAGGGGCCTGGGAGAGGGGTGCACAGACACCATGATTACACGTTAGCAAGGGCAGTGTTCACTAATAAAGCCACAGGGAGCTGAGCGTAATTTTCTTAAGCATTGTGGAATGAATCCATTGGGAAATGAATGCAAAGCTGTGCATGTTAAACCAATCAAACTGCCTGTGGGCTGGAAGCTGTTGTTTTTCAACTCAAGTGGCAGAGGTTTGGCACATGTGTGGGGACGCACGCTAATGCAGCCTTCTCAGCATGTGTCCGAGTTGCGTAGGGCATTCGTCGGTGCCCTTTGGCTTTTTGTAAAGTGCGATGTTTTATTCAAAACATATTTCACACGCTTTTGTGAGTGGCCCAGTTAAAATATGAAGCTGACTTTTAATGGAAGGCTGACTGAACAGTAATGCTAACAGACTGGCCTGTGGGAGTTTACACAAGTAGAGGGTGTTTAACCATGTTGCTGACATTTTAATACACCTTCACTGTAAGGCTTTTTAGCTTGAATCAAACTTTCGTTCACTCTCGTAGCATTGAAATTAAACACATTTGTGCAATGTGTCGTTTGGCTTTATTTTCTCTGTGAGCAGCTGCCAGTATTCACAAAAAATTTCTAGCCGAAAAAAAAAAAAAATTCAGCCAAGCGGAAATTTGTGCTGGTTAGCACAAACTTGTGAAAGTAACGCATGGACGGGAAGAAAGAAGGACACCAGGGTGAAGTGCTGACTAACAACAAGGTCCTTTCTTTCCACTTTCCACAAATTGTGTATAAAGGCACGCTGAGGGCCAAACACAAACAAGGCGTACATGCATTACTAGGCTAGGGAGTTCAACTAATCCAATTTTTATTTATAGTAGTATCAATAAGGGAGTCCTCAAACACGTCTCATTGTATTCGTGAAATTTCTGCGCTTCACAAATCTCACGAGTTCATTGGTCCCTATAAGTTTTGACTATTTTGCACCACTCGCATAAAGGCATGCACTCACATTCTTTGCAATTAGCTGATAGGTGACTGTTTGGAATGAAAACATGTTAAAACGCATACGAAACAGTCGTATATCATCTCATTGTAAAGGCTGTGGGTGCATGCCTTTATTGGTGGAGTGGAAAATAATCAAAGCTTATAGGGACCAATGAACTCGTGAGATTTGTGAAGCGTACAACATTCATGAACACGATGACACGTGTGAGAGTGCTCCATCATGCGCACTACTATTAAAAGAAATTAGATGTCAGAATCCCTGGCCCAGTAATGTATGTGTGCCTTTTGTTCGTGTTACTTCCTCAGCCTGCCTTTATAAGCCATTCACGGGAATGAAGGATTCGACCCACAGTGGTGGCTCAGTGGCTAAGGCGTTGCACAGCTGAGCACGAGGTCGCGGGTTCGATTCCTGGCCGCGGCGGCCGCTTTTCTGATAGAGGCAAAAAGTGAAAATGCCCGTGTGTGCAAGATATCGGCGCACATTAATGATCCCCAGGTGGTCAAAATTAATCCGGAGCCCTCCACTACGGCGCGCCTCATTGCCTGCGTTGCGTCGGCGCGTTAAACCCTACAATCAATCATCGGGAATGAAGCATTCGGATTTTAGTCAGCGCTTCAACCTGTTTTCCTTTCTCCGTTCTGTCTGGGCAGTGCTCCTACGAGTCGGAAAGAAGAAATCGAGATTTTAAGCTACTGCTTGTTGCATTTTGGTGTACGATTTATTTAAAACATTTGTCCTTTAATGCAGAATCATTAATTCTTGAGGGATGAATTGAGTTACCAACAGTGCTGGGAGTGGTGTAGGGTGGTATCTTATTAAACTTACCGGTAAGCAACGTTCATCTCGTGATGTCTGTGCGTTCAGCAACCCAAAAAAAAGCTCATAATTACCTGTACAACTGACTGACTGCTTTTTTTGTATGCGTATGATTCAGGCGTGGATCCAGGTATCAACCTATTTCAGACAACCATGTGACCCATTCAAAAAAGGCTCCCTCCTTGCTGCCACATTGCTCTCTTTGAAGGGGAAAATTGGCTGTGGGAAAAAAGTGATTAGTACACAACCACTAAGGTGGAGGTTGCGTCAGTCAATATCACGCCTAACAAAAAGTTAGAAGTGAGGGGTGCTTTGCTTGCCATGGACAACGATGGTCCCCGCCGTGGTCCAGAAAAATTGCACGTGCCAAAAAATCAGTGTCGAGGGGGAAGGGGGAATCGCCTCCGCCCCCCTGCTTGGATTCCGACACTAGCGCAATGGGCATGTAGCCTGAAGCTTGTGAATTTAAAAATTGATGAAATAAGTTAGGATGTTTTTTGTCTAGGTACACCAAATTTGTGATTAGCTGCTATTGCTGACACATCGGTGTCAGTCACATTGCTTTTAATTCAGTCAGCGGTAGTGCTGGGTCGTAACATGGTGTCTGTTTTTGATTTGCCTGCAGAACCACAAGTCGACCAATGTGGTCTTCCAAAAACACCATGTCACCCGAGACAAGAGAGGCCAGATCATGGGCCAGAAGGGAGGCTTCCGTGGCTGCACCATCTGGTTCACAGGTATGCCTCCTTGGAGGGGGATCCACTCAGTGACCGCTCGTGGTGCTGGCCAACAATCGGCTGAGCCATGCTCATAGGCCACTTCTCCAAGACTGCCACAGAGGATGGTGCCTTGTAAAAATGACTGCGTATATGTTTTTACGTTTGTACTTGTTGCTTTAAGGAAATAATTTCAAACAAAAAATTTGCATCTTCTGTAGTTGACCACTTTGGACTGCATTTCAAGGATATTAGGGTTCTGCAGTCTGCATGTTACAAAATTTTATTCTTAGCATCGTTACAAAGTTTGAAAAAAAAAAAAAAAAAAGAAATTGTGAGGTTTTATGGTTTACCGTAATAAGTACTGTAATAGATATCCTGTCAATAGCAGGTATATTGTCAGCACTGTTTATAATTGGTAAGAAAAAAAATTGGCCCATATCAGCCACTTCATTGCAAATGTCGTCGAAAGACAATAGTCTTTTGCTGCCCCTTGGTTCACGATTTAGACCCGCGTTCGTGAACCTGTGAGGGTAGGGGTAACCTCCAGCCGAGAGACGACATGCAGCGTGCTGGTGGTGACGGTGACTGACCCCCGAGCAGCCGTGCTCGGCGGTGTTTATTGCCCGGCCACACACAATGTTGCCCACCTAGCCTGGTGGGGCCACTGAACTTAGCGGCCAACGAATATCAGGGATGGGGGGCGCCACACACTTGTCACAGTCTGTTGATCGGTTATTACCCGAGCAAGATAATTTTAGCCAGTAATCGTTGCCAAAATTTTTCTTAAAAAAAAAAAAAAGACCTTTTGAGTTTGAACAAAAACACCTACAGCTAAACTTGAAAATTTCCTTCGTTATCACAGCCTCAGTAGCTTTTTCTATGAGTCCTTAGTGAAGTGCACAAAAACAAAGTTAAAAATGCCCAAGATCGTTAGCGTTCATGCCTGTTTTTATTTTATTTATACGATAGCCTTGGATGTATCAGGGCCGGTGAAATATTTGTAGTTAAGCCCTGTTGTGCCAGTTTTGGCTCAGTAGTGTGGCTTTTATGGAATGTTCTGTTGGCTGAACATGCAAAGCACCCGGTTAAGTTAATGGACTTTTTTCCAGTAGCGCTCTGCGCATGCGTTACTCGCTCCAAGCAAGCGATCTGCCATTTTTGGGAGGCGAAATGTAAACAAAACGATGCCGTATTGGATCAGCCAGTTGCTAGTTAGCCAGCTAAGCGCTGCCCCGTTTTTTGAGCTCTGAACGACAGGTAGGTGTTATGGCTGACATTGGGTAGTTTCTCTGCCACCAAACCCATGCGTGGTGCCCGGGACAGCTTCAGCTGCACAGGGCCGGCGGGAAAAGAAGGGGCATGTTATCCCCCAAGTGTGGTTTGGGCAGCCACCGCTAAAGGGTTGCACTACTGGAAGAAGGTCCATTATGTAGCTTGTATTGTGCAGTATTCAAGGAAGGCCAGAAAGACAGGGGCTGTATCTGACCTCCCATCTAGTGGGCTGCTGCTGTCTTTCTGGGTGGGGCTCCTATAACTTGCGTAAATCACAGCAAGAAGCCACATGCTGTAGATGTGTTCAGACCATCTTAGGCGAACCCAAGAGCTCCACGAGTCTATAATGCGTGTGGCCTCCTTGTGAAAGTCAACCCTATTTGGAGAGAAAACAAAAGTTGGAGCATATTTGTGCATTGCAAAGGTCTCTCATTTCACGTTTACGTGTAGCTGCTTGTTTAATGTTTTGTTATAATAATCAGGGTGTTTAACAGAGAAAAAAAAACTGGTTCAGTTTGAGTGGCTTTATATCATTCCAGTACCTACGCCTTACCAAACCAGTTCATGAGCGTCTGACCATTTCGTGCACTGTTTTAGTAAGGCACACACACACACACGCACACACACACACACACGCACACGCACGCACACACGCGCGCGCACACACGCGCACACACGCGCGCGCGCGCGCGCACACACACACACACACACGCGCGCACGCGCACGCGCACGCACACGCACACGCACACGCACACGCACACGCACACGCACACGCACACACACACACACACGGAAAGTAGGGCATTCGCTGTGCGAGCAAAGAGAACCTTTTCTGGTGAGCCCATAAACGCGTAGCAGTGATCGAGGGGTAGCTGTATTGTGCTGCGGCACAGATGCGGACATTATAGATTACGTTCCTACTATGTGTGACCGCCAAGCTATATAGATGACACCATGATAACGTTGTGGATAGAGCACGTCGAAAGTGCATGAACATGTGATAAAGCCAGGTGCAAAATATGTGGCTGGTGCTCAGAGGCTCTAGTTGGGCACCCTGAAGTCAACTAATCAAGCCATGTGCAGGCAAGAAAGTTGTAATTTTGACTCCTTGCATTGTGTTCAGTTGCCTGCTAGGGTGTTTAAAACTCCCTTGTAAATAGATTGCAATCATCGAAAGGCACAAAAAAATTCTGTTGGCAAATAGTCTAAGGACTGTATATATGGCGTCCTGGCGTCGTGGTTGGCTGACAGTGCCTTGGCCAATGCAACTGGGAATGCAAAGCAAATATGAACACCATTGCTTTTCATGAAACAGATCATTTTCTTGCATAGAACTCAAAAGTTAGAAAGCATTATTGAGCATAGTCATCATCTTCAGATTGTCAGTCAGTATTTTCTTTTAATAAGCTTTATTTAACATTCAGCGACTGCGTTGAGGTTCTTCTCACTGATGTGTATTTTGAGACAGCAACTGTCAATAAGGGTGTGTGTGAGAATACATCTGCTTCACCTGACACCTGCCATTGAATCTTCTGCGGTAATCTGGAATCCAACGCCAAGTAATGCAGTTACAAGTTGGAAGTGGTAATGTAGCGCTGGGTGCAGGAGACAGAGCTCTTATTTGTAGGGGGGTGTTCAATTTCAACAACAGCCCGCCTCCTTTATAACAGGAGTAGCTGCAGAATCGAGTTGGGCTCGTCAAAAATTTCCGTCTCCAGAAGCGAAGCAGTGCTAAAACAGCAAAAAAAGGCAGACGGGACGAGCACAGCACAAACGGGGCGTAGCCCGATCTGTCTGCTTTTCTGCACTTTGTGTCCACCTTAGCGCCACCCCTGCAAGGTCGGGGGAAATAGTTTCTTGCAAAACTAAATGTTCATGCCATGCACTAACAGTTTCCTGTATTGTATCTATTATCATTGTCTTGGAATTCATTAAAAAGCAAAGTTGTCCGCTCTAGGTGCCCTTATGAACTCTCCGCTGTCCGCTCTAGGTGCCCTTATGTACCATGCCTCATGGTGCTCGCTGCCTGTGCAATGATGACATGTGAGAGGTCAGACAATTAAAGGGATATGTGAAGAAAATTCTGCGTTCCCGTTTTGTGCTTATTCAGTAGTTGAAGGCGGCGAAAAAACAAAAGAAAAAAAATAGAAATGAGTCTATTCAATCTTCATTTGGATTAATTGACAACCGTATTCACCGGCTTTTGTTCCTTTTTTACACCCTGGAAAGAAACACGCTTCTCAAGTATTCACACTTTCAGTTTGTACAGCTGTTTTTAAACTAATGAAGCGCAACAAGTTGGCACTTTGAAGGCTCTTGCTGATGGGCGGTGCAGCAAGCTTGTGGCCTGCTTGCTCCTGAACAGTCGCAGCAAGGCCCATGTGGGGAAGAGCAAAGCTGATGTCTTACCACCCGCAAGCGGCACAGAAAGCAATATTTCACTTGCGAAGCCTTGCACTTTGTGCACGCAACCGGCGGCAATGTGCGCTTGCAATATTGGTGTGCATTTCTTTGCTTACTTCATGGCCGAGAGTAGTGTTTATTCTCTTGTGAGTGATCAAAAGGGGGAAAATGTGTGAGGGATTACAGGGTTGGTGGTGCGTGAAAGAGAAATGCCCCAAATGACAGTGACTGCACATTATCAACATTGCATGTGGTTGCACTGATTGTTCGTAGAGCGGCAACTGGTTTCTTTTTTCGGTTCAATTCTGGTCCAGGTGCAGCATGCTAAAAATAATGCTTTTCATTGCGGTTCAGTTCTGGCAGAAATACCTGTTTGGTTCTAGTTTTCACTTGAGGTTCTATTCTGGTGCGGTGCCCTGGTAATAAGATCTTTCTTTTGTATCTTTTATATGGCATAAGTAGTTGCACTGCTGGGATAACCAGGTGCATGGGAAACTTTGCAAGCCTGCCCCTGGGCGGTGCCCTGTCGCGAGGAAAAGGCCGCCCCACAAGGTTCTCTCTCTGGCGCTTTGCGATGCAGGGCTGTCAGGTGCGGGCAAGACGACTGTGTCCTTTGGTGTGGAGGAGTACCTCTGCCTGCACGGAATTCCAGCCTATGCACTTGATGGAGACAACATAAGGCATGGGCTCAACAAGAACCTAGGCTTCTCTTCCCAGGACAGGGAAGAGAACATTCGCCGGGTGGCTGAGGTTGCCAAGCTCTTCGCCGACAGTGGCGTCGTCTGTCTCACCAGCTTCATCAGTCCCTTCTCAAAGGTGAGTGCTCACCGCCAAGGGCTCACTTACTGCCTGTGACAAAGGGACACGGCTAGTGTCGAGGTTGACCGAGACTGCGCCGGTTAGGTCTGAGTGGTCCTCGATGCCTGGAGGGTTCCCGATCCTGTGGCATACAGTTCTCACATTTCAGCTGCTAGGGCTGGTTCTTTTATGTTTGCTTGTTTTTGTAGATTGCAATTTCATTTATCTTGTTCTACAAATTGCATGTATTTCACTTATCTACACTGCTTGTATTTTTCAGCACTTAACCTTCTCTTTGTCCTGGTATGACCAGCACACATGTCGGCCCAAGATGACATGCATATCTGAGTAAAGTTGCAGAATGTACACTCTCAAACCGCAGTGAACTATGACGCAATCACATGTGCAGAGACAGGCTACAAATGGCACAGTGGATGCAAGCCGGTGCCTGCACTTTATTCAAAATTATTTCTCTTATGTTTGTACACCAAAACAGAGCCTTAGAGCAGTGGTATAAAAAAAAACGAATATTTAGATAGGTAAATAGATAAGGGATGGGGAGATAGAGAAAGAAGCAAGAAAAGCATGTGCACTGTGTGCGGAGAAAAAAGAAAAACGTGCAGACAGAATCTACGAAACAAACTACCATATTTATTCGATTATAAGGCGAGGGTGCAGTCTGGAGAGTAAAAAAAATTGCCATATATATGTATATATATATATATATATATATACATATATATTATATATATACTGAGCTTCGAATATAGGGCGGGTAATGAATTTGAGACTACGGATTTTGGAAAAAAAATCTCGCCTTGTATTTGAATAAATATGGTACACTGACTATCCCGAAAAGCATTGAAAATCTCCCTTTTGGGGCAAAGCAAGTGCACAATGTTCAGCAACAATTTATCCCCTCTTCCTAGCCACAGCAGGTGTTTGCACCTAGAAATGCTTAGATTAAAAAATGGTGGCATACAAGGACACACACAATTGTTTACCGGCATGTGTGGCGTACTCCCTCGCACAGGGCTTTCAGCACACCCAACAGCTTGCCACCTGAAGTAGTCATGGCCTCAGCTGACCAGAACACTTTCAGTATATTTTGTATTGATAAGACAGGCATCTTTATGCAGCACCCTAGTCCATGCAGAAAAAAGACTTAAAAAAAAAAAAAACTAGAACCGCATGACACGTGTCAGACTCCCTGAATCATGCCGAGATGCCTAGCACTTCCCCGTGACATCCGAAAACCCCACTGGGAGTCCTGCGGACCCTGCTGCACTGCCATTGTTTAGCGGCTCCACTGGTTGACGTGCCCACTCTTATTCGTCTTTTTTCCCCTGTCTTGTGTTGAAGCAGCCTAAAGGGCTAAGAAGGCTGCTATCTTTTCCGAACTGGGAGAATATAGTGGCACACCTCTCTTCCCCAGGGGGCAGTAGCTGGTTTGCCTCTGTGTGGGCGGTGGACTTCCCCTCTGTGTGCCCTGTGGGCGCCATAGCCAGCACTTGCAGGCATCGGTGCTGGTGAACAAATTGCCTGAAGGCCTACAAAGTACACAAAGGATGCACACTCCTTCACACAAATCTAAGTGGGCATGTTTGAGAACTGAGTGCCGTGTGAGCATACTGCTGCTTTTGCAGAGCTTTGTTCCTGATAATACTGCACTCGGCAATATTGCACTAATTTTGGGACTGCAGTGCATAAAATGTCTATCCTTTTTCAGGATCGTACGATGGCCCGGGAAATCCACGAGCAGTCTGGGTTGCTCTTCATTGAGTGCTTTGTGGACACACCATTGGAAGTGTGCGAAAAGAGGGATGTCAAAGGTCTTTACAGAAGAGCTCGTGCAGGACAAATTAAAGGCAAGTTAATGTATCGTATCCTTCGTCAAAGGGGCCATGCAGACAAAACACATGCTTGGTTCATTCGAAAGATTGCCTCGTTAGAATCGTACTGACACAACTTTAATGTAAACTTCGCTCAAATAAGCTATATAATTAGGAAAAAAGGTAATGGCCATGCGGCCCACGAGCTCATTTCCCGCAACAGAACCATTGATGTCATATGCCCAGCTGTGCGATGGGCTGAGGCTGGCAAAAGCAGGCGCAAATTAAGCAGGGCTTATACTGTGTTTACACAATTGTAGGTCAACCCTTTTTTTTTGTTTTTTTTTTTTTTTCAAATTTGACAATCCATTGTCGGGGGGTCGACTTAGAATCGAAATTGAACCGTGTACCGCTAGTAACGGCAAGAGAAACGAGAAATCAGTGGTGCTACGAGGTGGGGACAGCTTTGCACCCTTGTTTCCATGGTTATGGTCTAAGCGTAGCGTAATTATTTGGCATTGCATACATTCTCGCATCAATAAAGGCGAGGCCGACTTTGAAAGTCACCATTTCCAAATTGTGCCCTTTGTGCACCGTACTTAGAGCGACTAACCTCCCACCATCGCATTCGAAAGTGTACTAAACAATGTGATATGATTGTGGCTATGTTAGCGCCGTGCACTGAATCAAGGAATTCGCTAATACTAATTTTGTTTATTAGAGACGAACGAAATGCTTCTTGAATGCAAGTAATGTACTCGTGAATAAAAGGAAATCACACACGGCCACTTCCGTCAGCCGCCATGTTGTTTGTATTGGTATCGTGCGGCAGTGGCTGCTGTTGGTAGCTTCGATGGTTGTCATCTCGTAGCAAATGTGTTCTTCCCGCTCAACCCACAGCGCTTATACAAAAAACTTTTCTTTTTTAACATCTACTGCGCGCACTACGAGCACACAGCTCTTGTGGGGGCATCAATCATTGATGTAAAAGCCACCGTATGGGAGGCACTGGTAGTTGACGGAAGAGCTTCTCTTTGTGTTGCAATTTTCTAGGCAGCACTCGCATTTTTTTTTTTTTGATAGATGCAATATTTGAGGGGTCGACATACATTCCAGTCGACTTACAATCGTGTAATACATTAATCTTGCTGAACGAGCTATTTGCACTTAAATTTAGGGCACATTCCTTTTATAGCAGTAAGAATTGTGGGGTGAACAATTAGTTACGAACAAACACGCAAACATTGAACAAGTTAGTGCAGCACTTTGCCGGCTGACACTGCCTAGCACAGCTGTCGGACGCATTGGGCTTGTCTGACGCAGCACTGACCAACTGGCATAAGCGGCATGGTCACTTACATGACCATATTTGTCGAGTCATAGCTTACGTTTTAAGAAACGATTAGTATAAACCCTAATGAAAATACAGCAGGTATAGAAGTCCGGCCAGAAGCAAAGTGCGAACATTGGCACTTCAGCAGTATTGCAACGCCATTTGCGAAAGGTGGGCGATAAACAAGATAACCAAACGGGCGCCTGTGAGATGGTAGCAGCCCTGGTCAGTAGGCTATCTTTAGTTTTAAGACCCTGCTCTGGATTCGTCATTGTCGACATCACGAAAACGCACGATTTAAGCATGAGAATTGAAATTCTGGTTTAAAATGTTTAATTTCTCAGTGGATAAAGCATCATTTGCTGCTCGACAAGCGATGAGGGCGCTATATAACACTAAATCTTTCGAATAAAACAAGCGTGTATTTTGTCCGCTTGGCCCCTTTAAGTTTGATGCCTCAGCTGCTACTTGCTCACGCTCCTACCTGAGAAACGCACTGAGAACCTTCCTGAAGTCTCGGCAGGGCAGTCAAGCACTGAGGTTTGTCTAGCCTGTATTGCAAGTGTTAGAAGGGCCATGAGTAAGGTACAAGATTTAAGAGGTGCATTTGAGCATACGTACTAACTCCCAGTTCTCTGCCTAAGCACGAAGGTCATGTTGACTGTACTGGCAGTGCTAGTTATTTATTTCCTTAAAAGCGCCAGAGTAGGTTTTTTGTATGTGTGAATAATTACCGTCATGCTACTGAAGCTGTCAAGAAATGGCAGTGGTGAGCTAAAGAAGAAAAAAATTTAGTGCGCACATGTATTGGTAAAACATTCAGCAGTGCTGTGCAATGGCATTTGTGCAGCCCGGAGCCCTCCACTTTGGCACACCGCACAGCCCAGGTGTAGTTTTGGCATGTAAAAAAACCCTCGGAATAAATCTGAATGTGCTCAGCATTTGTGTGTGATGTAGCCATAAATATAGCGTAGCGTGATTTTTGGAGTAAACACTAACTATTGAGTTTAACCATGTTTTAACTGGCTGACACTGTGTTAGCATTCATGAATCTGTTCAATCACTCGAGGTAACACTGAATGCAAGATCCTGTCAATGTTACCACGAGATTAGTTTGATTGCCAAGGCTGACATATTGAGAGCGAGGAGAGTTTACTGGGAGTTTGATACGGGATCACCTTTGCTTCTACAAAAATTATGGCAGATTGCTGCGTACATTGAAATGCTTCTGTAAAAATGTTTTTACATTGCTTCAGGCTTATGATTTGTCGTTTCACTCTTCTCCTGTTTGGTCAGGCTAAAGGTCAAAGAATGTTTCACGTTTATGCAATACCTCAACAATACCTGAACAAAATGTAATAATTCTGGTGGTGCCCTTGGTACTACTTTGTTAATTAAGTGAGCTATATTTTTCATTATTTGCAAAGAGTTGACCCTGTGTTATAAAACCTCGCATGTATTATTAAAACTGGAATTGTCAGGCCACAAGGAAGGGAAGTGTAAGTTGTACAGTGGTGGCCGTGGAGTGTGTGAAATCAAAGCTGGCCATTGTATGTCTCCCTCACTTTTGGCAGTCTTCATTTAATAGCCGACCTGTGCATCAAAAAAAGGAAAACGTGAAGCATGGAAGCCATCTCCAAGGTGTAATCGGCATAATTTTTGTTATTGCAGAGCTACTTTGTTGAAAAGCAAACCTTTCATCTTGCATGATGCCTGTTCACTCATAAATTCTGATGGAGGCGAAAAGCAAAACCACCCGTGTGTTCAAGATTTCGGCGCACATTAAAGATCCCCAGTTGGTCAAAATTAATCCAGAGCCCTCCACCACGGTGTGCCTAATCGTCTGTGAAGCGCCAACGGGTTAAACCCCACAATCAATCGATGTTCACTCGTAAACGTTTTCGCGTAATGTGTACCAACATTGCTGAGAAGTATGTGGCTCTCGTATTCTGCCAATATTCTGTCATAATTTCTCCGGTCGGTGGTGCCCCGCAGGTTTCACTGGGATTGACATGCCTTACGAGGCACCAGACTGCCCAGACCTGCTGATCAAAGCTGGCAAGGACACCATCAAGGACTGTGTGCAACAAGTTGTCGAGCTCCTGAGGGAAAGGGTAAGCAGGTGGTTCTACATCTTGCTTAGAGCTCGTAAAGGCTACATGCCTGTAGCACGCTAGCGTCTTGTACCTTAGCTAACAAAAAGAAAAAGCCAGTAAAAGAAGGCTGTACGATGTTATAGTAGAATGGAAATATACCTTTTAGAAAAACCAAGCTTCAGATTGCCTAAAAAATCTTTACTTGTAGAAGAAAAAAGCTGCTGTTTTGAAATGGTGCAGAAAAGATCTCTTACTTACAACAGGGGTATATGGGCAGCCTTACTCTTCACATCTCAAGGTCACAATTGTATCGCTTGTTATAGTTACACAGCATTCAGGGGCACCGTGGTCTAGAAGATCCGTGAGGAAGGGTGCTTTTTCTGGGGTGAATTGTAAGGGTGCGTGAATGTTCGAAATTTTGAATGCTTCACAAATTATGTTAATTATTTGACTCGATCTGCAAAACACTTTTACCATGCAAAGCATTCGTTTTTTTAATATAAAATTTTGAATAAGGAAAGTTAATATTAGTGACTTCACTGCACAGCACATTTCCTTGTGCGGGCATTTCTGTGCTGTGCTGAGGCTCTGCAAACAAACAAAAAAAATGCGCATAACACCTTCGTAACTGTACAAACAAGGTTAGTATGGGTGTGTGTGAAAACGTAGGACAAAATTTTTTGTGCAGAAGCACGTAACTTCTAAATAAACAAGCCTAATATTTGGTGCATTGCTTTGCCATTTTCTATGCATAAACCTTTTCAAATTTCTTTATTTTGGTGCAAGTACACCAGCACACAGCGTGCAAAATTCCCTGACCCCCAAAATGAGTTGATTCTCTCTGGTTTAATGAGCAGGTATAACATAAACTGATCGAGTGCACAGTGCACAATAGAGAAACAGTATGGTGGACGCAGTGTAGCACTTCTGACAGTGCTGTGTTGCGTACACACTTTTCATGTGTACCCATCATTTTGGGAAACTAGCCCAACAAAACATTTTAGTGGAGATATTTGTATGAAAACTTGATTTAGAGTCACTTTTCGTTTTAATTTGATTCGTGGTCAAAAGTTCGACATTCGTACACTTCCCGTATATAAACTTGCTTACCTTGCATGTGCAGTAAATTTTTTGTAGTCTTGGAAATTGAACTTTCAGTCTTGGGTAAGAAAACGGAAAAAATGGGAGGGAAATTATATCACATGCGAAAGAACGACATAACGTTAGCACTGTTCTTTCTTTGCTCTCATTCTGGTCTTTGCATTGTTTCCTTTCCCAGAAATAGTGTCCAGTTACTTTTGTCGTCACTGGTTGTAATGGTCATTAAGCTATGGCGCAATGACTTCTAAACCTCAGAGCTTAAGTTGGTTGTAAATTATATTTAAATTTGTCGCTGCGTATGCTCCTTGAGCAGGAGTTGCACCAATCTAAAAGCCACAACCGTAGCTTCTGGCTACTTGGAAACATTTAAGCAGTTTTGGTTGGTTCTTAATCAGCTTTTTTTAAACAGATGTTGAGAGAAAGGCCCTTAATTCTGTCTCTGACATATCAAAACCAGTCTTAATAAAGGGGGTTGATTTCATATACAGAACAAGAAGCAGCAAATGAGTGCTTTTATTTTTTTGCCAGGATTTGTCACAATTCTTGGCTGTAACCACAATACGTGTGGCTGGTTAGATTTTTACCATCCTCAGCATAGAAAAGCCAATTTTGCAAACAACGTTGTTGCGAGCTACGTTCCACCCGGGATTTCAGTCTACTGTACCTGGCAGCCTGTGTTAATTGCCGCTGCCCCCGCTTGTGGTGCAGGGTGTGATCCCTGGCAGCGTGGTGGACTGTGTGAAGGAGCTCTTTGTGAGCCCCGAGCGGCTGCCCGCAGTGGTGGCTGAGGCGGCGGCCCTGCCCAGTGTGGAGATCTCCAAGGTGGACCTGCAGTGGCTGCAGGTGCTCTCCGAGGGATGGGCCACGCCCCTCACGGGCTTCATGCGCGAGGCCGAGTTCCTCCAGAGCCAGCACTTTGGCTGCTACCTCGAAGGTGCCTCTTCTTATTTGTGCTTGTTCGAGCGCAGAGTGGGGGGATAGCCAGAATGAAGGAATCAGTTGTTTCGTGCGCATCTTGCCCGTGAGCACGTGTGAAGTGTCCAAAAGTTGCAACCTTGATCTTCCTATCAGTAATGTCTGTGTTAGCATGGTTGTAAACTGCAGTGACAGTGCCAGACCCCACATTTAAAAATCCCTAGTGGTCTAAGCTAACCCACATGGCTCCCCTGCAGCACACCTAATAAACCACACATTTATTTTTAGCAGCTGCAATGCCATTTTGTTGCTGAGAATGAGATCGGCTTGAGTTCTGGCCATGCTGACCATATTTGGAGGGGAAGTTGGTACAGTATGCACATGACGTTAGGGGCCCATTATAGAAACCCTTGTGAGGGGGACTCAAAAATGAATGTTTTTCTGTCAAAATTTGTGTATTTCTCAGAATAATTCTAAAAATTTCACTCTTTAAGTACTTTCCTGGGGAAGCAATGCACTTGTCCCGATTAATTTCTCAGTTCTTGATTCTGAAACCCTTGCAGAAGAATAGCCCTTAGTACTGCCATTATTTTTTTCACCATTGCCACATCATTAAAACACTTCCCTGTAATGGCCTCGTTTGAAGTTTGATAAATGAGAAAATTGCTGGGGCCAAGGTCCCCCAAAGGTGTAGACGGAATGTTGTTATCCAATTTTTTGTCAGAAATTTCTGCTGTTTGGGCAGTGCGAAGCGAGGGCCGCTCAGCGGCGTTGCACTAATCAGGGTGTTTTGTTTAACTCCATCACGGGACAGCTGAGCACTCTAAAGCCAGAAATACTGGTTAAACATCTGACCTATTAGTGCAAACTCGTAAAGGAGAAGATCAAAGCAGAAGATTAAATTGTTTTCAGGTTAGATCTTATTTTTCTGGCCTTCCTGTAGTCTCCGAAATGGTGCATTTATTAACGGACTTGATTGCTACTTGGTTTCTTGGTCGCACCTGTAATATACCACAATTTGTGTGCTGTGGTTGATTTTGGTCATGACAGTTTGACAAGTGTCCAATGAACCCTTTAGTTCATGGCACACATCAGTGTGGTTGGCTCTGTGATCCTCAGAGTGATTGAGACACGAATTGATATTGCACTTGTTTCATGGGAAGTTTTGTCAGAACCTATTAACGTGAATGCAGAGAAATTCCAATCGATGCTTCCAGTGTGTAAATTGTTTAGTGGGATGAAATATTGTTCTGCTTGCCGAAAAATGCCCAGGCCTAGTCTGGTTTACAGATAAGTTGCGAAGTGCTTGAACCACGAAAACATCTTGTGAACCCCTCCATGGCGCAAAACGTTTTCTTTGAAAGCCTTTGAAAACCTGTAGTATTGCTTGGGATTGGGCGAGTTGGTTCATAATCACTGGAAAACTTTTAGCTGGAACTTAAGGAAATGAAGGATGGTCGAGAGAAACACGGACACACTGCTGACTAACTACTGCAATTTACTGAAGAAAAGCACACATATATATATACACAAAAACGTTACGCAAATTGGTGAAAATTTGGCACATTCAGTCCATGGGATAACCCTGGAGCACCTTCTTTTCTTTTTCGGTTAATGTGACGGAAGCAGTGCTAACGTACATGTCACCCTTCTTGTTGATAGCAAGTGCTTCAATAATTTCTCGTGCCAGGCAATTATGTTTCCGTCCGATAAAACCTCATGACAATTTCTGCTGCCGTTTTCCTCAAGGGAGAACTTGTTGCGCACATGCTGTTCGTTCATATCTGTGGTCACAAAATCTATAAACTAGAGGTGAGGTGCAAGAAAAGTAATGCTCTGATTTAACAGGCCTTTTACCATTGGTGCCGATTAACCCGTTCACGCAAAGAGTAGCCTAGCCCCCCTGTTTTTAGGATTCCCTTTGAAAAAATTTTGTGCGAGCTGCTGGAGATTGATCTTATTCAGCAGTAATCACCTTGTGCATTTGGTTTTTGTTTTGAATTTATTGAGTGGACTGTAGCCCAAGGTTTCTTCCTAATGAGCACTGTTTCCTTTGACGCTTAGGTGGTGTCACCAACCAGTCCATTCCAATCGTGCTGCCTGTGACAACAGAAGACATGAAGCGCCTGGAAAATGAGCCAGCCTTTGCACTGAAGTACAATGGCAAGGTGTATGCTGTTCTACGTCAACCTGAGTTTTATCCCCATCGCAAGGAAGAACGCTCATCACGACAGTTCGGAACCAGCTGCCGTGGCCACCCGTACATTAATGTGAGCATCAGTTGCACTCGAAATGCCGGGTTTTGCCATTTCTAGTTAGCTCTAAAATACTCAGCAATCCACATTTCAGGCACAAATTATTACCTTAAAAACCTGTGTATAGTATGGACTGCAGATGATACAGAAAAGGGGGGAAGGGGGGGGGGGGGGGATTTTAAGGTTAAAGGCAAAAAAAGTAAAAAAAAAAAGTTTCATTTATGTAAAATAAGATTCAAACTCAGCGAAAACATTTATTAGCATTGAACTATGTGCTTCACTCATCGTTGCCCCTGGGTGCACTGTCACCGGACAGTTCCTTGTACGAGAGCTCTTCCCAGAGATAGTCATCGTCTGAGCCATCGAGGGCATTTGATGTACTGAACTCTGAAAAGCTCAACAAACAAGGTTCCCTGGATGCTTGCCCATGCAACCACAGTTGACTTGCAGAGCCTACCTGGCGATGCCTGCTTCAGCTGTCCGGTCTCCTTTACGCACGATGAGAGACAAGGGCATGTCCATTCAGTGCCTCTCTTCTGGAGCGAAATAACAGGGCACTAGGAAGCCACGAGCAAATCTTCAAATGATTCACGCAGCTTTTGCAAAATTGACGCTCGCCAGTGCAACGAAAATCTAGCACAGTGCATGTAGTGCAACTTAGTGCTTTTTCACTGTAAAGTCAGAGCGTGGGATCCTTTTTTATTTTGTGAGCTTCATGGCCTTTGCCTGCAAAGGCTGTATACTAGGAGCTTGGTGTACAGCTCTCTGTTGCCGTACAAACTCCGTCAGGGCAATTTAATTTCCGGAAAGGTTTCATCCCCTCCCGCTGATAGCTTCTTTGCATGCCGTTGAACGCAAAAAAGAGTCTGCTCCTTTTCTTGTTGCCAACTGCAAATGCTGCCCTCTGCCACGCTGAACTGCCTCCCGGCGGCACAGTTGCCGTTGTTCTCTGCAGCTGAAATCACCTTCCTCTTGGAAGTAGTTGGGTACTGCTTTCTTGCTGCCGACATTTTGCTGCCTCACTGTGGAGGGAGGAAAAAAAAAAAAAGCAAGTTCCCGAAAGGCTGCACATCGCATGGATAGCTTGTGTGCTGCCAAATGGTGTCCAAACCCACGCTGTCCCTAGATGATGCCACCTGTGAGCTAGAAGATGGTGACGGTAATGCAGCAATAATGAAACCCAAACATAGAGCTTTGTATCCGAATACAGTACAAGGTGGAAATTTAGAATGCAAATGATTGCAAAAAGGCCTTGTTGCTTTATGCAGACTTCATAGTGTATATATCTCAACTTGCAGACCTTTGGGTATTTACGTGCAGTGACATTTTTCACCATGAAATGCCTGTTGTAACTGTCTACTATATTGTTTAGTTGTTGACTCTGTCTGCAAGAATTTGAAAGTCAGACATAGTGTCTGATTTGCAACTGTATAGCATAAGATAAGCTTATTAGCCGGTTGATGGTTAATAGTGTAGATGAATTTAGCTCGTATTTTAATACCGTAGTATCTAAGCATGGGAAAGGAAATTGCCATGTCTAATTTATGTGTTCTGTTGGTCAGCTATTTTCGGCCTTAAATAGACTCAGTGCAGACAGGAATTCAAAGCTGATGGCAACTGCCAAAGCTCTTTTTGGGGGAGCTTTGTTATGAAATAACTTTATGCTTGAGACATTCAGTTCAC
Organism: Haemaphysalis longicornis; assembly: GCF_048455015.1. Lineage (NCBI taxonomy): Eukaryota > Metazoa > Arthropoda > Arachnida > Ixodida > Ixodidae > Haemaphysalis > Haemaphysalis longicornis. The sequence goes on along the minus strand of NW_027526203.1, from coordinate 332,627,526 downwards.
CTTTTTTTTTTTAAACTCATGATTAAGTGTCATTGGGTTCAAAAGCAATTTTAGCTATGTAACTTTGCATTGTTTTTAGAACATTGCTGAGACATTAGACTTGTTGCGAATGGAATAAAAAGAGGCCCAGTATTGGTAGACGTCTATTTTTGGTACCGAAAACATGTCCTGTTATTCAGGCTGCTTTTTAGTTGCTGTTAAACCATGTGTGTTGTGCAATTGTGTTTCCTTCTAGATGATTTACGAGAGTGGTGATTGGCTAGTTGGAGGTGACCTTGAAGTCCTGGAACGCATTCGCTGGAATGATGGCCTTGACGAGTACCGGCTCACTCCGAAGGAGCTCAGAAAGATATTCTCAAAGCTTGGGGTATGTATGCCTAGCCTTAGCCCAGTTAGGTACCTAGCAAAAATCGCTGAATTCGTCAATGCACGTAAATGGTTGTTGAATGAATTTGACCCTTCCAGTTTCCACTGAATTTCTACCAGCTGCTGCGTAACGTGATAAGTATGTTCTGATTTCTGCAGTACACAGTACCGCCTTTCTTGACGTTCTGTGCAAATATTTTGCCAGGCGAGAATACAATCTAGGGGTGTGCACATGCGAGAAGTTTTTCTCCCTTCTCTGGGTGAAATAAATTTGCCAGCCCTTAGGGCGCTTTGACATGCTCCTAGTCATGTACACTCTTGTTGCCCGGTTGTCTGTGCCGTCGTAATCATGCAAGTTATGGTCGCTTCCTTTTTGTTTATATTACATTGTGTGAAACAAAGGTGCCGTCTACTCCCCTGCCATCACTTTGAGAATCTTCAAGATCTGCCTGTGATGCTGGCTCATCCACTCTGGCACTACATAGTGCAGTGTTTTGTGCCCTGTGTAACAAAAGAGGAGGCGTCTGGGTAGCATTTCGGCTGGCATACCCACAAATTTTCCCGCCAATTTTTCGCAGGGCTACCATGGTTGCCAGACCAGGACTGCCCCCTGTTGATTAGCTCGCATCATCCGTAAAGGCCGCGGATCTGTCAGCCCGCTCTGGTTACAAACCCCTGCGCGCTCGCACCGCGGGCTCGGCTCGAGCCCGGGTTTTTTTTTCCACTTCGTCCCCATGGTTGCCAGACCAGGACTGCCCTCCCCTTTACGGACTGCCTTTACGGGCCACGGTGCGAGCGAGCAGGGGTTTGTAACCAGAGCGGGCTGACAGATCCGCGGCCTTTACGGATGATGCGAGCTAATCAACAGGGGGCAGTCCTGGTCTGGCAACCATGGTAGCCCCGCGAAAAAATGGCGGGAAAATGTGCGGGTACGCCAGCCGAAATGCTACCGGCATCTGGAACCCACATAATGCAGAGCAAAGGCCTATTTTTGCACCCTGGGAGACATGCAAACGTTGCCCCTTTGCTCATGCAGAGTAGCCATGAGGGCAATGTTATCTGAACAACATCAGGTGCTAAGACTGCCAGCAATGTCATCGCAAAATAGCTAGAAAAGTTGACCAAGACACAAGAGCAACGGATAGTTTTCTGCATAAACTCATGTGAATGCTACATTTAATGCTTAATGCTACATTTGGGACTATCAATATTTAACATAAATTTCTTTTGATCTGACATTTTATTCATGAACTAGTATTGACTTAAATAGTACTTTTTCCAATTCTTGCAATGTGTTAGTTGCTCCATGCAGTCACTGGTAGGGAAGTCTGCAGGTAGCACGCAACAAAACAAGAAGTAAAATTCCGTGGTTTATACCAATTTATTCCATTTCTAGTAACTGGGTTGTGTTCATCGCCGTTATTATGGCACATGCAGAGCTTAGCACTGATCTGAAGTGCAAAATGCTTTAGTAGCAGCTATGCCATCTTCCGATACGGCGGCATCTATGCAGACTGGAGTGTAGCCCTGGTCTAGCTAATGTACCACGAGATGTTGGGCGGCCCGTGCTCACAAAATGCCTTTGCGGCTTGCATTATCGAATGCCATGTAGGTGTCTTGCGCTACAACTGTTCTTTGTTGTGTGCTGCTTGTGAAGTCGTAAACATCAGGCTTGATGCATAGCCTGCAGTCCTGAGTCAATACATATGGACTAAAGCCCAGTGTCTGGGTTGTTGCTGTAGGTCATACCTCCTTGAGTATCATCTGAATTTTGTGTGCAGCTTTCCATGTGCAACCAATTCAAATTGATTTTTCAGGCAGATGCAGTGTTTGCATTTCAACTGAGGAACCCTGTTCACAATGGCCATGCATTGCTCATGCAAGACACGAGGAAACACCTGACAGAGAAAGGCTACAAGAAGCCTGTTTTGTTGCTTCACCCGCTTGGTGAGCCAGTGACCAAGATAATTTGACTGTTGAAACCTTCCAGCCAGGATTTGCTTACTACATATATATAAGCCTGGATTTCAAGCTTAGCTTTGTTAGAAAACACAGGTTGTTGCTCTTAAAAAAAAGTATGCCCAACTACAGCTAAATAGAGTAAAAAGAGGAGCACCAATTACTTTTGTATAACAATCATTTTGTTTTTGTTATAGCCACTGTGTGCATCTACTACCAAAAATATGTAGGAAAATTACAATGCCTTTATTATAGTCTATTTGTGATAATGAGGTTCAACTGTATAATAATGACTGAAGTATTTGTACAGCTTTGAAGAGTCTGGGCCTCCTTTGTTCTCAGATTAGTCGGGCCTTTTTTTGATCCTGAAACCCTGCTTAACACTGCTGACTAGTGTTTGGCTCAAAGTGCATGCGGCAAGAGTAGGCACTGTGGTTCCTTGTCTGCAGGTGGCTGGACCAAGGATGACGACGTGCCCCTGGCTGTGCGCATGAAGCAGCACAAGGCAGTGCTGGACAGTGGTGTGCTGGATCCCAAACTGACAGTGCTGGCCATCTTCCCTTCGCCCATGATGTATGCCGGACCCACTGAGGTACAGTGCGCTGTCTAGTTAGTTAGCCTGTTGAAGAAGGGACCGAGTTTGGTACGGGTTTCAGGATAGAAGCAGCAGGCCAGTATAATGGTATGCCAAGGCTTATATGGGACAGGGCAGTTTTCTTTGGGAACGTGTGCAATGAGCCCAGTTGTGCGACGGAAAGCGTCTGGCACTGGACATTTTTGGCGGGCTCAACTTGGTTCCAAGAACGGCAGTCCCACTGATGGTCCCTCACTGTGCCTTGCGGTTGCAGGTTCAGTGGCATGCCAAGGCCAGAATGGTGTGCGGCAGCAACTTCTACATTGTAGGCCGAGATCCAGCAGGAATGCCGCATCCAGAGACCAAGGAAGACCTCTACGATCCAACTCACGGCGCAAAGGTGCGGTCCTGTATGCCACTCCGAATTGTACAGCTACACCTTGTTATGATGTGGTTGAAAGGGGAGCCACAATCGCTTTCCTGTAGCCACTGCCCACATTTCCCACCAGTACTGCAAAGGGAATTGTGATTAGTACCTGCTTGTACTTGTTAGTTATTACAGCCAGTTCAATCTTTTATGAGGTTTTTTTGTATTGTGCACCTGTCTTCAGTACCTTGGCTGGTCAATTAAACACAGCAGAAAGATATCACTAAATACGCAGCTGGCATTATCATCATTATCCCTTCGTTATCCTGTCTCCCCTTTACCTACTGCAGCTTTGAAGACCAGCCTGTATGGCGTACAAGTGATTTTTGCAGATCTTGTTTGGTTCAACTTACATTTAGACACGCTGGGGGCTGCTGGTTATACCAGAAGCTAATGGCCCTCTGTTGAGCTACTATTTCATTTAGTTGTGGGCATTGACATTGTGCAGGCATGGGAGTTGTGGCCGGGAACATTCGAGCCACCAGCGAAATAGGCAGTTGAATAAGGTTCATTGCTTAACATTTTGCTTGGCCTAGCGTGATGTGTGTTAATCTTCTGGACCTGCAAATGTTTTGCTATGGTTGTGCATATTTCTTGTACTGTACGTAGCTAACTTTTGAGAAATTTCCAGGTTTTTGTTTTGTGAGCAGGGTTCAGCCACAAAAGCTGCATTACTCACAAGTGATTTATTTTCTGACTTGCAGTTATCTGTTCTCGATTGTGCCACAGCAGCTTTAGTGATTATATGCGAGCCCACATTTATGCATATCCCTTGCATTCATGGTGTTGGGTACATTGCAGCAATGCAGCTAGCTTTCAGTGCAAGCAGTGCCCTGCTTAATATCTTGTTAACATTTAGAACCCCTCCACGAGCAGCATTCCATTCTGTAATGGTGCCTCCATGGTGAGTTAATTGCTGTTTGCAAATAATTTTCTTTTCGTGTCGGGAACCGGTCTCAAGCTGCCCCATCGGGACTGTGGTGTGAATAGGCAGAACAGGATGGGAGTGCAACTTGCGGGTTAACCACGTTCATCGTGGCAGTAGTTCATGAAAGTTCCTCACAGCACAACAGGGGCCATCCTGGCCTCATCTCAGTAGGCTGTCCCACGTTTTCTGGGAGACTCCCATCAGCCCACGTCGTGTCGTACCATGCCTGTTGTGATCAGTTGGCTTCTTTACGAAACCGTGTGATGCAACAGCAGGAACAAAAAGTGATGAATTACCACGCACACTTCATGGCTCCTTTCACTCGTCCCTTCGGCAGGTGCTTGCCACCTCTCCTTGGGATGCAGCTGTCGGGTCCGAGTGCTGGCGGTAGTAACCTTGCCTCTTCCCTGTTCACCTCCCAGGTGCTGACCATGGCCCCCGGACTGACGCAGCTTGAGATCATTCCCTTCCACGTTGCCGCCTACGACATGAAGAAGAAGAAGATGGCCCTGTTTGAGCCTGAGCGGAAAGAGGACTTCCAGTTCATCTCTGGCACCAAGATGCGCAGCTTGGCACGAAGTGGCCAGGAGCCACCGGCAGGCTTCATGGAGCCGTCTGCCTGGAAGGTTCTGGCTGAATATTACCGCTCCATAGCAAACTGATGTATAGTACCTTTGCTGCACTGTCCCTCTTCTGCTCGTTTGCTCCGGTTGTTCCTTCCGCCTTCATTTCCCTACTGCTTGAGTTGCCAGCTTCAAAGCGTGTTTGGAATTTTAAAAGTGTTGTGTAGTGTGCATGCTACATAGGGGAGGAGGCAACCACTACGCTTTGAAGATTTTGTGTGCCAGTCAGGAGTATTCGTTTCATCTGCGATAGAAGCCTGCTTTGCACAGACTGAACTAGCTGGCCGGGCGGTTCCCAATGGTGCAGCTTTTTTATGGAAGTTGTGTGCAAAGACGAGCAAGGAACGTGCCTCTTAGGTGTGGAGCTGTTTCCAGTTGCTTAGAAATAAAGGTAGTGCACGTTGCGGCCCCAACAAGCCATAATATATGAATCTAATCTGTTGGCATTGATAGGCATATTTAGTCTTTTTTTACACTTGCATGCTCTTTTACTGTCTTGCTGTCCCTTTCTTGTTTGTTGTACCAAGAAAGAAAGCGCACATGTGCTAATTATTTTATACACCCTTTTGTTGTTGTATACTACTACCGCTTGCTTCAGCATAAAACTGCGTGGTGCTCAAGTGTGAAAAACATGAACCGCTGAGTAGGTGCAGAACAAAGAGGGGAGCTGTCTTTTATTATACACTGTAGTTGTATTTTGTAGTCAAGTGGGACCAATGTGCTGAACATGCGCACACAGTATTGCGGTAGCTTAGGAAGATTGGGAAGTGCTGTGGCAGGTACATGTGTGTGTATTTTTTTCTTGCGTCAACGATGCTGATGGAAAGTTTAAGCTTGCTCAGCTTGCTGGCATGCCGATAATTCGTCAGAAACCAAGTCATGACTGCTTCCCCCCCCCCGACACTTTATACCACTTGTAGGAATCTTAGTGGCGCAGCAACTACACATGTTGCACCTTAAGAGAACGTATTGTGATCTTGTGCAATTTTCACTACAGTTGTTATTGCAAGAGTTTCATTTATTTGAAGATTTTTTCATATACACGTTTTAATAAAGGTTGTTTTTAAATGCAAGTTACTGCTGTAATCTGTCAACTTCAGTGCTGGTCTGAGAGCTTGTTAATAAAACTGTTGTAAGTAAATCGCGCACGTTCACCCATTTGTCTTCTGGCTACCATTGGAGGATGGTGTGGAAAACCGTTCAGGTCGTGACTGCTGCATCAGAAGTGAAGGACACGCTACATGTTGACTGTTCACCACTGATGTGCAAGGGACCAGAAAGCGCTGATCTGTACAAATTGCCTTCCGAATGCAGAGGCATTCAAGTCTAGTTCAAATGCAGTTTGTGCCTCTGCCAAGAATTTATCCATGCCTACTATCCTCTTGCCACTCTTGCAAGGAGTGCTGGAAAGTTGAGCCCCAGCCCGTACTGCTTTCAAAATAGTTGATTACTTGTGCACTGCCAGCCTTTCCTGGATAAGTTTACTTGGGGTGCACTGAGTGTGCCAGCTGAATTGTTGGGAAAGCTGTATTCTGCTGTGGGGTGTGTTTGGTGCTGTTGGGAAGGAAATGGATCATTCAAGACTCCAGTGCCCCAGCATTGGTATTTCTGGATGGAGTCGTTATCTGTTCTATAGGCGGCTGCTCACTCGCCACTTGCCCACTTGGCTTCTGTGAAGCTCCAGTTACGTGAGGCATCGACCATGCTGACATCATCGGTGTGTTCGGGCTTTCACTGTATAGACAAATTCTAGCTGGACTTCGGAGGCTGATTGAAAAAAGCACGCTGGTTTCAATGGGATGGTGGAGTGCTGGGTAACAAGGAAAGATTAGGCAGTTAATCCAAAATTTCATTATTTACCTCGCCAACATGTCATGGCATGCATAACTGTGACCTAGAAGGTAGTTAACAAGCTTGGGGATATGCTTGTGCCCCACGTCTGCACAAGCCGTTCGAGAGTGATCATACTAGCAGACTCCAGAGCTTGCTGACAGTGAGTGGCGGGAGCAGGGTAGCAGACTTGTTGAGTGGAGTGATTCATCCCTTCAACTGCTCTGTTGGTTTGAAACCCGACCAGCCATTCACTGTGCAGTACCCAGCATGACAAAGGTAAAAGCCATCCACCATGGTGGTCAACGTAAATTGAGGGTCAAGAAGGCATCCGACGGTGTGAGCTACCCAACTGCACTCTGTGTGAGGTGAATAATTGCGAAGTTGCTCATTGCCCTCTCTACAGGGGCATTATGATCTGCAACGGAGGCACTAACATTCCAAAGAACAACCTTGCAAAGGCCTAGCCAATTGCGTGCTGAATTACTCTGAGATCTGAGCCTCGGCACTGACCATTTGGCTGAACGTGTCCTGAATGAAATCATCGTCCAGTGACAGTTATCTGTGCTACAAGCAGTTTAGCAGACCAAGAAATGGGTGCCCACTATCTCTGAGACTGCTTGACACTTGTTATGTGCTTGAAGTGCACATGTTGCTGGGATTGTCGTACAGGCATATTCAATGTGAACATCTTCGACAGAACTCTGTCTGGTTGGGTTTAAACTTAAGAGGCAAATACACCAACCAAGGGCGTTTATTCAAAGCTGCTTCTTGTCGTAAATAGTCACCCCTTATGAAGGAGCCGAGTTGGCTCCGAAACGTTAAAAAGGGACCGCTTTGAATAAACGCCCTTGGTTGGTGTATTTGGCTCTTAGGCATATTCAAAGTACTGTGGCACACTCTCACTATTCTCTATCTTGTCTGCCAGGTTAGAAAAATCTTGCAGCACCACAATGCGCGCCAGCAGGCCCGCAACTGATAAATTACCTGCAGCAAACTTGCACAAATGTGGCTGTATTTGACGTGATTTCATTGTATACAAGAAAGGTGTTTTGAGAGCAGACATGATTCATTAGCACTGGGTGTTCGTTTTCTTCTACTTCAAAATAATCTCAATGTCTGGGAATAATGTACTATCTAGCCCGAAGTTTTGCTGGCTGCTGAACGTGTTTACGAAGTTGGAAAAATCACCTGACATGTGGGCGAACTGTCAATTCTTCTTCCAAAACTGTGCCACAACCAAAAACAATGACTTTTCCAGCTTTGTTGCGGCAGTCTTCTTGACTGCTCAATTCTTCTTCCGAAACAGTGCTATAACCAAAAACAATGACTTTTCCAGCATTGTTGCGGCATTTTTCTTGACAGCGTGTGAAAATTTTGATGCTGCTTCACGATGTTTCAAGAGCAGCAAGAGGCAGATCTAAGCGCGAGATGATACATGTAGCTTCACAGTGAGAGAAGGTTTTTTTTAAGTGAATAAGCTAGTCTGCTTCCTCTACTCTTTGTTTTGGGCATGGGTTTTCAAATGGTTGAGTATGTCGTTATTATACATACTTCACTTATTATCATGATGCATGTAGCAGCTTTGTGTGAGCCAAATGTACTTTATAAAAGCACACACACTGCTTCTCTGTGTGATTACAAAACAGCATAACTGCACTGGCTGTTGTTGAAAATATTTCGTGGCACACTTGAGTATTCATTTTTCTTTTAATTTTTAGTATAGCTCATCAGCAAGCTAGGGCAGTCATGCAGACATGCGCATTTTGAGTACTTTCTGGGATGACTCTGCATGTTTATGATGATACCACCCATACAGTGTGTCATTGGAGAAATGCAGCACAATTTTACTACAAAATGATTTTGATAAAAAGGTCTGTCGGGTCTATGATGTATGTGTACAACAATCACTCTTTTTCCATGCGCCTGTGGGGGTGGAGCAAATGCATCATGAAACGTGTTTTCGCCTGACAAAAATGTAGTTGCTACCACTATTTTATCAAGGGATATAATTTTTTTCTGAAGTTCAATTTTTGTTTTTGCAGTTCTTTTTTCAATTCATTTATAGGAGCGCCCCTAAAGGCTGGGTATTGCTTCGAAGGGAATAAGGGTGTGTAGGTTATAAAAGTACGTGTTTCTCAAACCTGGCCATAATTTCACTTTTTACCTATAACATTTTGCGCATTACTTTCACACAACATGGCATGCGATGGTGGCGCACAGGGGATGTTCACCTGTTGAAACCAAGGTTCCCTTTAAAAATTACATTGGTTTGCTCCTTTTAACAAATATGTCTGCTGAGATGCATAATTCAAGCACATGACGGGTAATAATTGCGAGCGTACGCGTAGAAGAATTTCTCTGTTTGTTGCATTTGTGTGAACTTCAACTTTCTTTTTGTTGTATGTATAACTGTCTGAATTATGCACCCTAGCTGCTAGAATGAAAATAGTTGGTGAGTAACTAATTTTGTTGTGTGTTAACAGCACCATGATCGAATTTCATAACTGATACTGTGAGGTGAATTGGTGATATGACATAATATTCCACGATTTGACATATATGACCGTGGCGAATTGCTAACTACCAGCTGAAATTTAGGCGGGCTATTAAAGCTGCGCCTTCGTGGCTGGAAAGTAAGTGTGAAACAAAGAGAGAGAGAGAGGGAGAATAGAAGGATATATCTAGCAGGAAATCCCACTTCGCAAAAAATGCACAGACAAGACAAATACGATGTTTTTTAAGATTTAAGCTGGCCTGCTTTTGCATTTCTGGTGCCTGGGTCGACTGTTAGGCTGTCAAGCGTGTATTCTGGCAAGAAATGTGCCGTATAATTGAGGCACAGCCCGGTTCATCGGACAAAGCGATCGAGAATGCAACACCTGCGGCGGCCTCCTCTGCGTAGACGGCAAAAATGCCAAGCCTCCTCTGCGATAATTGAGTCCACAAGCGCTTATCGATGACGTGTTGGCTTATCTCATGGTGTTCCCTTCCCGTCTGCCGTGGGCTATCGTGTCTGTCGTACGAGAAAGTGATACGAAATCGCGCGACAATCTCCACCAGTCAGCCTCTTCACGCACGCTCCAATGTGCACGGCGCAACAACCACGTGTTGCAGCTCAAGCGGCTCAAGTTGTCTGTTCACTAGAAGACTAGCTTAGCACCACGGTTACGTCGTGTGTAGATGTGTACGACGTACTGAAACGAGACATCCTTTACCTGCAGTACATTCCACAAAATATACCCAGTTCAGTGCCGAGGCCCGCTGGAATGCCGGCCGGTACGTCTAGCGAAAAGGTCCGTGCTCCCAAACTGAAGTTATTCACGCTTGGAATCGAAAAGTGGCACTTATATTGCTTATATCGCAACACTAACCGCGAATCCAAGTGAGGTATTTTAACTGCCATCTTTACGCCACTAACGCTCCATTCAGTAACTCTACTATTAATAAAAAAGCATCTGTTACGCCATGAAATGGAACCGAATAAAAAGTGAAGCTTGATCTTGTGACACATAAATCACCCAAACCCAGCCTGCACCATTCCAAGAGGCTACAACCACTACAACCCCTACAACATGGTTTGTGCGCGACATAAAAATTCAAATCTCGCGCCTTCCAGTCTTGCATGAAATGTACAAAGTAATTTTTATGCTTGTAAAGCATGCATTTTATTAACTAAATATTATTTATAAAACAGTTTTTAAGTTTACTTTTTAAGTTTGTTTGCATTGAGCCCTTGCCATTAAGTTTCAATTAGACGTTTTTTTACATTTTGACCGCTTTGGCGCTGCAGTACCGTCTGTATATTTAATGAGGTATATATTTGGATTCGCTCCAATCGTATCCAGTTGCGAAGCCCTGCCCAAAAATTGGAACATAGGTGGTCTGTATGGGTAGAGCAGTTAGACTCTCGTAGGTACTTCTTTTAGTGTGAGAGTTTACTGTTAGAAGCGACTGAAGGCACGCATATTCAAGATGCTGAGGTACGGCGCAGTCACCTTGGGCCAAATTGCGGGCGCGTACGGTAAATCGGGGATATGTCGGAAGGCCGCGAAGTCTGCGATCGCGCCCATGATTTCACAACACCAGCGTAGGAGCTACTCGGACCACAAGATGCCCGAGCACCTACAGTACGTTGAAGACGCGGAGGACCCGTCGTTCTTCCACATGGTGGAGTACTTCTACCACCGAGGCTGGCAAGTCGTCGAGGACAAACTGGTGGAGGAATTCAAAGGCAAGCTTAGCCTGGAGGAGAAGCGCAAGAAGGTCCGCGGCTACCTCGCCCTTCTCGGACCTTGCCATGCCGTGCTCGAGGTGTCCTTTCCCCTGAAGAGGGACAATGGGGAATACGTGATGATCAACGGGTGGCGGGCGCAGCACAGCCATCACCGGACGCCCTGCAAAGGAGGTATGTTTCCGCTCGCAGTGTTGGGCACGCACGCGAGCGCCTCTGCGGTGTGCGCAAGCCACCGCGGCGGCGGTCGTGGTCGCTGGTTTTGTCCAGCTCCGACGGGTTTACGGGCCACCTGTTCTAGCTCGATTTGGCGAGGGCTGAGCATGCGGGCCCGATCCCGGCCGTGTTTTTGATGGGGGCGGAAACGCCGGTGTGTCGAGGTTTCGGCGCACGTTAGAAAGATCACTAGGAGGCCCACAGTACCCCACTCCTCCACTACGGTGTAAAACCACAGCTCGAGTGCTGTGTAGCAGCCTCGAATACGGGCAGGCTGCGTCGGGAGGAAAAAATGCGAAGCACGCGCTCGAAGCGAGAAGATCCTGCGTATGCGCCATCCGGATGCTCCTCGCCTTTCTCTTTCGCTTGTTTCTTTATCTTAGCGGGGCAGTGGCACGATGTACGGCGTGTTCGGCGCTCAAATAGCAGAGAGCCGTCGGCGTAGAGGCGGGCCCTGTTTCGTAAAATGCTTTCTCTTTTATTATACGTTATCGTACGGGGGTCAACTGGGAGTTTTACAACGTCTCTGTTGCGGTCTCAAGGGCGGAAAGGCGCTGCTTTTGAAAAAATGCATGATGTGTCGCAACCCTCCCTAGTTTGCATTTTTGCTCAATACACTTTAGGACTTTATTTCTGTGCATAACATCTCCGCAGTAGACAGAAACACAATTGGTATGTATTATGACCTTCCCAGCGCGCCGAACGTGCTGCTGAACCTAACCCAAACTTGGACGCCCATTTCTCTGTTACGTAACTTTGCTTTTCGAAGGCATTCGAAGAAAGTTTCTCGAACGAAAAATGACATGAACGAATGAAGTAAGAATCGGCATGAACGAATTTTTTTGTGAATGTTGTGCCACTGCAGCCGGAAATATCTGCGCTTGATAGTTTCAGTTTTTTACTGTTTCCCAGAACTTGCTGCACATGCACACCAGCTGCGAAAACAATCTTCTTGGATTGTATGGCGGTTCATGTGGGCGAGCTATAGTAGAATGGCTGCAGGAATTCTGATGCGTCGAAATTTGACTTTGCTCACCTTTGTTTAATTTGTAGTACGGCATAACTTGGTTAAACCATACCTGGGCAGGGTGCAGGTAGATCTACTTCCAAAATTATCATGCGGCTAAACCTAGTACAAGGATGTAAATGCCAGCTTGGAGGTTTAGCTTGAGCAAGCCAGTGCCAGGGATGTTTTGCTGCACACATGATAAGTACAAGCTTGCAAGGATTGTTGCTTGGGCATGTTGGTGTATACAACATGATGCTTCTGGAAAGTGCAAAGTAGGAATGGGTGCAAGAGGGCCTTGTGGCATTGCCACTCTGCCCTTATCCCCGTTGTTAGTTTGTGCTTTCCAGAAGCATCACGTGGGAGCTTTTCAGCTTGCCTGAATGAGTGTATGAACCTGACCCCACCTTGCTGCCCAGGCATTCGATACAGCTTGGACGTGAGCCTGGATGAAGTCAAGGCCCTGTCTGCACTGATGACTTTCAAGTGTGCCGTGGTTGATGTCCCCTTCGGTGGCGGAAAAGCGGGGCTGAAGATCAACCCAAGGGAGTTCAGCGAATTTGAACTTGAGAAGATGACTCGCAACTTTGCCCTACAGCTCGCAAAGAAGGGCTTCTTAGGTGAACTAAATTGCCTTGTAGGACTTAAGGTCTGTTTAAAACCTCTCAGTTGTGTACAATGTTTGGCTGACTTACCTAGAATGCATGTACCAAGCAGGGCTATTCAGTTTTCATAAGGGTAGCTTAATAACATTAAGTCATCTGTGAAGCAGCTGATTTTTCAATTTTTGTCTTTGGTCCCATTCGTGTACTTTTCAGAGGTAAATCCTGACTCTAGACTTAACAGTTCTTGTTCAAAAGGCAATAGGGGGGGGGGGGGGGGGGTGTTACCACTGTCCTCACCCCTGCCACCACTACCTGGCTCTACTGCCTGTAGCTCTTCACAAGCTCTACTCTGGATGGGTCTATTCTTAATGGCATTGCATGTCTTTTCTGACCATTTACAAGCTGCGTTTTTGTTAAACATGGCCTCTTGTTTTGATATTTGTTTGTGTTGTTGTCTTGCCAAAGGGCCTGGAGTCGATGTACCAGCACCCGACATGGGAACTGGTGAGAGAGAAATGAGCTGGATCGCAGACACCTACTCTCAAACCATCGGTGGGTATGCTTGTTACTGCCCTGCTGTTGCCGGTGCCTTTTCTTTTTCTATGCTCATTACACTCTGCTGTGGATGAGATCACTGGTCTTTTTACTTCTGTGCACTGGAGTGAGTTGTAAACATATCATAAATACATTGAGATCGTGCAGACCGGGTTCAGGGCTTGGTCAGTCGATTTACAAACATTTTTTAGATTTACACGCGCTTTAATGTTTACCTCTAAATCTGCATGCAAACAAAAGTTGCTATTGACCATGAAATACATGAAATTGAAATTTTGCAGGCTGAGGTGAAATGAAAACGCATTGCAACCCAGTTTGATGTCACTACAATATGGTGTGACATTGCCAACAGAGCATGGTGTTTTCTTTCCTGCCACTCATTGTTAAACTAAGGCTCTAGACTTCTGCTAACTAGTCATATATTTCATTGATTAAACTGCACAATGCAGCCACATATGTATACAAGCGCAAAATAAAAACAGATTTTTTTTTTTTTTTTTAGATTTTGGTGCACATTAAAGGCTGCTTTGGGGCTGCAGTAAGATTTATATGCGTAATGAGGTATATATGTGGATTTGCTCAAAATGGAACCAATTGTGAAGCCCTGCCCGATAATCGTAACATAGTTGGACTGTATGGGTAGAGCAGTTATCGCAGGTACTGACAAAGCAATGCTGACAGTTTAACAAGTGTGCTTTTTTATCAGGGTTGCTTTATCGAGCAATGCTGATGCCCTGCTTGGCAAAGCAACGGTGTGATAAAAAACACGCCACTCGCTGTGTTGAGTGTACACGCAACTCATCGTACGGGAGATTCCACACTGGCCAAACTTCCCGCTGCCGACCCGATAGACTATAGGAGTACAGTGCAGTAGTTTAAAATCTGTAGTGGCAGCCAGGCACTTAGCGGAAAATTGTCGTGGTGCCTGTGCTCCCCAGCTTCCCAGGTAACACACGTCCTTTGCCGTTGCGGTTTGAAAGGTCAAATGTAAAATATACGAAGCCTTTCGCATTGGCAGTAAGCACATAGGTACCCCCAGTCCGGCTTAAAGTGAAACGGAGATTTGGCATGTCGTTTTCAAGATGCACATGGTGTACTTTTTTTTCCCATCTGTGGTGGTCTGCACATTTTGTTTGTTTATGGTGGATGTATAATTTCCACGCAACGAGTACCGAAAGTCCTGACGTTTGTGTGCTGTTTAGTCTTCCTTGTCTTTTCTTTTTGTGCTAGTAATTGGGTGTGAAGTTTTATTACTCGCCAATTAGCCTAACTTCAAACTTGCTTCTATAGGCCTTTTTTTTCCTCTCCCTGTGACCTCCCTCCTTGTCTTTTCCTTAATTCATGCTGTCCTCTTTCTGTTTCCAGGGCACACTGACTTGAACTCTCATGCCTGTGTTACTGGCAAGCCCATCAATCAGGGTGGCATCCACGGGAGAGTGTCTGCCACAGGCCGGGTAAGTGCTACTTTTTATTGAACGTGGTGTTTGGCGGGGGTGGCTCCTCAGTTGAGGAGTCCTTGTGCCGTCTTCACCAGTGCAGCACTCTCCACCAGATGAGCCTGGTCGGGAAGGTGCGAGCTAGACAGCATGATGTCCCACTGCTCGGGGTAGGGGTGGGTGGTAGATCTGGATTGTCCTTGCACTCCCAGATGGTGTGAGGGAGTGTGCCTGGTTGTCCACAAAATTTGCAAAGTGGATCGTACTGGGAGGGAAATAGTAGATTCATTTGAATGGGGCGGGGGAAAGTATTCGTTTGAAGCAACCCGAGAGTGATTTCCTGCGTTTTTCAAAATGTTTTGTATTGCATGGTGCCGCGCTTTGACACGCCAGGACACGCAACTCGCTGCTGACTGTTATGCCTTTGTGTGTCTGTCTAGGGTGTGTTTCATGGCATTGACAACTTCATCAACGAAGCAAGCTTCATGAGCATGATTGGCACAACCCCTGGCTGGGGTGGCAAGACTTTCATTGTTCAGGTAAGGATGCCTCATTAATTTATTGAGGTATTCTTCTAGTCAAGGTGACAGGGAAGGACTCGTCCTGAATGTGGCAACCAATCGTGGTGCCTGACCAAGCATGCATGGCTGTGTTCTCCTCTTAGGGTCTCGGAAACGTAGGTCTTCACTGCACACGCTACTTGACAAGGGCTGGTGCTCGATGCATTGGCATCCAAGAAGTGGATGGCTCCATCTTCAACCCCAATGGAATCGATCCCAAGGAGATTGAAGAGTGGAAAATTGTAAGGACCATCTTGCATGTTTCCGTCTGGCATGTGGGGTCATACTGGCCCCCATTAAGGGCTCTCAGTAGCCGCACTGTCTAATAAGTGCCCAACAACGGTTTAGTTTGCTTATAAAACAGTCGCACACTCCCAACTTCCTCGCACGTCTTGATGCTGAGTCTGCACCTGAGTACAGGGCTGCTGCGAACACAATTTCATTTGTGTTGCATATAGTGCATTGGCTTTCTCTCTTGTGCCTCTTTAGCTACGCCTTGTTCTGTTTTCTGCCACACATCGGCCGTGTAAACTGTAAAGCTGCGAGAACTTCTCTTTCAGCTAAAGTACCAGCTTGTTCTTCGAGGTGTGCATGATGAGGAGATGCAAATCCTTGAGCGCAGCTGCAGCTGTATATGCTACCCAGTGCCATCGTTTCACATTCATTTCATCTTGAGCAGCCGGTAGAGGAAAAGCCTACTAAACTTCTTTGTAGATTTTTCTATATTTGACAGCACATTTGTTCTCACATTGGTTAACTTTATCGATCCATTACTACTAGTTTGTCACTTGTATCGATGCATGAAGTTGTCCTTTGAACTTGCCCTAATCATTTACGCTTTGGTCACTTTTAAATTTAGCATGAATTGTTTGCACGCTCTGGGAATTGGAGTAATTCTGCCTGAAGGGTAGGGTGGTGTGTGTATTGGGGAAGAAATAAGGGGGGAGGGGGGGGCAATTTGCCTTGTATATAAAAAGGTTCATAAGATTCAACCTATTTCATGAGATTTGCGAGTGCTTTGATAACTTGCCAAAAAGTGTTTGTTTCTAAAAGCTTGCCGAGGCTTATTTGTTGGGGGAAAATGCTCTAGCGTTACTAAGTTCCCAGCACTATGGTCAGTCTTGTTTGGTGTACTTTTTGGTAACGAAGAATGAACGTGTCCAAGCAGATTGGCGTTTCATGTGTGCAAAATGGCCTTCTGAACATACGGTCTGGCGTTGCCTGTACCACAGCACAAAACCCGAGAGAGAGAGAAATGTTGTCATGGTGTTTGGGGGTTAATGCGAGCACACCTAGTGGAAGTCATTTGTGTTCAGGAATTTTAATCCGAATTTAGTACGAATTTTAATTTAAAGCTGGCATTGACCGTGAGCAAAAAATCGGCATGAGCAAAAAATCGCGTAGCGCCACCTTGCGGCACCCACTGAAACCTCCGGGATCATAACTCTCCACCCTAACACAAGGTGTGCAAGCAAGAGCAGAAATTTGTCTGCACTGGCGGGTGCCGTTTGCGACCCAAAATTGACAAGCGAATGAAAATGTGATGTGAATGGGTCTTGATGATAACGCTATCACTTTCCACGCTTGAAGGCAAAACTTGAGCATCCTACAAATTTTTTTCATTAGTGTTACTGTTCGAATACTATGACATACAGTCCCTGCTGTCCTTAAAGGCAGATTTTTGCTCTGTGCTGTGCACTTTTGGAGGTCTTTTTCCCTTTACAGTCAAACCCCGTGATAACGAAATCCCACAAGTACGAGATTCCCACGGCAAGGAAATACTTTCAGATCCCCAGCGAACATCCATAGAAGCCCACGTACAGGGTGTTACATCGATAAATGCAGGGGTGCAACAGCTGCGCCATTGAGCGCCAGACTTGTTTACCTGCGCCATCCTGCACCGAACTGCCCCTATTGCGGCAAAATCGTTTATCAGTGCCGTCCTGCGCCGCAGAGCCCGAATTGAGCCACGAGACACAACCGCCATGATGCCCCGTACCCGAAAACGTGGCTGAAACATTGTTGTTTCAGTTTCAATGTGGTGATGGTTTCGGTTTCATCAAGGATATGTGAGCAGCTATGCCAGTTGGCTTTCACATCGCTGTCAAGTCGCAGGCACTACATACCTTCTCTGCCTTCACTTAGGATTTATTTGTGTCGCATTTGCATTTTTTTTTTTTTGTCAGTGCCGTCCGCTTCGCCACAATCAATTGAAAATGACCAAAAGTGAGTTAAATATTTTTGTGTCGCATCAGAAACAGAAAACAGCATAATATTCGCATGAAAGGTTGTAGTTTATTGGAGGTGAACTTCAATTTAGTCGAACATTTTTGACAAGTGTGGCTGCATGTATTGCACAAACAGGGTCTTGGACGCTTTACCCTCGCTTATTAATTTGGTTTGCGTTTGTTGCGAGGTAATTACTCATTTTTGCCTGCAAACTTTGGGGTTAGCTTTGCTTATGGGGAGGTTGGGCCAGCATTAATTATGCCTTCTAACATGCTCTCGTTGCGTAGTCTATGAGGGTACGCTCGTAGACTCTCGCAACCCGGTGACGGGCGAACGTGTTCTTCACACGCGCTAAAACTGCTGTTCGATAGAATAAAGTGAATGGGAGGCATTGGGGGGGAGGGGGGGATGAAAGAGGGTAAACACAAAGTGCAGAGTATGGTGAAACAGTGAGGAGGAAGGCAGATTACCGTTGGGGATGTGCTCAGCAGTGGCGACTCACAAAAAAGATGGTGCCAGGTCTGTCTTTGGCGGCTGCTGTGGAACTCTCCCTACATCACTTGCACATTCCCTCGCACATGCACTCAGTTTGCAATGTGCCACACAACACGTTGTCCGCGACAGCCACTCTACTCGCTTTTAATTGTAATACAAAATAGCTTCAGCCAGTTTTTTTCTGAGCACTGTCCGACGCAAATGGTGGAACGGTTTAATCTGCTGTGGCTACTAAATGAGATGCCTGAGCAGAGGCTCAGTGCTTCCGCGCTAAAGTCCAGAGGTTCATACTGCCAAGAGAGTCCTTTTGATTTTTTCACCTCGGTGTGTTGCAAAATCAATAGTCCTGAACAGCTGTGCTCGAATTTCATAATAAAGAGTATCATAGTCATTGGGTGAATTTTAAAAATTTGTTTTTCATCCTTGCAAAAAAAGTGATGTGCCACGAAGTGGGGGACCACTAAGCTGTGCCTTTTGTTCCCCCCCCCTCCTGTGTTCAGAACAACGGCAGCATAACCGGCTTCCCTGGTGCGGAGCCTTACAAAGGGGAGAACATCATATACGAAGAGTGTGACATATTTGTGCCGGCTGCCCTGGAGAAGATAATCACCAAGGACAATGCCAACAAGTTCAACTGCAAGGTGATTATTGCTGGCCGCTGTGTGGCTGGGTGTGCTTGTTGTCAGTGTGCATCAAGAAAAACTCTACTCGGCACTACGGCCACTGTTCTCACTGTCTACAGCATCAGCTCTCTAATGAGCTTTTGGTTCTTCTATGTATTTCTTTTGTAGTTGCAAAACATTCACCGAGCAAGCCTTCGGTTGAGATCCAGGATTTTTTCTTTGTTGTAGTTGCAGCACCTGTTGTAATGCAGAGCTTGGTGTTCTAAAAGTGCACTTCTCGTAACATTGAATGCGCTTCGTGCTAAACTAAGGCAGTGGAAAGATGTGTGCACGCAGCTTACAGTGGGCTTAAGTCTTTATCACAAATCAATGATGGATTTCTTTATCTTTCAATACATTTTTATTTTTAGAGGACAAGGACTACTCAGATTGCAGAACTATAGTACGGTGTCATGAAATCAAAATAAAGCATGTGTCAACAAGTATCTGGAAATTTGTTAAAGAAAAAAAAAATCTTACAAGCAGGGGAAATATTTATCTATAATTAGCTTGGTCATTTAAATCTGGAATATTATATGAATAGTGGCTGATGCCCACTGTTATTTCAGTATGCGTAGTATGAAGTTGTGCAAACAAAAAGTTGGAAAGGCTGAAATGGTGGACTTCAGTGGGTTTATAGCCTTGTAAAAAGCTATGCAACCTTTTCAGAAAGCTCTGCTGTTAAAGAAGAGTTCATCATGGCCTATGGTTATTCCAGACCAGGGCAAATGTTTCTTCAACTGATAACACCTTTAATTACACCTGTTCGTGACGGTGAACTAAAATGTTCCTTTGATAGCACTTGTTAAAGCAAAAAATCAAAACAACTTTTCTCGCTGCACATAAGACCATTTCACCACCACCTGAACCAGCGCAGTGGTGCCTTCCACAGCATTACAAATGGTGTTAGAGGGAATGACAGGGACGTGCGCTCTTTGGATGTGCGATAGCTTTCTTGGCTTTCGGGCCACTCATTGCAGTAACAAAATCCCTGCTGGACAAGAACGCTGAAGCTTTGGTGTGGAGAGCATTGGGTCCTCTGCAAACAAAAAGCAAAAAAAGGCGTAGCTGGCAGATTTTAGAGGATGTCATTCAATTTTTCATGGCTGCATAGCCTGTCGGGATAGAAATGAGCAACTGGGTTCAGGCTCATTTCCTGTAGCAAGAGGTGAATGTTTCACAACAGTGATGGCAGCCAGGGAGAGCACGACACAGCCATGATGTACAAGCTTTGCTTCTGGCATTGACGTCCTCCCAAATTGTCCCCACCTTCCAGATCATCGCTGAGGCTGCCAACGGACCCACAACTCCCGCCGCAGACAAGATCCTCATGGAGCGCAACATTCTGGTCATTCCCGATTTGTACATCAACGCCGGTGGTGTGACGGTCAGCTACTTTGAGTGGCTGAAGAATTTGAACCACGTCAGCTACGGCCGACTTCTCTTCAAATACGAACGGGAGTCCAACTACCACCTCCTAGGTGCGGGCCACATCCTTTTCTGATCGCTGAGCAACCCGAGCTGGTATCATGTTGGTCCCACTTTCGGTGAAGTGCAGCTTCTGCAGTTTCAACAGATCTCAGCTTGTGGGCTACTAATGGCAGATTAGTCGTGCCAGTTTGTCCAAACTAAGGCAATATGCAGCACATATCCAGCTACTTCTAGTGTAGCCCATTCCTGATAAAAGTGAGCATATCATGGGCGAAGGTCGGGGCATGTGCTTGCAGACTTTTGCCTTGCACTGTTAAACACCGCTTTGCCTTAGAGTTGTGCAAAGAATCAAAATTTGCACTTTACAGTTCATGAGGCAAGCTTTTTCCTTTTTCTTTCTTTCTTTCTTTTTTTGTGCAGTTGCGCCTGTACTCAATATGTTTGTAGCAGTGGTAATGGAAGCAAAGGCATTAACGAAATGTAACAGCTGGTTTCAACGTAGTGATTTTTATAGGGCACTAAAAGAAGGTAGCTTGAATTCAGTTGATAGATTTCTAAGCAGCATTTTGCATTTGCGGTCAGATAGTTGGACAGCAGTACACTTTAGTCTATTCACCTTTGGATTCTTTACGTGTCAGGATTATTTCTTTGTCTGGCTTTGACCCAATTGAGCTCTGGCGCAAAACTAGTGCTTGATTGTTTTTTTTTACCAGCAAAAGAACACACAAAAAAAGGCATGAAGGGGACTTTCCATGAATGTTTTATGATTTGCACGCACATGTGCTGAGAGAACAGGTGCAGGCAAAAAGCAGTAGGAGTGTGCAAGAAGTCAGTAGTAGTGGGGAAGAGGGAGGGTGTAATTTTTAGAGAAGTCAGTCTGTCTTACCCGTGCTTCTAGAACTGCGTTTAAACATGGCAGTGGTGCAAACTATATGACCTCTCTGCTTATCTTCCCAGTTTAGTTAACTGGTTAAAAGCAAATTTCCTGATTCCTGACCATCTTCAAGTATTTGGTAATACTGCAGGTTCTTGTACCCAGGAACGAAAAAAATAATTGCGTACGTCTGTGGTTGGGACAATTGTGGACCATGTTTGATGCATTGCAACACCTAGATTGGCAGTTGAGTTGACTTGTTAAAATTGGCTGAAGTGCATTTGCACTAGGTTAGAAAGTCATTCCCTGTAGTACAAAAATTACCATGTATGTCATCATTTACTATGGCTGTGGTTGTTGTTTCAAGGAATCTGTATCTGGGTGATGAAAGACGTCTATTCTGTTGTTCCCTGAGGTTGTGATGGCCTGTCACTTCCCACACACTTGTCAATGCTTGATTTATGGCTTTCAGTGACGAGGAACTCGGTCAATTGTTTGTAGCTTCTTGCAGTTGTTTTTCACCGCAGTCATGACAGCACGTGTGATTGCTTTCTCTCTGCCACTTGGCACAGCCTCAAAGCTGCTTGCATCGTCTTATCGTGTGCTTCGTTCAGAAAAACATTTTCTATGGACTCCTTTTGCTGCAGCCATGGTATTGTGTAGATTGCATCACTACAATCATAACTGGCTTTGCTGTGCAGGACCGGTTGTCACATAAGCAGTCACTCTTCATCATTTGGCTCGCAAATAGCTTTAGACACTGTTCAAAATTCATATTTTTGCTATACAAAATGTCATGTTGTATGTCTGTAAATTCCTTTCCTTCTTTTATTTGATCAGGTTATAATCGCATATCTGTTTAGAAGCTAGAGCTCTCTAATTTTCTTTATTAGTTTATCCTGGCCCGTATAATACCTGTGGGTATTATACAATAAACTATTGAGTGCTGTGCCCAGGTAGTACTACACTCCTGTGCACACATGTATGCCCAGCCCAGGCCGTTTCATAATTTTAAGTCTACTCCCAGCCAAGCCTCTCCGGGTTATTCTTGGGTTCTTGAAAACTTATCCTTGAGCTGGCATCTGCCGAGGAATTCAAACGTTTGGCAGCAAAAGGAAGCCCGCGGGTGTCTTGGGCGTTGCCTCGTGAGGCCTGGGTGCAGCATTTTTAGTTACTGTTCCTGGTTTTATGCCGGAAGGTTATTTGGTTCTGAACATATGCAGAAATTTAGGCACTTCATAACAACCTTGGCTCGTACAACTGGGATGACAGAGAGCCTTGACCGTGGTACTTGGTCAAGGCCTGTACTTGGCTGTATAATGGTGCTTGATAAACTAGGTTGTAAAATAGTGAACTCAGCACTAGAGTTTCAAGGCAGAGCAACAACTCCTGTACCCTCTTAGGCTTGTGGCTGTTTATTACACAGACGAACGAATAATGGCACGATTTATTTTTCTTGATTCTTCCTCAATGCCTTTTGAGGAAAGTTATGAACTTTCTGGCATTGTTGATTGCTTTAGCGTAGTTGTTTTGCGCATGAATTTCTCAATACCTTTAGGATTCTAGGCCTAACGAATTGGGATGCCAGGCTTATTGATGTGTCTGCTAGATGGGAAGTGTGTGCAAGCGTTAGTGCTCTTTCAACGGTCCAGTGGTGCTATGGTTGCATGGTCCCCCAAATGACCATATCTGTGCCTCCTTAAAGGAGCCATGAAGAGAAAACACAAGTTTGGTTCATTCAAAAGATTGTCTCGTTAGAATCATACTGACACCACTTTTAACGTAAACTTCGCTCAAATAAGCTACATAATTAGGAAAAACGGGAATGGTCATGCGACCCACCAGCTCATTTCCCGCAACAGAACCTATGATGTCACATGAGCTAAGCTCTGCGATTGGCGGAGGCTGGCAGAAGCAGACGCAAATTAGGTAGAGCTTACAAACTAGACAAACGAGCGATTTGCACTTAAATTTAGGGCACATTCTTTACAAAGCAATAAGAATGATGGGACAAACAGTGGAAGTTACGAAAGCACATGTAAACATTGAAGTACTGATGCGTTCTGCTGTTCGTACTGCGCACAGCATGCTTGGTTTAGCTGCACAGCACTACGGGGCTTGGGGTTGTCTCAGACGACACTGGCCGATTGACGCAAGCAACGGTGTCTTGCGTGACCCCATTTGTCGAGCGAGCACTGTTTCAGGGAACGAATATTTTCTCCCAGAACAAAAACAAGCCAGGTTTAAATGCGGGCAAAAACAAAGCAAATGCTTGCCACTGTATGGTGGCGCCATCTAGGTTACGGAACGTAAAGAAACGCAGGAACAAACCGACACCGCTGTACAGGGTGGAGACAACCTTTGAACGGTCCCGTGCCGCCGCAATTAGGCCAACGGGCTCAACGCGTTATTCTTTTCGTTTCCCACGAGACCTAGCAACGCGAAACAGACAATATGATTCAAACTTCTTCAGTAAACCGCGTTGCGGCGATAATTTTAGCACGGTTTTGACACAATGACTTGCTTCGGCGGCGAGCGAGCAACCGAAAATGGCGGCGCCAGCGTATACGTGTCTCTACCCTGTATGGCGGATGCGTGAATGAAGGTACTCTAGGCTGCAGAGCGGTCGGTTCCTGTGATGTCATTTGGGACCACGAAAACGCACGATTGAGCGGAAAAATCAAAATTTTAACCTAAATTGTGTAATTTCGCAGTGAATAAAGCACCGTTTGTATCCGGACAAGCGCTGGGGGCACTATAAAACACGAAATCTTTCGAATAAAACCAATTTGCATTTTCTCTTCATGGCTCCTTTAAAGACTACTTAAATTGGTCAGGTACGTGCTATGTGGCACATAATTTCGTGTTACCTAAAAATCTGCAAGCAGTTATTGATTCACAATGAAAAAAAAAATGCTGATTTGTCACCAAGTCGTAAAAATTTGTAGGGGCCGACATTGATAAGCAAAAGAAAACTAATAAACATTTCAGGCTGTTCAATGTCATACAGGTTTGCACTCCCTAAAAGGCTTGCACACCACTTGAAACCAAATGCATGCCAGTATTACTCGAATGGTGAAAAGGTAGTGAATCTAAGATCATGAGAATGTCAAGGCCATTTTTCATGGAGTACATTAATGTGGCTATGCCTAGTCCCTTGTGCGATCTGCTCTCCTCCAATAGAGTAAAAGAAGAATACAACCGCATTAGCTGCGCCTGCCTCTAAATGTTAGTACGGTCAATAACCCAGTTGCCATCTCTTTCAGCCAGTCAAGTGGCCGCAGCATGAGCTAAATATGCTTATTCAGTGAAACATACAATTGTTTGGTGGCAAAGCTGTGTTTAGCATCAGTTTTCCTTGAAGAAACATTACTACTATGTAGGCACTGGCGTTTTGCTTTGCCATCTATTTAGCTTGGCAGCCCGGCAGCTACATAATACTCCTATAAATAAAAAAAATTCTTGTTTTAAATTGTTCCACAGTGTGTGAGAAGTTCTATGGAAACCACCCCCATTTGCTTCAGAAAATGTGCATCTAAAAGTGGCTTTAGCTTTGTGACCTCGTTGTCGTGGTGGGGTGAAAAAAGTCACGATGTCTATCAACTAAAATTTGGAAAGTCAGTTAAGGTGTTTTTGTTGGCTAAGGTGCCCTGTAGCATTACATGGTCAAGGTATCTTCAGTGGCAATATGTTCTGATGTGGCTTGCTTTTTTTTTTAATCCAGAGAGTGTCCAGGAGTCCTTGGAAAGGCGATTTGGCAAGGCTGGTGGCCGCATTCCAATTATGCCGAGTGAATCGTTCCAGAAGAGAATCTCCGTAAGGACACTTTCGTACCTGCTGTTTTGATAAGCAGATCAGCATTGCTCGCTGATGTGCTTGCTAGACGCACCTTTGCTGAGACCATTTGTGATGGAAGTGCAAACAAAGCAGTTCTGATTTTATTTTGTTTTGTTTTTCTGCTGTAACAGCTTATCCTGTGGCCTGCCAAGTAATTACTGTTTGTTAAAGCTTACAAATATGCTTGCTTCTTCTGCAACTTCCCTTCTAGCTGACAGCAAGGGATGAGTTTGGTTTAAGGAAACTTTTTAAGCAGATGCTGTATTCCATATGGTTTGTCAAATTCAATATACTATGTGATGTCTGCATTGGCGGTACATGCTAGTGCCATGCACAAGTGCATGCTGCCTTGGCGGCAGCAGTGTGCACTAGTTGTCATGTTTTGCATTGACTAGATCTCTCTGTGCCGTCCATTAACTTTCGTTAAAAGTGGAAGGTGAAGTTGCTGCGTGTTCTGTTCTGACCTGTAATTGAAAAGTAGTGGTGCCCCATTCACACGCTTTACGGAGCATTCAAGGTGAATGGTCCATCTGCATCATCCCTCCCTCCTCTCGTCCCCTGCCCACCCATTGAATGCTTCCGAGTAAAAACACTGGCAGCCAGGCTGGAACTGCAAGCACCCATGGAGTGGGCATCACTGCCATTTGTGCTCCTACATGACTTTCGACACACCCTTATGAATGCAGCTGAAGTATTAGTAATTGTTTTTAGGTCCACAGCCCCTGCATAGCAGTTTCACTTGGCTTGCATGAATCTTGTCTTGGAAGAGGATGCTTAACACATTCTCAGCAAGTGTTAACATATCGGTGGCAAAATTCACCTGTGCTAATCGCAGCGTGGTAGTGCATTTACACAAGTTTTTCTGTGTGCAGGGTGCATCAGAGAAGGACATTGTGCATTCTGGTCTCGATTACACCATGGAGCGATCAGCCAGGGTAAGTAGAATATTTTGTGTCTGTGGCATTCTTTTGTGCATCCTCGCTTGCGAGCCCGGTTCGGCGGGTGTCTGTAACTGTGGCACAGCTCATCACACCTCCTCTTCTCCCGCCCTTCCCTTTGCAGCAAATCATGCGCACTGCCATGAAGTACAACCTTGGGTTGGACCTTCGCACAGCAGCCTATGTGAACTCCATTGAGAAGATCTACTTGACGTATCGCGAAGCTGGCCTCACCTTCACCTAGATTAGGAGGACTTTCATCTTCTGCAGGGTGCCTGCGCTTTGAATGGGAGGGCACTCCACACATAGCATACTGGCCACTCTCTCTAGACCTTTCCTATTTGCTTTCGGACCTCAGGCAGTTCCACCAAAGCCCTGGAATAGCCTGACAAGTGCATTGCTGGCTCTAAAATTCACCATACTATAATGCTAGGTCAAACCTCTGTTGCAGCATATTCCACAAAAGTTGGCCGAACATGTGCACTAAAATTGCCTGTGCAAGACTTAACTATGACAATAAATCATACTGTTAGTTGATAATGCGTATTTGTGACCGTTTTCTTTTCCTCCATCCTTCTGTGGTGTGCTGCTGCATCAGTGATTGTGGAGTGAATGCACTGTGCAATCGTTGATACTTGGAAAGTTACATTTCACACCTCTGTTTCGCTTTTTAAGAAATGCATGGTGCTACTTGCCTCAATTCTTGGTGTCTTTTGGGCTTCTCAGATATTACCATCAGTACACAGGGAATTCCACAGAACTTGGATCAAAGATGAACATTAAAGAGGTTGAATCTTTTAGTACAAAATTAATTAAAAATAGTGTGGGATGGACTATTGCACTATTTTTACACTTAAATAAATTGTTGAATTGTAAATTTTCCAGTGAGTGAAGCCATCCTAAAATGTTCGACAAAATTGAGTGCCCAAAAGTATGCCAAGCACTACAGTTTGTGAAAGAATTCCTTGCAGTAGAGAAAATTAATGGTGCTTGAATGGTATAGAAAAATGCAAGTTTATGTTGCTCATTTGTCTTAGCAGATGAGGCGACTTGCATGTGAAAGTGAAGCACCATTTTTTCGCAAACTTGTCGGCAAGTATGGCCTGCCACGTGGTGCTGCAGAAACCTATTTCTTGTAGGTTTGCACTGTAGTTCCATCAAAAAACATAACTGAACTGCTTTGGTTCATAACGATAGTTTCAGGCAGAGTGTAGCCCTGATATCTATAATATGGGTTTGTCCGACTCGCCTGCATTACATGAACCAGTTCAGGCAGTGCAGCACTTCGCTGTTCATTTCAGTGGTGCAGCTCGCGGCACCTGAACTGTGCCGTTTGATTCACCGCTGCTGCTGATGGGTGCAGGATGAGTTCATGACTTTGCCTGCACTCCCTGCCGGGGAAGTGCAGAAGCAGACGAGAGGAGGAGGGCAAACACTTTATTGAGCCTTTAAAGGCCCCTTAGGGGGGCGTGGTGACCAGCGTACCGGTGACCGCAGCAGCCCTTGCCGTGACCACCCGTTGGGTAGACAGGTCGGAGCTGCCCAGCGCCTCAGCCCAGTGCCCACCGTCTGGTAAGGGGGGAAAGGGGTTGTGGGGACAATTCCAAAGAAGATGGTCCAGGGTTTCTACTGCTCCGCAGGCCGGGCAGTTGGGGTAGACGTAGACGGAAGGATAAATACGGTGCAGGTGGTAGCGGCAGGGGAGGGTATGGGTTTGCACCAGTCGCCATAGCCGTTCTTCCCTGTTGGATAAATCCGGGTGTGCGGGGGGGAGCTGGCGGCGTGAGAGGTGGAAATGTGCCGTAATGTCTTGGAAGGTTAAGAGACTGTCCCGAGCTGATAGGGCTCCGTGAAAGGGTTCGAGGCTAGGGCCTGCTCGGACGGTGAGCTCTCGAGCGGCCCTATGTGCTGCCTCATTTCCCCCCACGCCCGTGTGGGCCGGAGTCCAGATCAGCTCTATGGGTACGGTAGGAGGATTTTTGAGGAGAATTCCGAGCGCCAGGGGCGAGATCATGCCTCTGGCGTAATTTCGAATGGCCGTTTTCGAATCCGAGACGATAGTGGTAGGGGGTGGCCTACGTGTAAGGGCTAGGGCGATTGCCGCCTCTTCCGCCTCAGCAGGTCGGATGGTGCGGACTGTTAGGGAGTGAAGAGGATGAGTGTTGGGAAGCAGACGAGAAAAGTGCAGGTATGGCTCTGCCGATTATGCAGGCTGGTGGAACCGGCTTTGCTCTGCTGTGAACTGGTTCGGGAGGCGCAGGATGAATCGAACGGACCCTATGTGTTGGCAGTTTGTGGCGAGCCTAGGACCTGAGTTGCCAACCATTTTTGAGTGAAGTATTCGAAGCAGCGTGCCTTTAAAAACCCTGTTTCCATGTGTAAGGTATAAAAGCCTTGCGCTCGCCTCTGTGAAAGCAAGCACTCAAAAGCTGGAGGACAAAAGTTATGGTTCTGCTGTCTTGCATTGAAGGTGCCTCAGATAACTTGGCTGTGCACGGCAAGCAGCCATCACCCTTCACTGTAAATACAGTAAAACCTAACCTTGTTAACTCTCTCATTTATGCCAAGGAATGGACAACTTTATGTTGCTCTTGAGAAACTATTTTTTGGCTACAATCATTGGGTAGGCATATACTGCGGTAACCTAAAATGCAGGGGACTGAATGTATTCTGCTATTTAGAACTGCATGACCTACAATAATGTGCGCAACAGCAATCAAATTGCCTAGAATCAAAAACTAACCTTACAAACAGGCACAAGTTAATATTTTCAGCGGATTTTACTGAATAGTACTGTCGGAGCACAAACCAAGTGAACGAAAATGTTCTGATTCACCATAGGTGCCCTAATTACAAAAGCCAAATGCTGACAGAGTATTTACAAGTGGCATAACTTTTTCCTCGGTAGCTGTGACGCGTGATGACCACGCCTGATTACCACACTCGGGTGATACGAATTTGCATCAAAAATCATTTTTGTCCCATGAATAAAAACAAAACTGATTCTGAAATGTCGTTTCCTGGGCTAACCACAAAAAACTCCTTGTTTTACAAACGCCTTCAACGTAATGAAAAGGGGCACTAAAGTCATTGTTCAAATTGAATGATTTTGTATAGGCATGGTAACGAAAGAGTTAAGCTGTATCTGGTGGGGAGGTAAATAAATGGAGACAACTAATGGGTCCAATAATGCAAACGTCTATGCAGCTGCAAATTCACGATATCCGGCGATGTTGCTGTTACATAGGTACCGCACGCTGGCATTTAGACAATATGTGGTGGTAGTGGTGAAACTTTATTTATTTCAAGTGAAAAAAAGTTCACGCTTGAAAGCGGGGGAATCCCTTAGTCGAGGTCTCGGTTGCCGTCCTGCGTGCCCGGTCCACCAACTATCTCTGGTCCGAGCTGGACAGCGTGGCCTCCCACTGCTTCAGGGTTTGGGTGCGAATAATTGTTCTGGCAAGTCCAGGTGATGTGGTACAGTGTAGGATGCTCGTTGCAGAGTGGGAATGTTGGTGGATATATGGCGGGGTGTATGGTATGCAGGAAGCTAGGGGGAGTAGGTGTTTGTTTGTCTGTAGTTGCCACCAGGCTCCAGCCTCCTCTCAGGTGAGCTTCTGGTGTGGTGACAGGTAGGCACATCTTGCGAGAACGTAGTATTGCAGATGGCTGTAGCATGTGCTCGTTCGTTTCTGTCGAGCCCTGCCTGACCTGGCGTCCATATTGGTACTGTTGGTTTGAGGAGATGCTGGTGCTTCTTCAGTACTCGGAAGGCAGGCGTTGGGATACAGTTGTTGCCATCGTTTGTGCACGCCTGTTGGCAGTCTGTGCTTATGTGAAAGGGTTTGTTTGTAGCTGCTGATGCCATTGACTACTTCATTACATAACTCGTGTAAAGATGCACGGCAATGCTACAATGCAATATTGCATGGCAGATATTGGTGAACAACTGCCACACAATGCATTTTGTGAAATTGTGAAACCATTGTATCTTAGTGACATGGCACACGCACCTGCGGCGATTTCACAGCCGAATTACTCCGTTGGAAAAAACAGTCCAGTGCAGTGTCTGAAACCTTGGGACACTGTCACCACAGCTGGTGCTAATTTGCAATCTTAAAAGTAACACAGTTGGATGTTACGGCAGGAGTGCTATGGTAGGTTTGGACAATTTTTTGGTGTAAGTTATTTCATTTCGTTTATTTTTCAGACTTTTTCTGTTCAAGTTTTTATGTGTCAAAGTTACACCTGGGCTACGAGGACTGCCTGGGGCTCTTTAACGTGCGGTGAAATCTCGACACATGGGTGTTCATCTTTCACTCTGCGTCCTCGGGCTCAGTGGTGTAGCAGGTTAGCCAGTAAGCCAGTGTGGCTTTTGAAAGAAATTAACAACAACAAAACAAAGCACAGGAAATAACCGGTCCGTACGCTCAAAACAAAACTTCCAGGGCGTTCTTTTGGCTCTGTTATACCAACAAGTTGGTTTAGTTCGACCAATCAGGTTCATGTCCTAGCAGTTGGCAGTGCCTAGGACTGGCATGTGGCAACAACAAAGTAAAAGTGCACCAAGCTTGACCTCTCTAGAAGGTGGCTCGGTTTGCTTCATAATCCCTCTATGTCCATACGAACCAGCCAGAAGTGTCTGGCCCAGTGTAATCTGCATATCATAGTGCAATATTGCTAGAATATTGATCTTAGTATAAATTTACGATTTGAGGATGAGAATGATTTCAAAGCTGGTGGCCACGGGATAACTTGCTTGGTGCCTAGTAATCCAAATGTTCGCCTGCCTTTGCCAGTCCCAAATGGTTGGTTGCTCTGGGCAAATGGAGGTTTTGCTTGGCACAAGCTTTATATATTTCATGCAAGGAGAAAATGCCTGCTGTACTGAGGGGGAGGGGAACGACATTTGAATAAACTGCTCCCTGATTGCGCCAGTGCTGTAACACTTCTAGTTGCAGTCATCAAATGAAATGAAACTTGTCCCCATAAAATATATCAAAATCAGGGGCTGTTTATTTTCTCAGTGGGAAAATGAACTGAAAACAAGAAAAGGCTGCTCACTGAGCAGCTTGACGAGGCCTGAAGCGCAGGCTAGCTTCTTTGTTTTACACCGGAGATAATTTTAATGCGAAAGCA
Organism: Haemaphysalis longicornis; assembly: GCF_048455015.1. NCBI lineage: Eukaryota > Metazoa > Arthropoda > Arachnida > Ixodida > Ixodidae > Haemaphysalis > Haemaphysalis longicornis. Next base: position 332,596,602 of record NW_027526203.1, on the reverse strand, counting down.
TTACATGACTCAGTAGGTCGAAAACACGGCAGCAACGTTGGCATAACCACAAAATGGCGCACAAAATTCTTGATAGCACAAGCAGAATAAAATTAAAGTAACTGAGCTTAAAAGAAAATGGAGTAAATGTGGACCTGGGATTCGAAACCCTGGCCCTACGGAATGCAAGTCAAGCACGGTTCCCCGACACTATGGCTGATTTTTGGGTCAAGCTGACTAAAGGTGGACGAAGTGAATGCATTCTGGCCTGATTAGAAGTATTTATTTTACATACTGCAGCCCAAGGAAGCTGTTGCAGGAGTGTTAAGAGACATACTGAGGCCTACAGGAGTAATGTGAGCACACTAATTATAGAACTCGCAAAGCACAATTACACTAAGAGTGTATGTGTGGGGTCAACAAAGGCAATCGGTTAAGGCTCTCAGTCATATTAATAGAGAGAAGAAAACAACGCTGGGGAAAGAGGATCACGACGATGGTAATCAGGGGACATGATAACACGACTGGACACGTGCCAGTCCACCCGATAGGGAAATGGTGGCGCCACTGTAGGCACTGCGTCATGACTGTGCACAAAACAAGTGTGCTGCCTTTTATGAGACACTTGTTCTTGAAATTTTATTGCGGCGTGTAAAGCTTTTAGATGAGCTTTTCCTTTTCGGCACTAAGGCTTACCCGAGAATGGTAAATTTCAGTTTTTGTGTTGGCACTCGCAGAATCATCACAAAATATATACAAGCTTTGAAACCAAGGAACTATTCGCACATGCCTAGTATATTTGTGTGCAATAGCAATGTCTCCATCAATTATGGTCACATCTGTGGCCACAGAACAATCCTTGATAACTAAGCCATTAATGCTAGCAGCATTGACAAAGAGCTTGGCACAGGTGAGTTTCACATTACCAAGAGCAAAAAGACATGTTTCAGTTCACCAGGCACCACACCTCAACCTTGGTAGACATGAAATTGGACACCCTGCTATGCCAATATGTCAGAATAGTTCTTGGTGTTCGACCCAGTGCAAACGTAGAGCATCTGCAAAGCTTGGTTGTGCTCTACACATTATAGTACCCAAGTGATCCTGCTAGAACCAACTAGTGCCAACACTGGGGGCCAATCTTGACTGGAAGAGCCACTCCAACAAAGTTCGGATACGCCCCCCCGACTACCAGATTCGCAACGCACGCTACCTGACCTCACCATGCTCAATTACTGTTCCCATCCTATGACATCGGGACAGATAAAGAAACTCCACCCCTCCCCTCTGCAGTGCCAGGGCAGCCTGTTACATGAAAACTAGCACATACCTTCAAGATGCTGGTCTCCAAGCCCAAACATGCGCAATAGCCCTTAGTACAATGCACACACTGAACAATTGCTCACTACACTCATCTTGTTCCCAGAAGAAGCTGACCTACTTGCGACAGCCCCTAACCACACTACGCCCCCCACCAGTATCACCCGTGTTCGTGCCGACTCCAAATCTGCTTGCCACCATCACTTGCATAGGGCCCGATGTACCCCCCTGCAACACCGCTCTTCCTAGATATCAAGAGACCTCCCAAGGTACACAGGACATGCTGGCGTGGCAGGGAACAAATGAGTTGATCAGCTTGCCTGAGAAGCGCTCCTTCTGGCTCCCGTCATCAGTCATCCAGACAAGGCTGACCTCACAAAGGCAGCGACCCTCGACTCCCTTCTCAGCAGCTCCCACTCAATTCAAAACGGCACCCTGAATTTACTATGGTACTAAGCCAAGCCCAAACACATACCTTGCCCACACCAGTCAGATAACAGATTATAAAAAATGATTGGCAAAACTTCACCTTTTTGTTTCTGAACAAGCCGAGTGCAATGACATCATTGTAGTTCTCTCAGCAAATCTACAGGCATTTATCGCTTATTTTTATAGCTGCATGACTTGAGAAGGCTGCTGTATTAAGTCCATAATAGTGCAGCACAAGACGAAGGACAGGATTGGCGCTCACGGACAAAGCGCTGAAATGAGATGAAATTACCGCAAAGGTCAATATAGCGCTTTGTCCATGTGTGCCCTTCCTGTCCTTCATCTTATGGTGCAATATTCACCCCCTCAAATATCCTGAACCAACTAGCTCAACATCGAACCTTGTATGTGTGAAGGCCTCGTGTTCGGTGATTTAACACAAACTGAGCTTCACTGGTACTTTGGCTTTGCTACTTCAGCGCCACCTAGTTAATAAAGCTTTGAAGGGTACAGTGCGTGTCTCACTATGTCTTGGTTTGTAGGTGCACATTATCATAGCTGGTCACATCAAAGAAAACGCACTGCCCATATCTTGCGTGCCTACAACTAACTGCACTGAACAGAACCGGTCAAATGCAAATGCAACATGATGAGTTGAATGCTCAAAGCCTTTGCTGGCATCTTGGTTTTTTTTTTAAGCAAGTTCAGAAATGGTCTTGCTTGGTTCATTTGTTCTTGCTTTCAACTGATAACTCCACAATGCAACAAGCCCCCCTCGAAGTTGCTTTTGTGGCTGCCAGCATTATTTTTTAGTAAAAAAAAAAGAGCAAAATTTCTACTAAAAAAAAAAAAACGTGACCTTTGTCACACACAGTTGTGTGTAAACGGTCTACTGTTGCTTTAGTATTTTAACTGCAATGCATTAGTATTTGCTTTCACACCAATCTCATGAAGTACCTTGTTTTAGATGTGACGGCATCTCATTCACTCGCCTTGTCCCTCCATACGGCGTTGTCGTTGTCCGTCCACATCCCTCCCCCATTCTCCTCGCCGCGCGAGCTGCGCTCTCCGCCGCTCACCCCCTCTCCTCTCCGATAGCGAACACTCTCTCGCGAGGGACATTGGATTGGATTCGATTGGCTTGGCTTGGAATGGATTAAAGTGGATTGTGTTGGATTGTGTTGCGTCATAGCCGCGGCAGGGGGTTCACGGCACGTTTCACGCGATGGGAGAATCAACCTAACGGAAATAACAACGAAACCCCCTATGTGTCGCATCTACACAGGGGTTCCCGCGAGGGGAGGTGGGAGTAATTTTTTTGGCTCTCTTTGCCTCTAGTCCACCTTGTGCCATAAAAAACCCATCATCATCACCACTGTTGCTTTCAAAGTTTCTTCAGAAGTGATGCAAAAAGTGTGTAGCAGGATGGCAACAGAGCAGGCATACAAGCAAAATGTAAAGTGAGCATCCTGTAACAGTGCAGAAATACACAAAATTGCCGTAAATGTCAGTCCCATGACAAGAGCTGGCACTGCCAGCTATTAATGTTCAGCTCAATTGTTAACACCACGATGCCTTTGCCGTGTACAGATGGAACCCCTTTGAATTGAGCTATTCTAATTTTTTGGCAAGCCAGTCTGCATGGTCAACCGCTCAGCACATTGATGAAGAAGTCAGTTTCTGCGTTGCTTTTTTTTTTTTTTTACTAGAATGCGATGCAAGCACGACAGGACTGCTGGTGCAGGCTGTTGGCCCGTCTTCCTCTTGTCCTGCTACTGCTTCAACTGAACTTCATCTTCTTCTCCTTCCTCTGCATCATCATAGTGGTCCAGGAACTCGCTGCACGCAATAATGAACTTCTCGGTAGTTGGTGGACACCTGAGCTCAACCTTTGTGATGAATGTACCTGAAAGAAAACAACTTTCAGCATCTCAGCTGGCGCATTAAGAACATGCTAAATGGCGTAAACCAAGTAACGTAAATAACGTAAACTTAGACCAAGCCTAATGTAAACCAAGAGTAGTATGCAAGGCAAGACTGTTAACTGAGATGTAATTAAGAATAGTTTACATAAAAGCGAGTTACGTTGAATTGTGTTTAAAGGCTGTGCATTGGTCATTGAGCCGACATCACGGCCAAGGCCACCGATCTGTCTGTCTTGGGATGACCAGCTTTATAATTACAGTTAAACCTCGATGCAACGAACCTCTATGTAACGAATTCCTGGATTTAACAAATTTTTGCAAATCCCCATTGCCAGCCCTATTGGAACCCATATGTTTGCGACCTCTATGTAATGAAGGCGTTCGGACGGCTAACCTTGATGTAACGAATTCGCTATGCTGATGAGCCATCGGTTTTTGCGCGTATTCTGAGAAATCGGCTGAAGAAACACACTAATTTATTGAACTTCATCCCCACCGCAAACTACTGTGCGTTTCCAATGTGAGTACGATGGCAATTAGGTGCTAGGCCTGCTTGTCAGCATGTAGTCGTGGGTTTCCACTGCCATCTGTGGTGTCGGTTCATCGGTGACGAGTTCCGCTGCCAGAAAACGAGGAGTTTTGTCTTTTCAAGACAAGCTCGCAATTTTAAATGCCGTCTCCGGTGGCAAGAAAGACGGACGTCGCCGCCTAGTACAGGCCCCCAGCTAGCACCCTCTCAACAATTTTAAGTGCGACAAAGAGCATCATGTTCGCGATAAGGCACCCTTCGAGCTTAGGTTTGGTCCTTAAAACATGTTAAGGCACAGAAAAGCGTCAAACGGCAAAACTGATACTTAAGCTCAAGCTACATTTGTGAATAGGGGCGAAAGGGGGGGGGGGGGGGGGGAGTTTCATGAGGTGACCAAGTTTGTGGGAAAGCAGCAGGCGCAACTTGCGCGTTTTTTTACTGTGAAATAAATTATAAATCCTTTAAGGGTGAGTTTACCATCACTGAAGTCTAGCATTTTGGTTTCGTTTCTGCTAGACTCACACGAGCCTCTTTTAATTAACTCGAAACCTGTATGTAACGACAACCTGCATGTAACAAGAAATTGCGAATTTTTGTCAATTTCATTACATCCAGGTTCAACTGTACCACCATTGTTCAAATGCATAAAAAAAAATTTTGACGAGCCTTCTTTCTGCACATGGATGCCACAAAAAAACCCGACCAACGAGGGGCTAACAGCCTCGCTATAAAAAGGGTCACCCCTGTTGGGCGGCATATTTATACACATATACTATTACCACATCTCCACAATTCTAACGCGCACCTTTTTTTTGCTGAAGGTAGCCTTCATATCTGTGCGTCTTACAATCGGGCTCAAAACCGAAATCAGCTTCAAAGTGGCCGGCAGCATTGCTGTGGACATGACCTCCTTCCAAAATCCAACTCAACCGAAAACATTCTGTCAACATCACGTGAGTAAATTTTCGTGCTCATATTCCTCGATAGGCATACCTTAGCCAGCTGTTGCACATTATTCTGCTGCTGCAGTTAGTGCCTCGTTTCAGTCATTATGGGTCTGAAAAGGTACCACTATACAAAGCGACCACCAAGCGTACAGTAATTGCACTTGCCGACAGTGAAGGGAGCTGTGCGGCACCATGCACACTTGGCGTCCCGGAGACGCGAGTGCATGATTGATGTGAACAAAGCAGGGCCATGTTTTCATGCAAGGCTTTACCGGCCCTGAGAGCGGTTTATCCGAGTTATCTAGAACTTGAAGACTCCCAGGTGGAATTCATAAATTAGCACCGAATGAACCAACGGGGGCCGTCACTTCTAAAACAATAAGGGTGAAGGCACGAAGTAGCAAACGCTTTCATTGTCCCCACTCCAGTTTTAATGCCGTCAGGAGCTGGATAAGCAAGTCTATGAAGCACAAGGGATTTTTGCTGCTACAGTTGCGTGCATCAAAGAAAATGTTTTCTGCCAAGTACATGGTGTCGTCTCTTTTACATCTGCGCGGTAAAATTCGCGCCAAATTAATTTTTCAAATTTTCCTAGGTAAAGTTACCTGCACGCTACAATCGGGGGCGCGCTAGAATTGTGCAAATACAGTATTTGTTCATAGTGATTTGCAAGGACTGGGGGAAGCCCTATCTTGAACTTGAATTTGATGCTTTTGCTTAATAAAATCCTCCTTTCCAGTTCAAAATTATGCACTGGTTGTAGCTCAAATATTTCCAAACATTTCAGATAATCACCGAAAGAAAACATGTTGTATTGAATTCAGAGAGTATGTTCCCTTAAATGTCTGGCTCACAAATAGAAGAATGAATCTGAGCTTTGGTACGCAATAAACCATACATATCAGTCAACAAGAACGCACAAAAATTTATACTACACATGCGTACATGAAGCGTGCAAATAAGCTGTTTGGACTGCAGGTATTTCGTAAACTGCAGGAAGTTCTTTCTAAATCATTACTGCGATTTCCTTTGATCAACTAAAGTAGTCCTTCTTTTACCCCTAAGACTGAGTGGTGTGTTCTATTCCAAGTGGGTGGCATAAAATAAACACGTATGCACACAATATCTTTTCCAAATGTGTGCTGGCAGTGCTTAATGTTAAAAAAAGAACTTGCTAATAACATGTCAAGTTGAATGTTAACAATGTGATTCTGATCAACAAATACAGGTACACAGGCAGTAATACAACTATAATAAAAAAAATTGATGTTTTTTTTTTCTGTGTGGATGATGGCGCCATATGTGCTACTCGTGGCATGTGAATGCATTCAGCACCATGTCCACAAGCCAACTGAAAAAATAATTAGTCTGATGCCTAAACACCAAACAGATTAACATTCCAATTTCGGAAGTTATTATGCATAACAAAACAACTCGTCCTACTTTCTGGGGCTAGGGTAAGCATGAAATAGTTGCTTCTCAGCTGTAAATAAGTGCAAAAGATTAAGGTGAACAGTTTGTTGTAAGGACAAACAAACTGGAATGTTGTGAAGCTCAGTGCTAGCAGCAGGAAAAATTGCGCCAACGCACATACAGACAGACCTGAATTTTCAAACTGAAGTTCTCCAAGAAGAGCTACTACCACTTTTAAAAACCTAGAAATGATCTTTACCTGGATTGGTTCCTTTGGGCTTGAATCCATCAATTTCAGTCAGGAGGGTTTTGATATTATCTGTCAACTGCTCCGTTTCCATGTTCAACTGCGCCAAAAATCAACATCACAATAGGTAAGACCAGACTGCATAACGTTCCACTTGAAAATGCCAAATAACAGCCTGTCTCTTTGCATGCAGTTACTATGTTGGAAGATGTGCACTGCAATAGTAGACAAGGGTTCTAGCTTACAGAGCAAACTGCCCACCACTGCCAACCCAGGATTCAATTTTATAGAGGGTTCTGAGCTTACATGGTAGATTCGTATTTAAGCAAATAGAGTAGTGATGTTGAGGTAGTGTATGTGCTAAATATAAATGGCGAAAATTATTAACCAAAGAGAAACGTTGCTGACGTTTCGGCGTACGTCGCACGACGACTAAACAGGCAGCTATGTTGTACGAGATGTTCAAACCCTTCTTTCTGCAACACTACATTAAAACATTTTTGGCCACTAAATAATCTTGATTTTGATGCAGCCAGTGAAACGATACTTGGATTGTGTAGTAGGACAGAGCTGTAAAAAGTATGAAAAATCACGTCCGATAACGCTGCAACAATAATGCCTAAGCCAGTTGGCATCTCAACTTTAAAGGAGCCATGAAGAGAAAACACAAGTTTGGTTCATTCAAACGATTGCCTTGTTAGAATCATACTGACACCACTTTTAACGTGAACTTCGCTCAAATAGGCTACATAATTAGGAAAAACGGGAATGGTCATGCGACCCACCAGCTCATTTCCCGCAACAGAACCTATGTCGTCACATGAGCTAAGCTCTGCGATTGGCGGAGGCTGGCAGAAGCAGACGCAAATTAGGTAGAACTTACAAACGAGACGAACGAGCGATTTGCGCTTAAAGTTAGGGCACATTCTTTACAAAGCAATAAGAATGATGGGACAAACAGTGGAAGTTACGAAAGCACATGTAAACATAGAAGTACTGATGCGTTCTGCTGTTCGTACTGCGCACAGCATGCTTGGTGTTTTGCTGCACAGCACTACGGGGCTTGGGGTTGTCTCAGACGACACTGGACGATTGACGCAAGCAACGGTGTCTTACGTGACCCCATTTGTCGAGCGAGCACTGTTTCAGGGAACGAATATTTTCTCCCAGAACAAAAACAAGCCAGGTTTAAATGCGGGCAAAAACAAACCAAACGCTTGCCACGGTATGGTGGTGCCATCTAGGTTACGGAACGTAAAGAAACGCGGGAACAAACCAACACCGCTGTACAGGGTGGAGACAACCGTTGAACGGTCCCGTGCCGCCGCAATTGGGCCAACGGGCTCAACGCGTTATTATTTTCGTTTCCCACGAGACCTAGCAACGCGAAACAGACAATATGATTCAAACTTCTTCAGTAAACCGCGTTGCGGCGATAATTTTAGCGCGGTTTTGACACAATGACTTGCTTCGGCGGCGAGCGAGCAACCGAAAATGGCGGCGCCAGCAAATACGTGTATCTACCCTGTACGGCGGATGCGTGAATGAAGGTACTCTAGGCTGCAGAGCAGTCGGTTCCACTGATGTCACTTGGGACCACGAAAACGCACGATTGAGCGGGAACATCAAAATTTTAACCTAAATTGTTTAATTTCTCAGTGAATAACGCACCGTTTGTATCCGGACAAGTGCTGGGGGCACTATAAAACACGAAATCTTTCGAATAAAACCAACTTGCATTTTCTCTTCATGGCTCCTTTAAGTGTTCCAACTACGTCCTACGTCTGTTTAACACACACGTGCACAAACTGCATCCTCTGAAGCTCAGGCGGAACACAAAGGTGCTCTAAGATGCACTAAAAGATACCCGCAAAAAGAGGAAGGCTACAGTTCCTAGACAAACCTTAAGCCAGCATTTGGTTTGCTGGATAAAAACTATTGGTATGGTTTGGTTAAAAACTAGGCTGTCCAACCATTCCATTTATGCAATTTTTCTCTCAACTGGTATGGTGTTCTAGTCTATTACTGAACGTACATACAGCTGGTTTGTGATGGCTGAGAAAATTCTGCTCCAAAACATTTCACTTGTGGTTATTCCAACCCATGCAGAGGTAGCACGTTGCGCAAAGGCAGTAGCAGCTCCATACAGCACACTCAGTTCACAGATCGACCTGGCAACTGACATTACGTACCAGCAGGAGCAAATAACTGTAAACATAGAAATTTGAACCTCAACAGCCATCACTGCAGATTTTGGTTAAAAAGATTTAAATAATGACATCTGCACTTGTTCAGTTTGTGTGGGGACCACGCTTTATCATTATATTATCCTACGAGGACCTCTGATGTAGTTTGGCCATGTAATGAGAAGCAACGATGACACCCCAATCAAGATGTTGAAGCTGTAAGTCGAGGGGGAGAGGAAGAGGACAGCAGGGTGACTGAAGAAGAGGTGGCATGCCACCATGAGGTGCCAGGATGACATGGAGGAAGTCCTCAGAGCCAAAGGTCTCAAGACAGAGTTGGCCACTAGTAGGAGGAAATGGGAAGCGCTCACCAAACACCCCCGATAAGAAATGGGTTCATTCCAGACAAAGAGAAGATTACTTAACCATTACAAAAAAAAAAAAAAAATTGAATTTTTATGCGTTCTTGCTCATACTGTAGTGTTTCATTTCCTTGGATCCTGATAGAAAACCTGAAGCTGCAGAAAATAGCACCTGGCAAAAGATAAGGCCTTTCAGGCTAAGATATTTACAATCGGAGACAGGGCCAAATCCACAACTGCCACTCCTAAAATCATGCAATTTAACTTTTTTATCCAAACAAGAACATCAATTGTTCAGCAATAGCAAATATATCTTCAAAGACTGTGCAGAAAACTTGGATGAAAGAGGAGACGAACATGAGCGCTCGTGTTTGTCTCCTCTTTCATCCAAGTTTTCTGCACAGTCTTTGAAGACATCTTGTGTACCCGCCGCGGTGTATCAGTGGCTAAGGTGTTGTGCTGCTGAGCATGAGGACGCGGGTTCGATTCCCGGCCGTGGCGGTCACTTTTCTGATGGAGGCGAAAGGCAAAAACGCCCGTGTGTATAAGGTTTCGGCGCACGTTAAGGATCCCCAGGTGGTCAAAATTAATCCGGAGCGCTCCACTACGGCACGCCTCATCGCCTGCGTTGCGTCGGCGCGTTAAACCCTACAATCAAATCAAGTGCACTAGCAAAGAACTTGCATATCAGTATTTTTAGTAGCAGCTGAATATTATGCTTTCAGAAATCAAAGGGGAAGAAAAGATTGCCTCTGCAAATGCAAGTACATATTCTAAAAGTACTTAACCACCCCCCCCCCCCCCCCCCAGCAAGAAAAAATGACATATACGGCATGTAAACAAAATCTAGTAATCAATCAACCAGCCTACAATAATGCCTACAACTGCGAGCTCTGCAGAAAGCTATGCAGTTTGGGCTTAACGGACCAAAGCTCCATTGGGGTAACAAGCTGCACCCAAGTGGAGGACTATGGACTAATTCAGGACATTTGAGGATTTTTAAAAAGTCCATGCAGACAAAATGCAAGCTTGCTTAGTTCGAAAGATTGCCTCGTCAGAATAACACTGACACTTTTCTGATGGAGGCGAAAAGCAAAAACGCCTATGTGTACGAGGTTTCGGCACACGTTAAAGATCCCCAGGTGGTCAAAATTAATCCGGAGCCCTTCACTACGGCGCGCCTCATCGCCTGCGCTGCGTCGGCGCGTTAAACACTACAATCAATCAATAACACTGACACCACTTTTAACGCAAACTTCGCTCAAATAAGCTCTATAATAAGGAAAAAGCAGAGTTCTTCAATATATACCAGTTGCAAAACTCCACTTCAGAATCCGGGCCGTGCGTGTCCCCCCTGCTCCGTTGAAGCAGAGAGGCAAGTGTACTGGCGTGCCCCTAGGGGACAAAAACTGAACTTCGATAAACTATTACTTAATCACAAATTTTTGTAAAACAAAGCTTGCTTTTTAAATTAGAAGACCTTAATTATGTAAAATATAACTATGTTTTTATGGTTCCTTATTATGACTTACAGCAGCAGCTGCACACATTTGAGTACTACTACAACTTTCTGCTGACAGAAGACAGGCTAGTCAACTTGCCCCGTGCTTGCCCCAGCGCAGGGGGGTACAACCGAAGACCGGCTTTTGATGCATGGGGCCTATGGGCCGTTTCGCGACTGGTATATACCCAGCAACTCTGGGAAAAAAGAGCACAACCATGCAACCCACTAGCTCATTTCTGCACTAGAACCTATGATGTATCGTGGGCAGCTGAAGCTTGCAGAATGAGCTATTTGCGCTTGAATGTAATGCATATTTTTTTTTATAGCAGTAAGAATGGTAGGGTAGACAATGGAAGTTACGAACACACACGCAAACACACAAGCACCAGTGCGTACTGCACGCACTATGCTGGTTATAGCTGCACAGCTGCCTGGTGCGTTGAGCTTACACTGGCCAACTGGTATAAGCGACATTGTCCTCTGTGAACCTGTTTGTTGAACATACCCAATATTTTACGAAACAAGTACTATCGACCGTAACAAACATTATCCGGGCACAAATCCGGTCAAAAACAATGCGAGGGTGGACTATGGTCCCGAGCGGTACGGTGGCACCATCTAGGAGAACTGACAGCAAACAAGGCGTTCCGCCATTCGGTGCAGCCCTAGTCTGCCAACTTACGTCTGCTTCAGTACGGGTCCTGGATACGTCATCACAGACGACACGAAACAACGATTCAGCGGGAGAGGCAAAATTATGGCTGACATTGTTTAATTCTCAGCAAATAAAGCATCGTTTGGTGCCGGACAAGAACTGGGGCCACTATAAAACACTAAATCTTTCGAATAAAGCAAATTTGATTTTGTCTGCATGGCCCTTTTAATTTGCGTCATAGAAAAACCTTTGAGAATCCAAATATCAGAACTATGGCAATATTCAAAGTCACAGGCAAATGAAAGCTGTGACAATCATGGTCAGCTATGTTATCATAGACCTTTTAAAACTACAAAATTTGTTTGTTCGGTATTTTTTTACAGCTACAGCTACACTTGTGCTATGAGACGCACCGTAGTGGAAGGCGCCAGATTAATTTTGGCACTCTTTAACGTGCACTGAAATCTCAACACACAGGCGGGTTTGCTTTTCGCCTCCATGTGAAAACTGGCCGCGAAGGCTGGGAATTGAATCCGTATCCTTGGCCTTAGCCACCGCAGCAGGTAACGACTGCAGAATTAGACGAAGCATTGCGACTGCGGTGTTTCTTGAAAGCGCTCTCTTTCACCTGCATGCTCACAGCAGCCCGAGGCATTTAAGATGATTTCACGTGGCATTTTTAACCTCCCAAGAAAGGGGAGGGGGGCCAATGACAAATACCAGCTGATGGAAAGGAAGTTAATGACAAATTCTGCAGCCTACAAATACACAGGTCACATAAACTGCAAAGAAGTGTGTGCTTCTAGCTTTCACTAAAACAAAGGAACTTATGCGAGGAATTGCAAGTGTGTCCTTCACACTAGTGTTTTTTTTCCCCCCACCACAGCACGTGTGAGAATGCATCTTCGTTGCCGAATACTGAGCCACGTAGAAACGCCTTTCTCAGCTTGTGTGTCAACAAGAGCTCTTTCGCAGTGGACAAAGCTCGCAGCCTGATGCCGCAACACTTTCTGTATCACCCCCATTCCGGACGCATGCTATTTGCTACTACTGTTGTTACAACCTCCGCACTTCCACAAAACCACATGCGGCAGTGAGCCCTTCCATCAGCACCGATTAGCGCAACCAGTGTGACGCCATGCCCCGTTGTGGCCCTAGAGATTGGGGCCAGCGCCACTCACTCTGCCCACGGGCACTTCCACAAAGCCATAGTCGAGCTCTTGCTGGTCACTCTTGGAGGCAAAGTCCACTCCCCGGAAGAAGCCCTGCACTAGGCGCGGCAGGTCGTTGGTCACCCGGCCTTAAAGAGGGGACACCGACAAGTGCAGTCAGGCTGGTGAGGAAGCTTGCAGGCGCTAGCCACTTGAATGGCACACAGAGAACGCAGCACAGAATGAATTAAGTCGTAGAAGAGTTTGGAGCTGGGCCTGTTGGTACACACTTGGATCAAAAGACGGAACGCAGGAGAGGGCGGGACAACACACACACTGGTTTGTACCACCCAGCTGTCACACACTGTTGTCACGCTGGGGTAACACACCCAGCGTGTGTGTTGTCCCCTCTCCTTGTGTACGCATCCTCAAGGCTGCGTTCCGTCTTTTGATCCATGAGTTAAGTCATTGTCCTGGGCCGGCTTTCCAAGAGCACCACAGTTGACATAAAATGCTATTTAAATTAAACTGCATGAAATGTTGCAGTTGCATTGCATAGCACTTGTGCGCACGGGTGCCACTAGAGGGTTTTGCTTTCCTGATGCAAGAAACAAGGTTAAAAAAAAATAATAATAAAAGCTCAAGTGCGCTGCTCCATCTGTACGGCATTTATAAGCCCCAACCAATTAACTTTGCTCAAATCGAGGAAGTCGTATGGCTAAACAAGCTGGAAACTTGCAGCAACGTTTACGAGTGCTCACCATTGGCTGCTGTTGGCAACTTTGTCTTGAGGAGGCCCCTCAGCTGGGGCAAATCTTGCATGATGTCGACATGAGCCAAAACATAGTCGAAATGCTTTGTGTCCAGTTCACCAGCCAGTATCTGGAAGCAAATAGCAAGCTGTAAAACAATGCTCACTCATCGCACTTCATGCCAATACTAGCATATCTACCTAGCCTCGCCTGGGTTTTGAAAAGTGTATGTAAATGTTCAGTGGTTGCCTGAATGCGACAAAAAACAGTACAAGACATGTTCCCATACAGCGATGCAATTACACGGACTCTGAGGACAATAATTAGTATGGTGTGTCCCTAGCTGTAGCTTAAAACAAAGAAAAAGAAAAGAACCTTGCCCATAGATGTGGTGGTTTAACTGGTTTATTGAGTGGAGAGGTTGGAAGCTTGCCCATAGAAATGTGCCCTGTGCCCTTATTCGGAAACTGGCCTGGGGCAAATAACCCTCCAGATATACCAGCAAGGTATAAGCATTGTAATTTTTTTGGTCAATCCCCCATGCGGACATGTCATGCCCACGTGTGCATGGTTCTAGAACAGCAATGGCATGCGTTTCTGGCATTGCTATTCCCATTTGCACTGAAACTTATAAGCCACGGTTAATTTTTATTCCATTTCTTGGGCCTCAAAACAGGCCTCATGGCTGTTACAACTCCCACTTCAGAAGCAAGGGGGCCTGGGTTCGATGCCCCACAACTGTCAACAGAATCTTGTTCTTCAGATAACACCGGCAATGGCCACAGGGCAATTAATGCCCATAGGGCAGTAGACACACAGTGTGTGGTAGGCACACTCCAAGAGAAAGTGTTTCCTATAAAAGTACCTCACAAAACTGTCTGCTGACAGCTGTTGCTGTAAAACACCAGCAGGAAATTAGTGCAATGCGTTAGTCTCCGAAATCAGGTTAAAACCAAATTGTACTCCATGCTGTTTTCAGTGGTGCTTAGATCATTGGGCTCCGTGGTGTGCTCACTTGGGACCAAATCATTCAGGGCTGTGAATAAAGGGTAACAGTGCAAACACGAGGACAAGGTAAGAAAACACTTGAAATGAGTGCGGCCCGTGTTTTTTTTCCTTGTCCTCGTGTTTGCACTCTGTCCCTGATTCACAAGAGGTGCACACCAACTGGCCCCGCTTCACACTTTGGTGCATGCACAGCTGGCCATGGGAGTAGTAGTCGTACAACAAAGCAATTCCTGCAACTTGCACAGAAGCCAATTCGGCATTTCAACGGTTTTACAAAAACGTGTCTCACTAGCTATTTTTCAAGAGGATAAATTTGAATAAAATCCCGTTTTGTTGAGCCTGTCTGCGACATGAAGAATGCTTTCTTTGAATCTTAAGGATCTACACCTTGCAGTATAGAAGACAAGATGCTTCCACAAGACTTGGGCCTGAATTCTACTGGGTGCCGGAAGGCATCCGGAAAGGCGACGGAAGATATCCGGCGCGGTTGATTTCTCGCAGGGTCTACGTGATGTCACCGAATTATGTCCAAAAGTTATTCACGTGACGCAGGGTTGGTGGCATTTTCGCTCTACACCAATTGCGTGAAACCCCGCAGAAAATCAACTCCGCCGGGTATCTTCCGGCGTCCTTCCGGATGCCTTCCGGCACCCTGTAGAATTCGGCCCCTGGTGTTATTCACTGAACATGGTAACGGGTTAAGCCTTAAGCCTATGAATTTGCTCTTAGGCATTTGTATGAGCAATCTTCAGATGCAAAAGCTGATTTATGGGCCAAAGAGATAGTGAGGGATTTGTGAAAACAAGCTTACCCCTTAACCTTGTTAAGAGAGACATTTCTAAAAATCCTGAAATTTGTTATACACATTTGCATGGGTAATCGTAAGATGTGAAACTCTACTTGATAGCTTTGCGGGTCCAAACGATAGTGAGGGAATGGTGAAAGCTTTTTTTCTTTCTAACCTTGTTAGCAAGGGAAGTTTGCAAAAGTCCTGTTGCTTGTTTTTAAACAAGCCTACGAGTTATTCTAAATAAATAAAAAATTTGATAACTTTACAGCAGGAGTGTGTGAATATTCGAAGCTTTAGAGTATCGAAGCGAATAATGGGTTATTTGATTCGGCTTCACATCAAATAACACTATTCGAAAATTTCAACTAGATTTTGGAAGTATTTCGAAGTTTGAAAACATGCATCAGAGTTCCCTGCCACCAGTGACCGGCTTTCCTGCATTGCTCCGGTGACGTACGGTCTAACGGCAAGAAGAAGGTACTTTTGGGGAGCACTTCTAATCTCCTCGGTGACTACGCCTTTGTGCTTTTTTTTTTCGCATCCTGATAACGGAGTTGTGCTCAAGCTGCCCCGGTTAACACTCCCTAGATAAGTAGGCCCAGATGAGTGGCGACATCGTCATTGAGTTTACTGAAGTTAACTTTTTTTTTTAAACCTGCAATGGTCCTTTTCTTTTGGCGGACCTGTCCAGCTTCATAAGAACCAAGATCCAATGCAATAAATTTATAGGCTTTGGAAATATTGGATCTGTCAAATGGCAGTCAAGTTAGATGTTATTTAGTACCCTTGTAGGTGTGAATTTATAAAATTCTTGATGTTTGTTTTTAGACACTTGTACGAGTAATCTAAGGAAACAAGGAAAAAAATATAACATCACATGCTTTTAAATTTCACAGGAACTGCGAAAACAGGTTTAGGCCCCCCCCTTTATTTTTCTATTTCCTTCTCCGCAAAATATTAATAATCCTGCGTTACTGAGCCTCTACATTAAGGACAGACTGCACTCCCCAAATTTAAAGCCTGTAGACCCAGCAATTCGGGCAGGGCGATGATGAATCAGTCGCACCAACTCCTTTTTTGTTAGAAGACTTGGTTGCTAAAGGATGCACATTTAAAACTCGACTACCGCAAAAATTCATGTTTCCTCACAGAAAACCACAAAGGGAAAAAATAAGTACCTAACAGAAATCAACAATCCATTCTTGGCAGTTTTTTTTGCAACCAAGCTCATTTGAATTCAAGCGCTTGATTTCTAGCAATCCCAAACAGCAAAATATGACAACCCAGATGTGGTCCTTGCTGCCGAGAACACGCGAATAGAATAGTTACGAGCACTTTTCCGCATCTTACCCTTTTCACGACTGTTGTGCCCCCTGCTACCTCCGCTCCTGCTGCAAGCGATGCCGTAGCCACATCTGTGCTCTGTAAAATGCAGGTGGAAAGCTCACACACAGCCTGCACTCCCACCCAGCCGAGCTGGTGTACCTTGCACAGGGCAATAATCCTCTTCTCCCGCTTTGTGGTGGTGAACGGATGGTTGTAGAGCACTGTTCCTGAAAAGTCTTCGCGAAACTTGGTCTGCATTAATAGGCACAGAAAATTGCACTAATCAGGGGGAGAGAAGGAAAACAAAAGCGCACACGAGAGTTCAAAACAAGAAAACTCTCTCGGACTAGCTGGCCCAAAACTTTTAGGAAAACTTGGCACAAACATCTATTGCCCATCTTCCCATGTGGAACTTGTGGGAATGCCTTACATGCCAGATAAAGTTACTGTAAAGAGCACAACAATCACAGTGCAATAATCAAAACGAAAATTAAAAAAAAAAAAAAGCAGAAATAGAAAAAAAGCACTGAATTTGGTTTTGCGAGCATAGTAGGTGCCTGGAAAAAAAAAAAGCACTCAAATTCCAAACTGCAAGAATAAGGCCTTATTTACCTACATAAAAATATTTAAAATAAGTTAAGCCAATTCTTTATTTCTTGGTGCAACACAGGTCAACACACCATACCCTGTAATCTTTAGAATGTGAACAAAAAGAAAAATTTGTAGAAGGTAGGCTCAAAAGAGTAAAAACAATGAAGCTTTAAAGCTTTTTTTCCGCATTTCCACCCAGCAATCTAGCAAGACCCGTAACGCTCTTGACTACCGTAAGAATCAGAATGGCAGTTTAGTTGAAAGCAAGCATTAATGATGAACATTTCAAACATACTCTCTTTCTTGTGACAAACATATTTTAAAGAATTGCATAAGTTAAAGACTCCTAAAACGAGTTTCTTTAATCGATCTCCCAATGTCAGCCACTGTTACAGTGACCCCACAGGGGCTAAGTTTTAGCTTTCCCTCGGTTCCTTGCTTTGGAGAGTCAGATGCTTTTATTGTATGCACACAGATTGAGGGGAAGTTAACAATACTGTAAACTGCAAGTCGCAAAAGAGTCAAATTTTGCAACTTTTTGGTTAGATGCAACAGGTCGTGCATCAGACCCCAGTGGCAGCATTTCTGATGAAAGTGAAATATGAAGATGGCCATATACACGTTGAGTGAAGTGTCCAAAAGTGCTGTTGATGCAATGAGCCGAATTCTGGCCAGGTTTCTCAGTTCTGGCCAGGCAGAACCGAGAAACGTAAGGAGAGACTGTATGGTTGAAAGGCTCAGTGTGTCACTCGCGTCACTAATTCTATTCCATCCACTATTCTCAGAGCACTCACATGTCAATCTTTCTAGCTTATTTGTTTGAACATTAAGTGTCTACAAAAACCTGGACACTTTCTTAGTGGTGCATCAAGGAAAAAGAGGGGAAAAAAAAAACCACACACTAAGCAAGTAGGTAAAGAAAGGAGAACAAACACAGTACATGGCTACAATGTATGCAAAACTTCATAAGAATTAAAATAATCACTACTGACATCTACTTTCCACGAGAAAACAAATTCTCCCTGAAAAACGCAGCGAACCTCATCCAAATTAGCGTTGCCAAATGAAGCCACATGCATCAACAACAAAATAAAACTTTGGAGCATCGAAACAACATCTGGGCTATAAGGTACACTTAGACTGGGGTGCACCGCATGAATGACCAATAAGCTGCAGTCATTAGCGAAAAATTTGGTGAATGACTACGCCAAGCACACCGCTCAACTCAAAAAATGGGATCTGCACCGGGCCATACATAGTTCAACGTTCACATTCCAAGAATCAAATCATGTGCTTTGCCCTGCATTTTTAACGTGCAATAACAAGTGAGCAGGCATTCTCTTTTCTTGCTTTCCTATCAAAGACACAGCTGCTGCGGCCAGGACTTTGAACTGGCGACTATGTGCAGCAGCAGAATGCTCGCTACCAGACTGGAAGAAAGATCTTCTCTCGTTTGCGCTCAATTAAGTTGCTCATCCAACACCCTAACCTCATGGCCCTTCAAAGCAGAAAAAAACTGGGTTGAGCAGGAGTGCAAGGTGTCATCATTATACTTAGCAGTTGTTTGTGCAACTAGCTTTCTAAGCTGAAATTACAAGGCTTAGTTTGTGCAAATTCTTTGATGTTCTTTTGAAACGGAAGCAACAAGCACGCACTGGGCAGCAGGCACCAGATCAATATGTTCAGCTTATAACACAGACTAGTTTTCTCAGCTGCCATTTGGACTTTGGTGTCAACAACTAACTCTTGCTACGCCCATTAAGCGAGCATGGTAAGCAACCAGACAGTGCCAAAAAGGCCGGAAGCCACAGCATGATCGGCAGCGTGCTCTACATAATTTGTGGCAGGCTATGCTTGGTATTGCATAAGTTGTGGTATTGGAAACAGTGTATTGGTACTAGTTTTCACACACAAAAAACTGAGTATGCTCAAGCTTGTTCACAGTGTAAAAGCTGTGGAATTACACTAGCACAGTTGTTGAAAGAGGGCAAAACATGACCGATTCTTTGCTGTCCCTGAAATGTACACTAGCTTTTTACATTATTCTCATTGCCTCACTTCTGCTAGTGCTACACCAGAAAAGAGAAACCATGCCTCAAGCATAGGCACGACTTTGTCAGTAGTTTGTCTATTCTCCTTCACAGTGGTGGCCCAAACACACAGAGGGGGAAGGGGCCAGGGCTTGAGAAAGGGCTATGCAGTTAAGAGTGCACACCTTTATCGGTGATTGTTGTTCCTTCAGGTATGGCACATACCCATAAGGGGATAGGCCAATCATCAGCAGTTGGCGTAGACAAATCAAAGCCCTTTTCGTAAGAGAAAGATGGCTAAAACGCGAAGCTTTCTCCCACGCAAACTGAGTGAAAGTCAAACTGCTTCGGCCATGTCGGAATGAAGCAAATGGATGGACGGCAGCTTCATAACGCAAGGGACCCAGGCTCAATCCCGACCACAGTAAGCCGTTTTTTTTTTCTTTTGAGGCGATCGATGTGCCTTTGCGGAAATCCGTTGTCGTCATGTGACCTCCCATTGAATAAAGTTGGCTTTCCTGCAGTGCATTTTCGCGTACGGTCGCCATCAGTGAGGCAACGAAAGCTTCGCGTTGAAAAGGGGGGGGGGGTTCTTATCCATTTATGGGAATTTATCGATAGTTTATGCCTATGGACCTTTTTCCAGTAGCGATATGCGCATGCACGTGCTGCCGGTCTGCCATTCTTGGCAGTAGCCTGGGGTGAAATAAACAAAAGGGCGCTCCCTCAGCTTGCTGCTTGGGGAGCGGTTATGCTTCCTAGGGCTGCACCTTTTTATTTCCTCTTTTCGGGCAGTCCGCAGTGAGTTCGTACGTGCACACAAAAAAGGCTTTCAAAGGAAAGGGGCAAAAATGTTTGAGGCTGACCACGCTGTGAGCACTTGGATACCAGTGAGGGAGCAACGAAAATGAAAAAAAAAAAAAAAAGTGAAGAAAAAGGGGCGCTTCGACCACCGCAAATTAGTCACGCGAGCGTGCGCCTGCTACCGTGACATTCATGTGAAAGGCACGGGTGACGGGTGGGTGCAGGAGGGACTGCAGGACCAGGATATTTAGTGCACGACCTCCGAAAGCCAAACATTTTGGGGGGCGTTCCTTGCTGCCAGTTTAGGTTTGCCGTGGCGGCCACTAGGAGGACCGGTACTGGAAAAAGGTCCATTCTTATTTACAGTGGTGGCTTATACCCACAGAGGGGGGATTGGCCAGGGCTTGAAACAGGCTGTCCAGGAACAGGCAAAATACAGAAAAAGACCAAATACAATAAGTACGCGACATACCTTTTTCTTAGTTTTTAAACTGAGTTCAACAAACGCATAAAGGAGAGCATCCGCGTCATCCAAGACAGTTGGGTGATGTGTTTCCCTGTGCATCGCTATAGCTTCAGCAGCGGGATACACAGTAGGCATGTATTTGTCCGTGTAGAACACATCGTCAACGGGAGGTTCTTTCTGGCGATCTTCATATGTCTCCCTTCGCGGGCCAATAAGGAGCTTTCTGAAAAAAAGACACGGATGTAATCTATGCGACATACGACCTGTCTGGGAGAAGCCAGTGAAGACACAGCCGCATACTTGGACTTCTTCATCCAACTAAGCTTGTCTTTCTCAGGAGGTTTCTCAAGTTTCCTTTGCCTATTCCTCTTCTGTGCAGCTAATATTAGCTTCTGATGCTTTTGTGAGGCATACGATCGCACCTGCGGCAGAAAAAGCGCTAGTTAAACAACCAGCAGCATGCGACTACTACAGACGAAATACCCTCACCTGTGAAGTTCCTTCGACAGTAAGAACCATGCATGGTGCCTGGGTCCGGACCAAAGTCCTCAAAGAAGAATCTGAAAAATAAATTAACCTGGCGTAAAATTCAATCTATTCCCCAGCTTCGCTGGCGTACTCAGCCAAAGGCACGTCCGCGACCCGATGTACGCCGCCATGCTTTTGCCGACGACAAATAATAGGACCGCGCAAATCAAGTCACAAAAAAGCGAGAAAGCTCAATTTCATTTTTAAGTATGCCAGAACTAAATTTCTAAATTTATTTAAACAATAATTTTTAGTATTAGTACCTATGGGGTGTGTTTAGTCGTAACAGAAACCTCACGTGTGCACGCGAGTTTGTGCGGCGGTGTGGATTTTGGAATCGGGAATCGCGATGAGACCACAGCTCGTCTGCCAGTGAGCTTAACTGGGGGAAAGAACGTGAAATTCGAAACAACCTTGTCCTGGTTGGCCGCAGTTCATTCATAATTAAATGAAGGTACGTATTCTGCGACGAAGCGTAATTAATTATATTTTCTAGTCGTGCTTGTAAATGTTGTGTGAGCGGTTAGCGTCAACCGAACGTGAAATATCTTGTGCTATTACCGATGTTGATAGAAAGTGACAGTTGTCGTTAATGCTAAACATTGATCATTCTTTCATGATGCAGAGCATTGATTTTTAACATATTAATCAGCATATAGCCGATGAAAGCGTTCGTGAGCGTTTTGTAATTTTATATGTACTGTTTGCGTTAGCAGCAGATGTCATTTGTCATGCAACATCGTCGTACCACGCATTACAAGCGTTACCGTCCTCGTAAGTGTACTGCCTGGGTTGCTGTTCCATCATTACGCATGCTTAGAGTTTGTTGCATATGTGTGCTTGCATGTCAACAGTTCCCTTTTATTGTGCTTTCGTGACTGGCGGTCGGCGTTAGCTCACTAGCGATGCTCATCGGTTGCGCTGCATCCGCAAGTTTGTCTCATTTTCATCCGCAAAACACAACACCAATAACCAGCTCGAATTGTTGACGTGCAGCCAGGACGGAAAAAAAGCTCCTGTGGGCAAATGACGCTCGGAGCGCATGTCGTTGCGCTCCGGGCGACTAATGCCAAACGAAGATGTTCCCGGGTGCATGCTTCGTGTCAGCCCATTTATTAGGCTCTAAAAGAGGTTTTAGCCCCGCTCAAGTATAAACGATCGCAATGCCAAGTAGACAGAAGGTGACTTGGGAACCGAAATTATCGTACTGTCTTTGTGAAAATCGTCTGTTAAATTCATTCGCTTGTATTTCTAGGAGTGACCCGTTCTGATAGTGAACTATTTTGGTATGCATAGGCACACGTGTATCGGGTAAAATTAGTTGTGTGTATGTGCACTACTTGTGAGATCATCTGCTGCCAATCTGTCATATTCGCGCTCCTGGCACCGTTTCTAGCGTGTCTCGGTATCGTCTGCTGCCAGTCAGTCTACTTGGGGCTTTCGCGCCATTTCTGCGTCTGACTTCTGCGCGAGCAAAAGAGTTCGTTTTTCTCATTTTTTTCTCCGGTGCGAATTTGGAGCTCTTTTTCATTAGCTTTACTTGTGCTTTAACGCTTTTTTGTGTGTTCCTGCACCGCTCTGCTTCAGAGGAATCCATCAGTGTGAGGTACTACCAGTCAAAACATTAGACCAAAAGTATTTTTATTGTGGCAGTTTTAGCGTAGCTAGAAATGGTCGCGCGAAAACTTTCGTAGGTTTATGCGTGGCCGCATAGTTGAGTACCAGATTTGAGAATTTTTTTAGCTTGCTTTGTCAGTAGAGGCTTTGTGAAGGTCGAGTCAAAGAAAGCACCTTTCGACACTGTTTTTGTGTCCTTTACTTTCTGCCGAGCATCCCTTGATTTGGCCAAGGATTTTATTTCGGGGGAGAATGTGAGGGTTGGTGGCCTTAATCATTGCAAATAACCTTTAGTTAAAAAAAAATACTTACTCCTGCAAACTTGTCTCAATTTTCTACAGGAGACTGAAGTGTGTTTGCCAACTGCAATAATTAAGGTTGAAGCCACCAAAATTTTTTATCAAGTTAAATTTATCGCTGAACATAACACTTTTTGCTCTAGTTGGTGTTGTGCCATAGAACTCCAACATATATTCTTATAGGGCCAGATCTTAAGAATAAGCTAACTTTGATAGTGATAGCAGTTTCTTGTTGCTCGTTTCTAAACCTAGCCACAATTATGTTTGTATCATTGGCATGTAGGAGCTGTAGTTAAACCCTGAGTAGCAACCAAAATTCTTATTCCTTCAAAGAAGCTTACATGCACGGCTAGTTTGTAGGAAACAAAATGTGCGCAAACAAATCTATCATGCTTAAAGCTAGGTATGGGCAAAGGTTTGACATTTCGAATATGAATATGATGGTTGTTTTTAAAGACAATATGATCCTTTCTTGTGATCCTCAAACATGAAAATTTTGGTGTGTCTGTCTGTCCCTCGGTTCAGCCACCCAGCCAAAAGTGAAAAGAATTCCATAGACAAAACATTTCCAGACTGCAAAATGTGGTGACAGTGCTCATGATTGCCAACATTGTTGAGCAAAATGAAAACATTCGGTATATTTGAGGCGAGACATCGCTACATCAGGGATATTTGCAGTTTGCTTTGAATTAAAAAATACACACCTGCTTGATTTTTCTGATTGCAACTAAACAAATACGCTTCGAAAAGATGCTTTGACCCCAAAATACCAAAAACACTTGAGCATAACACTAGCCGTTCTGGTGTCATTCTGAGCAGGCCAACAGTAACGAAAGGTTCCAGTTGGTGGTGCGTGAGCAGTGGAATCTGCTTAAGTTGAATTGACTGCAGTAAACCTCCACTGCATTTATCGTGGGAGGAACGAGATGGGGAGGGAAGAGCTGGACAGGTGGGCGGGGGAGAGAACAGAGGCATTTGCGTGATTCTCGAATTCCTATTTGATTCAAGGGCTGTATTCAAATGCACTGCAATTCCTTGATATATTCAAGTGCTGTACCATCTAGGCTGTATGCTAGAGAGAGGGTATGGGCCAGCTCTGTAAAGTAGTTAATTTTTCGCTGATTGGCTCGTGTTGAACAGACTGAGGACCTTATGTTTTGCAGGGTGTGATGAAAAGTGTTTTCTTTTTTTACATTTGTACACTGTTTAATATAGTCCTACTGGCGAACTCTCAATTTGTAAGCAAATGTAAACGATACCACATTAGCATCTGGGATGTGGTTTTAAGTTATGTGAAGTTTTATTTACAGTGAGACCTGCTTGTCAGGAGAACGTTGCTGTTACCGTTGGGGATTGCTGAAGTGGGCTTATGTTGGTAGGAAAAACAAAAGACGAGGTTCAAAACATTGACTACTGTACAGGTAACAAACCAGGTTATACATTCACTTATAATGAAAAAGACAAGTTGGTTTTGCTTGCTTCAAACTACGCCATCTAGGGTTTTCATGAAGTGCATTCGCATCATTTGCATATTGGTACGATACCCGCAGCGGTGGCTCAGTGGCTAAGGCATTGTGTTGCTGAGCCCAAGGGCGCGGGTTAAATTTCTGGCTCCGGCAGCTGCTTTTCTGATGGAGGCGAAAAGCAAAAACGCCTGTTTGAGGTTTCGGCGCACGTTAAAGATCCCCAGGTGGTCAAAATTAATCCGGAGCCCTCCACTGCGGCACGCCTCACAACCTGTGTAGTTTTGGCGCCTTAAACCGCATAATCAATCAAAAATGCATATTGATACGATGCAAAGAAAAGGGGAAAACATTATATCTTGAAGTAGTTGCTTCTTGTCATCATTGCTGGGCACCACCAGCGGGTAACAATAACGCATTGCATAAAAGAGCTGTGACGTAGGTGACTGGCAGTTTGCGTGTTCTTGACAGCAGTAGGCGTGAATGTGTAAATGTACTCCCTGA
The DNA here is from genome assembly GCF_048455015.1 of Haemaphysalis longicornis. NCBI lineage: Eukaryota > Metazoa > Arthropoda > Arachnida > Ixodida > Ixodidae > Haemaphysalis > Haemaphysalis longicornis. The sequence continues at coordinate 332,571,777 of NW_027526203.1, read as the reverse complement.
TGTGGTATGTTAATAGTAGCTTGGCTGTGCATTTTCATATTTATGAACCGGTCACTTCAATCAGTGCGAAAGCTAAGTGGTAAGTGTTGCAACTACATAGTGATGAGTAGTACCTTCCACGTGTTGACAGTTTTGCTTCACCTTTTTAAATTATCGCTCAGTGCTGCGTAGACACGGCGCTTGAGAATAAAATTTTTGGATGCTACTCGGGGCTTAATTTGCTCTCTATCTTGGTTATGCTATGGTGTCGTCGTTGAAAGAAACACACTCAGCTGTCAGTTAAGGAACTGGCATTTCTGAACGAGTTCCTGTTCTGCAGTATGTGTAACCATGCAGTGACTTCAGTAAACCTTTTTTTTCTGCCCCCATTTTCATTTTTTGTGTCGTGCGTGCACCTCTCCCTCTGCTTGCAATGTATTCCGCGCCACCCTGTGCCTGCTGTGCCACTTTGTGCATGCAGTTTTTTGCTTCCTATGTTTCTTTTCCTTTTGCTTTGCATGTGTTCCTTGCTACCGTGTACATGTCGGTACATGTGGTCCTTGCTACCGTGCACATGTCAGAGCACGTTGTCCTTGCTACCATGCACATGTCAGGGCATGTGGTCCTTGCTACCATGCACATGTCAGTGCATGTGGTCCTTGCTACCATGCACATGTCAGTGCACGTGGTCCTTGCTACCATGCACATGTCAGTGCATGTGGTTTTGCTATCATGCACATGTCATGGTCCTTGCTACCGTGCACATGTCAGTGCATGTGGTTTTGCTACCATGCACATGTCATTGCATGTGGTCCTTGCTACCGAGCACATGTCATCACTATTCCTCATTTCATTCATTTCATTTTTGTTTGAAGGGAAACCTACCAGCACAGTATGGGGCTCAGCTTCAGCCAGTGCTGCCGAAGCAGTGGAAATGTCTGCTGTGGCTGTGCCATCAAATGGGCACCCCCAGCTGAACTCCAGGGTGTAGTGTCAACGAGCCGCTTGCATTTGTAGCGGGCACATTGCGCTTGCCCACCAAGGCATTTTTGACACCTTGAGCACAAATTCTTGGAATCACAATGCAAAATGCTGCTGCATATTGGTTATAAGTCATGGGAAGAATTAAGGAAAAAATTAAAATTTTTTAGCTCACTTTGAATAACGAGCACGTATCACCAATGTCTAGATGCTCTGATATATTGTGCAGCTTGAAGGGGCCATGCAGACAATACACAAGTTGTGTTCATTTGAAAGATTGCTTCATTAGAATCATGCTGACACCACTTTTAATGTAAACTCCACTCAAATAAGCTATATAATTGGGAAAAAAGGGAATGGCCATGCGACCCAATAGCTCATGTCCCGCAACAGAGAACCTATGGTGTCGTATGTGCCAGCTCCGCGATTGGTTGAGGCTAGCAAATGCAAATTACGCAGAGCTTACAAGCTTGCCAAACGAGCTATTTGCGTTAAAATTTAGGGCGTTTTTTTTATAGCAGTAAGAATGGGGGGATAAACAGTGGAAGTTACATAGAAGTACCAATGCATACTGCTGTTGGTACTGCGTGCACTATGCTTGTTTTAGCTGCACAGCACTGTGGCGCTTTGCGGTTGTCTCAGACGACACTGGCCTATTACGGTGTCTTACATGACCAGATTTGTCGAGGAAACACCATGTTTCAGGAAATGATTATTTTCTACCTTAACAAAAACAAGCCAAGTACAAATATGGTCAAAAACAAAGTGAAGGCAGAAAATGGGCTGCTGCAGTATCGTTGCGCCATTTAGGTTGATTAATGGTAAACAAGGCTCCGCAGCAGCTTGAAGGCCTGTTCTTGTGATATCGTTGCAGACGTCACGAAAACACATGATTTGGCAGGAGAATCAAAATTTTAATTTAAATTAATTAATTTTTGAGGGAATAAAGCATCGTTGGCTTCCGGACAAGCGCTGATGGGGGCACTATAAAACACGTGAAGTTTTTTTGAATAAAGCAAACTTGTATTTTGTCTGCATGGCCCCTTTAAGCTTAGAGTGGGAAGGATTACAAAGCTATTGTGGCTGTTAAGAGTAAGTTTAATACCCATGTCACACGGGCACTTTCAAGTGCAATTGAGTTGATCTGGATTGAGCTGCTGCTACACAGCAGTTTCAATTGCATTTGAGCCCGCTCCCGCTCGAACTCAATCCTGGTTTCTCAAACGCGATTGAGGTTTCGAAGCGCGATCGAATGAAAGCGGTGATACTTTCGTCCCCGCTGGGTAATGCCACAGTAGTTGGCAACTTCAACTAACGCCACAAATTGTGTCAAATAACTTGACCCAAATAAGCATGCAGTAACATGTATATAGTTCCGTATAACTAAAACCACACAAAGTTACCAAACGCCGGCCGCGAAGTACATTTTTAGTGCCATCTGGTGTACGGGAGTGCGAGCGGTGCAACTTCTCGATCGGGATTGAAACGTGCCGTGTAGCAGCGGTGGTGCATTGAGCGTGCTCGAAAAGTCAATCGCGCTTCGCTTCAATCCGGATTGAAAGTGCCCGTGTGACAGGGTTATTAAACTTGAGGTAGTGTGAAGGATTGCAGAGCTCCCATTACAGCCTTGCTGAGTAAGCTTTACTTTTAATCGTAATTTCCTTTGGTGTACTGTGAGCATTACCGCACAGTTCTCTTGTGAAGCCACATATGACACAAATTAGTCCTGATGCAATATTTTTATAGTTAGGTTTCACGTCTGTTTTTCCCATTTGACTTATACAGGTCAGATTCGTTTGTTGCAGTTGTATTGCTATGTATGCAGTAAATCTGGCTGGAGGTTCTTCTATTGAGTCTTTGCAGCGTGAGATTGGTATATCTATGAGCTTAATTTTAAGCAGCCTTTCTTCCTTTTTGGTCATGCACTGTTCCTGTTGACACTGGATACCCTATGTGTTTCTAGGAGGTCCGCCCATGTCTGAGAAAGACCTTAAGGACATCGACTGTGACAAGTACAAAGTCTACCCTGGCCGCCGATTCCACACCTTTATGTCCCCTGAGGATGTGGCTGCCGGCAAGAAATCTCACTGGCCAGAGCTCGAGATAACAGGTTAGGGGGTCGATTCTTTGGGCTTGATCAGAAAGGTCATATGGTCGTCGCGTTCTTGCCAGAATTTGCTGCATTCTTCGAAGGCCAATTCACAGATGACCCCTCATCTCCTTGAGCTTCCTTCGAATTGTTTGTGGCATAAATTTTGATATTGTGGCGATTTTAATTGCCCTACGCTAGAAGGTAGTCAGTCCTGTTCTGGATTTCAACTGAAATAGTTCATTTTTGGAGGTCCAGAGTTTATAACAGTGCTGCCACGGCCCGGCTAGTGTTGAGAGATAGTGGCTGGCATTGGATTTATTCTTTGTTTCCCACTCATGCCTCGCATCTAGCTTAGCTAAATAAATTCTTGCGTTAATGTTGGCATGTTTGTTCTGTTGACATCGCAGTCTTTCAAATGAAGTGAAACTGTGTGTTATCTTCATGGCCCCATTCAGGATGTTGGAACTAAAGTGTTTTTCGTTGTGGTTTCCGCTTTATTCCAAAAATAAAAGTTCCATTCCGGTTCTGTTCCAGAAAGAAAAAAATAATGGTTTGTAATGGTTCATGTTTGCGCAAGAAAAAACGAGAATTATGAAATTGTGTTAAACGTGGTGATGGTCACTAATTTAAAAAAATGCAGGCCGTTAAATATCTCAACTGAACACAAAAACATCTGAAGACACCTAAGCACTTCTTGTCATAGACCTTGTCAGGGTGCAGCTGCAAATGACGCTCTTAAGTTTCCACCCTGGTCCCCAGAAACTACATGCCAGCAGACCTCAATGTGGCACGTAGGTTTGTTGGATGCGCTGTCGTAGATGAAAAATATTTTGAGTATGACTTGTCAGGGGCGCCCCATTGGGAGGAGGCGTACAGTTGTTAGGTATGACCACGCCAAGCCTACAAGAAACCAGTGTGTTGCGCACGTACGCTTAATTCTTGAGTATGCTGCCTTGGTCTGGGATCTGAACAGTAAAATTATTATGAATAAATTAGAGGCAATTCAAAATCGGGCTGTGCACTTTGTTTCTAAGTCATACAAGTTACGACATTTGTGTTACAAGCATAAAATGCTCCGTCTCACAGAAAACTCTAAAACTAGTGGTATACCTTTCTAGGTGTTTACTCTTGAAACAGATTTTATGTAAGGAGGTAGCAGGGGATTGACATCAGTACTTTAAGCTCCCTTCACGTTTGTATCCAGACAAAGAGATAAAAGCAAGAAAATTTGTGAATATTCATGCCGCATGTCTGCATTCCAAGCGTCATTTTTTCTAAAAACTATTAAAGAGTGGAACACCCTGACTGGCACTGTTGTTACTGCCCCTTTTGAAAGAGAGAGAATCACTTTATTGAGGTAAGGAGGCCAAATGCCCTGGTGGGAGAGAGGTAAAAAGGTAGGGGGTAGAAAGGTAGGGGAAAACGCGGTTCAGCAGATGTTCACTGTTCACACTAAGCTCTCTGCTCATGCAAAAGCTCACTGTTCATATTGGGTTCACAGTAGTTCACTTATTTCTTCACTTTTTACACAATTAAATCGGGTCACTTTTTACACAGTTTAATCGGGCAGACTAAGTGTCATTTGAGCCTAATGGCATTTCAAAACCCAATGGAGCTGCACAACTTCGCATTTGAGTCAAATGGCATGTGGTTGAAATGACGTTTGGACGCTAGTGTCGCGGGGTATAATACCCATGCTACACGGGCGTTTTAAAGGACATTTGAGTCAAATTGCCTTCGATGTTTCAAATGCCCTTCAAACTGGAAGGTGTTTCGCCGGTGAACACGACAATTCTCAAAGGCAGTTGAAAGTTTCCATGTTCACCCACCATGTTTTGGTGTCGCCACTGCTGCCCAGTTTGTTCTACTGGACTAAAAAACACATTCGTGAGTGTTAAAATTGATTATAACCTACATACCGTATTTTCGCGCAGATAATCCACCCCTGCATGTAATCCGCACCCCCCACTTTTAGCCCGCCGGATAAGAAAAAAAAATACTCGTGTATTGCCCGCACATTTGATACAGGAAAGGCTGCACCAAAGCTATTGCTCAAGCAACACATCACATACTATGTAGAAAGAAAAAGTATATTTAGCAAGTAGGATACACTGACTGCAAGGCAAAAGTCACAATTCAGTCGGTGTCACTGCTCTTGCGAGATTTATCACTTGAGCCGCAGTCCTCACTGTTCACAAGGTCATCTCCGGTTCCATCCATGTTGTTTTTTCTTCCTTGTCCTTGTATGTTTTGCGCAATCGCTGCCATGGAAGGCTGAGTCAGTGTTACTGTGTAGGAGCTTCATGGCACGACGTGCATTGCCGTGAAGCTGCATTGAAGGAAAAACGCCGTATATTATCTGCACCCTTACTTTGCCCTCTGAAATTTTTGCATTTTTGGTGCGGGTTATTCGCGTGAAAATACGGTAGGCACGCAAAGCATGCACAAAATAGAATGGGCAGTGTGGCTTTCAAAGGCATTGAGAGTACAAAGTTACCTTGTAATCGTAAATTGAGCGATAGAAAATGAAAAATTATTGAGAGAATGCTCTTCGAAAACGGATTTTAGGTGTAAATAAATATTTTGGTAAATGCAGTGTGCAGAAACTGCGCCCGAGAGTATGAACATTTGTGTTTCGAAGGTCTTTGAGAACCTCAAAGATAGGTGGCAGTGCTCCTTTGACTCAAACGGCATGTCAACCAAATGTGTTTGGAGAATGTTGTGTACCCAAGAGAAAACATAGCTGGTCCCAGCTGGTTTATGGTTAAATTCCCAGCAGGGCCCAGCTGGAATCAGCTAGTTTCAACTGGGAATTTAATTATAAACCAGCTTGGACCAGCTATTATTTTCTCTTGGGTAGCAGCTCAAAGTTGGAACTTCAGTCAAATAACATTTGGTTCAAGGGCCTTTGAAATGCCTGTGTAGCAGGGGTATAAGATGAAGTGAGGAGGGCACACACGATCATTACATGACATGGCAAAAGCTTTGGGACGTACTTAGGAAAGTGGCGCCGTCGTGAATGAACTGAAAGTTTGGAACCTCTTATTAAGCCTAGTAGAATATAGGACTTTCCAGCGTGTCATAACCATATGCAACATAGCGCCGTAGCCATGGGCTTTGTTCTTGCTTCTAGCTATGAAAGTGACTAGAATTAAACGGCTTGATCTCACCGCAACCCGCAATGCCCCGTGTGAAAACAGTGGGCATGATTTGTTTGTACTTCTTTCGACTTAAAAACACAATGCAAGGGCCACTTAAGAGGCTGGGCAATGTAACTGCAGCTCATAAAGCCACTCAAATCATTCCTCTCCGATTCATGTTGATTTTGTTGTGTTATTTCTCTGTATCCATTTTTTTAATGCGTCATTGCCTCATAATAACATTATTTCCTATTTTAAACACTATGAACTCTAGCTGCAGTTTCGTAAAGCTATTCCAATAATTGGTTGATTTGGTTGGCAACAGCTAATCATGCAAAGTAGATGTATCATGTCGCAAGTGTGGTAAAATAGTGATGCGTCGTCACCCTTTCTTCTGTTTTATTCAACGTATAAGTTATTTCAGTGAAGCCTGTGTAACACTGGCATGAATGTCATTCTGACGAGACATCTTTCGATTGGAGCGATGTAATTTGTCTTCATGCTCCCTTCAAAGTCCAACTGTGGCATTTCGACCTCTTGAAAATGCCATTTTCATGTAGTGTGACTACAAATACTGGACGCCATGAAATATGGTGCCTCAAATAGGCATGAGTGTGCAGCAAGGGGTCAGTCAAAGTCGGTGATTTTGAAACTGAAATTGAGTAAAGGGCGGTTGTTACAGCCAGGTGGAATGGATGCCGGAGCTGGCTGAGTGAGTGGCTCAAGCAATAAAGTTGTCGTTTGGGCGAGTTGGTGCATGCATTGAAGGGGATTCAAAGTGCTACGGAAAAACAAGGGGCACAACAGGGAGAGATGCACAGTGTGCTGTGACCGTTTTAAGTTATCACTGGTTTAGGTGTAAGCTTGAAATCAGCACTGCCTTTCCTTCTTATTGCATTCTTTGACTTGTGCACAGTTTGCGGTGCCGTGTTCAGCTGCATCTCTCCAGCAGTATTTTTAATCTAAAGGTCCGAATAAATTTAAAAACGTCTGTCTACCATCGGAATGAGAAACTACATGTGTTCCTCAATTTTCGTGGTAGTGGCTGCAGTAGGGCGTTTCATTGAAGACCCCTTCCCCCTTAAGTGGGCCTGCAAAATGGCTGTGACAGCGTGGGCTGTGTTGTTGGGCCCTGGCTGCAGGCGTCATTCGCAACCTGAGCCCCGCCCTGTGGACCCTGTCGCACCTGCGCGGCCTGTACCTGAATGACAACTGCCTGGAGCGGCTTCCCCCGGGCATTCGCCAACTCGAGTGCCTCACCATCCTGGACCTGAGCTCCAACAAGCTGTGCTCACTGCCGGCCGAGGTCGGGGAACTGGTGCTGCTGCGCGAGCTCTACTTGAACTTCAACCTCCTCAAGAGGCTGCCCTATGAGCTGGGGAAGCTCTTCCGCCTCACCGAGCTGGGTGAGGAGACCGTGGTGGACGTTCTGCGGGGGGTGAGGTACATGACATGTCGTGTTAGCACTGGGAGCAGGTAGTCCAGTGAATGGTAATAATTCGGGCTGGGCATCGATTAAATAATCAGCAGGCTTTAATCGGTTGCATTGGTTTCGGAAGGAAAATGGAATACCGTAGTAATAGTGGCTCAGTGGCTAAGGCGTTGCGCCGCTGAGCACGAGGTCGCGGGTTCGATTCCCAGCTGCGGCGGCCGCTTTTCTGATGGTGGCGAAAACCAAAAACGCCCGTGTATGAGATTTCGGCGCACTTTAAAGATCCCCAGGTGGTCAAAATTAATCCGTAGCCCTCCAGTACAGCGCGGCTCATCGCCTGCGTTGCGTCGGCGCGTTACACCCTACAATCAATCAAATCTGATGCGTCCGGAACGCTTATATCCGCGGTCATCATTCACACTGTTTATTGAATCGGGGGCGGTATTCTGAGATGTGTCCATTTCGAAAATGTCCGTTTCAAGTCCATTGCAGTCGTGACATGGTTGCACTTGCGAGCCCCTTGACCAATGGAAGTGCTGAGTCACATTTGGTCATCTACTTTCGGCCAATCAGGGCTCGCTCGAAATGGGCACTTTGAATTAAAACTAGCCCAAACCACTGTTCTAAGGCACTTTGAAGTGGACATGAAATGGACAAAACTGAGAATTCTGGCCCAGCATCATTGCACTTGCCATAATTGTGGGGGATATTAATTAATCGTGGTTTACTTATGCCACAGTTAGGGTGTGCAACGCTAAAGCGGTGTGAGTGCCCGCTTGCAGTTTTTTGTGCCGTGTATATTTGTATTACGAATAGTCATTTTACTTTCTGTGTTTCGGCTATCACCTTACGGTTTTCACAACTGTAATCTCGGATCATACTTGCACTGTTTCCTGTTGTGACGTAAGGCCGGTTATGTAACCACGAGCATGATCCTCGGCATGCTTGTGGAGAACTTCAACATGGCACTCTTGGTTCATGTTGGTCACATGACCTCACCCAATTAACCGGTTAAAAAAATTAATCACAACTAAAGCATTAATCGATTGATCAGAAGGTTAATCAATCAATCACCTCCCCCTAGTAACAATAAACTAGCCGAAGTGTCTTTCACACGTATGCCGAGCATGTAATAATTAGAAGGCCAAGGGAGCAAGACTAGCAACTGCTGGTAATCTGAAACACGTAATTGCAAGGGCTTGAAGGAGGCTTATTAAGTGACTCAAGGGCAGAGCTAGTCAATCCAAAATTTAAGGTCGAAGCTATTTCTTGCATTCATTGCATTTTAAACAGGCTCAAGAACGGGGTGAATAGACTCTGTGTGGTAGTCAGACATGCTTAGCCATGGCCTCCACGATCGGCTGCCGGCGCGCCGTTGCTTCGGCTGTCCCATTCGGCGCTCCCACTAGCAAAAACATGTAATTTGGTTAACTCCGCAATGCGCCGCGGGGTGGTGGTGTTAGCCAATGGTTCGGTGGATTGCACAGACTCCCTTGGACGGCTTTGCGGGGCCTGTGGGTCCTCGCTGCCGGAATTCGCATAACCGTGTTGCAGTTTTATCTTTGTCGAGCTGACCAACCGATCGACCAGGTCATAAAGTCCGCTTGTCTCAGAAGCTTCGAGGAACAGCACTGAAACCAAGTTATGGCGAAAAGTTAATCGCCCTGTGATTATTGCGCTGTGATCAGTGCAGGACATTTTGGTGCGGAAATTCAGGTGCACGGACATTTGGGTGCGAAGACTTTTCAGCGACAGAGTTATCGGGTGTTTCCTTGTTGGAACAGCCGTTATATTTTTATCTCCGCATAGGACCCGCTGGGTGTCTCAGTGGCTAAGGCGTTGCGCTGCTGAGCCCGAGGTCGCGGGTTGGCTTCCCGGCCGCGGCGGCCGCTTTTCTGATGGAGGCGAAAAGCAAAAACGCCCGTGTGTACGAGATTTCGGCGCATGTTAAAGATCACCAGGGTGGTCAAAGTTAATTCGGAGCCCTCCACTACGGCGTGCCTCATTACCTGCGTTGCGTCGGCATGTTAAACCCTACAATCAATCAATTTCCGCATAGGGTGGTTATGGACAACAATCGAGCGCAGTGATCGCATTTTTATATTGGTGCCGTGTTTGATCTTTGCCAGTTATTTTTAGAAATTGAACATTTGCATATTTTTGTTTGATACCTCGTTCAGGGAACACCTGTTATGTATATTTTTTTTGCACCTGCTTTTTAAAATTTACGACAAGATTTTAGTTTATGTTCATTTTTTGCGGCATGCAACTCAATTAGCCATCGTTTACGATGGTATAATTAATTTTTTATGCAGTTTTCTCTAAATAAAAGGCACACTCACTATTCAAAGAAGCAGCTTTATAAGCATTTGGTTGGCCCCCCAAAACGTAGAAAATCTTATGAGGAGTTTATTGTAGGTTGTGCTGTCACAGTAAAATTCAAACATAGTTGTCGCCAGCTTTTTTTTTTTTTTTTTAATGCGGACAAGTTTAGGTTATTGTCATGAAGGAAAAACGGACCTATTTGAAAATAGCTGCAGCATGCTGATAAAGCGCGTACTGCTTGTGCATACAGAGCACTGATTTTGCCTCATCTAGAACGTTGTCCTCTGTTCACTTGCCCAGCAAGGGATGAACGTGCTGCAACCACTCTGTCCATAGTGATGGCCAAGTTAGTGAGGCCACTGCGTGCCAGTGTTGGTGCAACTGTCACGGACAAGGCTGTACACCGCCAAAAACTGGTGTCCAAGCCCCTGCATCGCAAAGTGCTTCGTGTACGAACTGTTCTGTTTGTCAAGACATGAAGATGCCTTGAAAGCTTACATTTGTGTATATAAGTGCAGTGTAGTTTGTAAATACTAGATGCAGGGGTGGAACAGCTGCGCCACTTGCGCCATTAAGCGCCAAACGAGTTTACCTGCGCCATTGTGCGCCGAACCGCTCCTGTTGTGCCAAACATGTTTATCAGTGCCATCCTGTACCGCAGCACCTGAATTGAGCCGCTAGATACGACCGCCATTATGCCCTGTGCCCGAAAATTTGGCTAGAACATCGTGTTTTCGTTCTCTTCAGGGCAGTTATGGTTTCGATTTCGTCAGGGTTATGAGTGACTATAAAAGTTGGCTATGGCTTAGCCACAAGGCAGCAGGTTTGAAGCTCCTTCTCCCACCTTCTCTGCCTTCTCTTCGCATTTCTTTGTTTCGCATTTGCAAACTTTCGTTTAGTGATTCGGCCGCTGCGCCACAATCAATGAAAAATGACCAAAAGTAAAACGTTGTTACGGGGCGTTAATTAAATTCCCGGCAAATAGGTAGCTACATGTTGTGGGGATGATGGGACCACATTAACCCCCGTAATCGCATCATGCCCAAAATGTGCTTTGCTATGCAGGAATTATAATCAAGAAGGTATCATCTTCACCATGGTCATCATAGGATGACCATGACGCTGCAGTGCACTGTCCACTTTCTCTTCATCTCGTTACAATATTTTTGTGGCTTACCACAAGCAGAATAATATTCACATGAAAAGTTGTTGTTTATTAGAGGTAAATTTAGTCGCCCATATTTGACGACGCTGGCTTAGCTGCCTGCAACTTTTCGTAGCAGCATGTATGAACAAACAGGTTTTTGGACACTTCGCTCTTGCTTGTTAATTCGGTTCACTTTTGCTTTGAGGTACTAATTACCAATTTTGCTTGTGAGCTTTGGGTTAGCTTTGTTTAGTGGGGGATGGTCCAACATTAATCATGCCTTCTAACATGATAGACAAAGATTTCACGGGTCTATTCTCACGCGTGCATTAGCTCGCCCTCGGTGTCACTGCTGGATATTGGAGTTGCTTATCTAAACAGTGCTTGAGCTTCAGTTTTCTGTGTTGCGGATAGTGTGTTTGCTGCTGAGTGGTCTACGTCACGGCTGTGGTTAGCGCGCAGGCTCAACTCTTTATATGTTTTCCTTCTTTTCAATAAAACTTCAATTGTTAGTAGCGCTCGTGTTGCGTACTCCTCTCTCGTCCCGTTTAGTTTGCACTGGTTAATCATTATGAATGCACCATAATGCTGTGAAACGGTGTCCCATACTACTCCAAATGGCATTTCTTGCTGCTCCAAACATGCTCCAATAGGCATTTCTGGCTGCTCCAAGGGTGCTACAAAAGGCACTTTTGCCTGCTCCCAGGACTGCTCCCAAACCCATGTACCCTGTTCCACCCCTGTAGATGTTCAATGAACCATGCAGCTCTTGGGCGAGTTCATTAATTGAAAATCAGTAATTGAAAATTTAAATCTCTTGGGTATTCATACCAAAATAGGCAAAATTGGGCTTGCCTGTGGCCACAAAATATGTTTAAGAATTAAGAATACAATGAAATCGGGGTGCATCTGACTTCAAGTTTTTTTTATTTCTTGCGACCAATATTGAAACCGTAACTTGCTTAAACGCGCATGTGTAGAACAGATTGCCGCATCCTTGCTATCGCTCAACGTAATACTCCTTAGACGTGTTAATCCTAAATATAGAACGGATGCTTCTACCAAACAGGCATTAATTCGAAGACTAGGTAAGGGCACAGCAACCTCTTTTTCATCAAGCAGCCGTTTGCACAGCCATCCGTCGGGGGTATGATGCGATCGCACCCTGTGCTCTACTGAACTGTTTTGAACATGCAGATGGTATAAAGTACGTAAGCCGGGATAAGAAAGACCTGAAAAATAATGACCTTTTAGTGAACTGAACGTTATTTAATTAAGCGCCAGAAATTTTTCATTGGTGGTAGCAAATATTGTCCGTGTGTCGAGGGTGTCATACAGCATATGTTAAAGAAGTCGCATAGCTGCAATCGTGGCTAAAATAAATGCATTATCAGGTTCTATGAGTCACTTTGCATCCATAACATCAGCTATGCTCAGTGGCTAAGGCGTTTCGCTGCTGAGCACGAGGTCGCGGGTTCTATTCCCGGCCGCGGCGGCCGCTTTTCTGATAGAGGCAAAAAGCGAAAACGCCCGTGTGTGCGAGATTTCGGCACACATTAATGATCCCCAGGTGGTCAAAATTAACCCAAAGCCCTCCACTACGGCGTGCCTCATTGCCTGCGTTGCATCGGCGCGTTAAACACTACAATCAACATTAGCTATGCTTTCTTTTTATTGTGATACGAAGCACGAAAGTTGACGAAACGCCATTTCGAGGAGCGTTGCAGCATACACGGCTTTCGTTTCAACCATCGGCCCTGCGTGCTGCGGTGCGGCGAAAAAAAACGAAGCGGCCTCTTTGGAATTATGCTCCCTCTGGGCGATTGGGACGGCTGGAGAGAGAGAGAGAGAGAAGGAACTTTATTTGAGCCCAAACTGGTAGAAGGAAGGGGGTGACAGGGAGGAAGTCACCTAGCCTTCCCCGTTAGATGGCGGCCATGAGCCCGTGGGCCCTAGCGGCATCTTCCGCCAGCTGGACGAGTGCGCTGCCGGCAGCCGATCGCAGAGGCTGTGTCTTAGCGTCAAACAGGCGGCATGCATTGCGTATTTTCAGCTTGCGTGAAAGTGCATGCGGGGCAAGGGAGCCACAGAATAAATGTGCGCCTGTGTAAGCAGTAAAGCAGTCTTAACACTTTTGTGACTCTGGAAAAATCTGTTGTTTTTGGGTAGTCCAAGAAATATTTTTTGCTGCCACAGAAAATGATTGATGCTAAAGTGTAATGTTTGAAGTGATAGAGCAAGGATAGGGCTTTCCAACAGTATTAATTTCAAACAGATTTATTATGAATATGTATTATCAAAAAATTATCAAAGCAGAAAAAAGTAAAAAAACAAAAAATGATGAAAACATCAATGCTTTTTTGCACAGGGTAAAAAAAAATTGAAATACGCACTTTGAATACAAGGCCCTTTTAGAATAGTACTGCAAATATGAGTTCTGTAAGTACAAAAGTTGTCTACATACATTCAAAAATATAAGCTCTGGTGCCTATCATGCCACCGCACGAAGCAGTTTCTCAATGCGGTAAAACAAAGGTTGGCTCCACTGTGCGGCTGGCACCAAGTGGTCCAGCCGAACGAAGTCGACGCCCCGCAGATAAGAACTGTGTCCTTTTTTAGAACAGGCTGGATATGTTTACTTTACTTTAAGGCCCGGCAGCAATAGAATGGCTCGAGGAGAAAGCGAAACTTACCAATGGATACCTGCTGACATTCCGGGGTGGTTTGATGCCCTTTCACCATCTGTGCTGAAGTCTGACGAATTGAAGTCATCTTGCGTGTCTTTGCTGCTGCCATCATCCAGAGGTTACAGCTCAGATTCTTCGGAATCCATTAAAATTCGCCGTTTCCGTGGAGCTTCGGCAAGCGGCGTCAACGCCACAACAGAAACCACGTGTGCCTGACAGCGAACGAGCTTTAAAGAAATACCCCCCCCCCCCTCGCTGCAGAGAAAAACTCACAAGCGAAACTGATGAAATACTTCCTCTTTTACCCTTTGGATGGCGTTAGCTGTTCAGAAGCGCTTGGAGAGCGGCAGAACTTGAATTGGTATTCATCGATAACATACTATCAATGAGAAGAAAAATAAGTTCGTACGTGCGAATATTGGCTGGACTTTATTTAAGTTTGAGTTTAGTTAGTTAAGGTTATTCAATAAGAGGTTTGAGTAAGGGCTAGGGCAATAGGGTATTATTTTTTATAATGGCACCATAATAGGGACACTGAAGGCTGAAATCTTTTTAGTTTAACTGAAAGATCACAACTTGCATATCTATTTCTGCATTTTGTGTAATCACAAAGAATGTTTTGTTTGTTTAAATAAGAATAAACACAGCTGGCACCTGTGCACCTTTTTTTTTTTCTTTTTTTTTTTCGTGCCATAAAACGGCACGTTGTAAGGTGTGCCGACTGGCTTGAACAAACAAAAAACATGCGTGCCTTGAAAGCTGCTGCCACCTAGGAGATAGTGTTGGCCAGAAAAGCTGATGGAAGGCCTCGACACATGGTCGATTGCCCAAGCAATCTTGTAACTTTTGCCACTGGCCGTTGTATGTGTGTTTGCTGACTTTGAAAGTGGACGATAGCATTCACATTCACCTGCATAAAACGTTCTGTTGCATTTCTGCACCAAGGCAAAATGTTTTATTGAAACAAACACACTCACCAGCCCTGGCAGCAAGCCAGCCCATTTGGCAAAAAACTACAGTTCGTGCCTTTTTTGAAAGGTATAAGAGACAAAAGTGTCTTGTATGCAAAGTGTTTTACATTTACACATTCTCATCTAGCTGCACCTTTTGGAAAAAAAGTTTTTTTTTTTTTTGGGGGGGGGGGGGGGGGGGGGGGGGGGGTACCTGTTTTCTTTGTGTAACATTTTTATTAAACAACTTCTGTGGCCACGAGGAGTTTATTTTGGTTCTCGGCACTGCGACCTGTTTTATGGATGTTTAAAAGCCTGCCATGCAGCTTATATAGTGAGGGGGGCGCACTTCAAGATAAGATGCCAAACAAAAAAACTTGTCACCTTTTTAGAAACCACTGCCTGTGGCCATGATACGCAGCTGCAAGACAAAACGGGAGTTTCCCTTGCTCTCGTGGAATTGCAAAGCATTGGCAATGGCGCATAGTCATTGGTGAAGTGCCACCGGCGGCAGTTCTTAGTGTTCTACGTCACAAAAGAAAAGGTACCATAGATATGTTATCTTTTTTTTTTTCTTTTCCAAATTTATGCTTTGTGCACAGGGATCAGTGGTTCCTTCTTTTTTGTGGGGTTTAATACGTGCATCTTATTTGATTTTCTAGGACTCCTTGGCAACCCCCTGCCACCAGAAATCCTGAATTTGTACACGGAACCCAACGGAGTAACAAAGCTTTTGACATACCTGCTGGACAACCTTGTGTGTGAGTACTTCTCTTTCCACGTGGCGATTCTTCCCCCCCCCCCCCCCCCCCACCTCCTTTCTCCCCCTTGGTGCACCCCTGTGGAGCCAAACTTGGTATCTTCTTCTGGGAGATTGAAGTCTGTCTGCAGATGACAATGGGGGAACCTGTTTCTGAAACAGCGGCAGAACAGTGACTGTAACTGGTTGTATTGAGCTCCTGCACACCTTGGTTGCTTTCTCCTCTAAACTTGAAGCAATCATCCGAGAGGAGGCCTGAAAAGGTGCTATAGTATGTCACACCTTCTGCTGCTGTTGGAAAGGTTGCAAGTGTGGTATTGGCTCCAGGCGTTGGTCGAATCCCGGCACATTTCCAGGATGCTGAAATCGGCAATTTTGAAACCGAAATTGAGGAAAGTGCGGCCATTCAAGTGACATTGCAGCCGGCCAGCGAGCGGCCGTATGGGGTCAGCAGCTTGGGAGCAAGCCTGCGTGCCAGCTCTACGCGCGCATGGGGCAGCACATGGGTGAAGCGATTACAGCTGAGCTTGACCAGTTCTCCAGCTGCATGGCTGGCCAGAGGACAAAGCCCCGGCCGGCCTGAGTGCCACAGGCGCGTCATGGCTGTTTACGCGATCCGCCGGCAGGTGCAGCCCCATCTGTGAAACGCTTCTGACTGATTAACGAGGCATTTCACGGGGCTACCACTTGTGTCCCAGCTGATTTGGTGGTACGTACTGCGCATTCAAAATAAATTTAGTCAAGGGGAAACTCGAGTGCAGTTGGCCTTTAAATGGGCCATGCAGACAAAACAAGTTTGGTTCGTTCAAAGATTGCCTCGTCAGAATCATACTGACACTGCTTTTAACTTCGCTCAGATTAGCTACATAATTAGTAAAAAAGGGAATGGCCATGTGACCCACAATTTATTCAAGGGGAAACTCGAGCGCAGTTGGCCTTTACATGGGCCATGCAGACAAAACAAGTTTGGTTCGTTCAAAGATTGCCTCGTCAGAATCATACTGACACTGCTTTTAACTTCGCTCAGATTAGCTACATAATTAGTAAAAAAGGGAATGGCCATGTGACCCACTAGCTCATTTCCTGCAACAGAACCTATGATGACATATTCCCAGCTGTGCGATTGGCTGAGGCCTGCAAAAGCAAACTTAAGTTAGGCAAGGCTTATAAGCTTGCAGAACGAGCTATTTTCTCTTAAGTGTAATGCATATTAATTTTATAGCAGTAAGAATGGTGGGCTAAAACAATGGAAGTTGCAAAAGTACGCGTAAACATAGAAGTACTATTATGAGCAATATGAAAGGGAACACAGGAAACGCGTAGAAATCACCCTCAGACCCAGCTATGAGTGATACGCAGCGGCCACCGTCGGAAACAAAGTGGAAAGGGGGACGCTGTTCTAACAACTGTCCCCATTCCCGCCGTGCGTCTTCTCGGCTGTCCGACGATGCCATATTATCAGCGAAATGACGCAGGCTGCTGCTTTGTATAGAAATACCAGCGCGGTGGGAGTGCCAACAGTTAGTGGAAGAGCGCCCTCCTTTCCCCCTTTGTTTTTCACAGTGCCATCCGTGTATCGCTCCGAGTCTGTTTCGAGGCTGTTTGCCACGCGTTCCTGTGTTCCCTTTCATATTGCTCATAATAGTACCAGTGCTTACTGCTGTTGGTACTGCGCACACTATGCGTGTTATAGCTACACAGCAGTGCGGCACCTCGGGGTTTGTCTCAGGTGGCACTGGCCGATTGGCGTAAGCGACATTGTCTTACGTGACCCTGTTTGTCGAGCATACCCCATGCTTCACAAAACAATTATGTACTACCTATTTTAACAAAAACAAGCCAGGTGCAAATATGGTCAAAAACAAAGCAAAAGTGAATAGTGGTGCAGAGCAGTATGGTGGCACCATCTAGGAGGAATGAGAGTAAACAAGGCCCCGCAGCCCACTGCAGGCTGAACCCCGCACTAGAAATTCGCTTGAAGGCCCGTACGTGTGACGTCATGCCAAACGTCATGAAACACACAATTTGGCGGGGGAATCAAAATTTTAACTTAAATTTATTAATTTCTCAGTGAATACTCTGAAACCTCGTTATAACGAAGTTGAAGGGGAGCCATAAATATTTCGTTACACCCATTATTTCGTTATATCAATTATAACAGTTTACGGCAATGTATGCTCAGTTGGATGCACACCTATAAGCATGCAAAGAAGAAAATCGCCTCGCGGCCCACTGTACCGCTACGCGAGTACGCTTGCGAAGGAAATTGAATAGAAGACAAATATCTTAGACATAGCTGGAAAAAAGTCTGTGATGCTCCTTTGTTTCGGACATCGCAAGCTGAAGACTTCCTTTCCAGTGCATGGGCCACCGCGTTGATGCCATTTTCGCCATCACCATGGGCACCGAGGAAACAACGTAGAAGGTCAACCGCATCAATTGCGTGCGACGACGTTGGCACGTTGAACACGTGGGCATGGTAGACCACAGCGTCTTCGTCGTCGCTTGCGTCAGTTTGTCCGGTGACATCTGCGACAATAGCATGTCGGCATCGGCATTGAGCGAGCCATGCCTCTTGCTCCGCCCCACTGACTGAGCAAAGAGGATAGCTTGCTCGATCGCGCATGTCGACGCGGCAGTTTTAAAACAGCGGCGCTGAACGAGTGTGGAACTCCGTGGAACGCTGCACACACCGCTGTGGTTTTCATTGGGAGGGGAGACTAATATAGTTCGTTATATTCATTGACAGGTCAATTTTACTTCGTTACAACGCGGTTTCAAATGCATGGTTCTCTATGAAGATTTTAAGGGGAATTTTATTTACCGTACTTACCCGATTCTAACGCGCACCTTTTCCCCGCAAAAATAGGCCGAAAAATCGCATGCGCGTTAGAATCGGATACGAAACCGAAACTGCCGAAACAGCTGAAATTTTGTTCCACCCATCACTATCACCATCTCAAGATGGCGTCAAAGCTTTTAGCAACAATTTTTCGGATTTAGGCGCCTAGGCTTTTCTTTCGGCGTTCACACAAATCGTCAAATTATTCCACTTGCGTGCTTGATAACAGCAATGGCAGCTGCGGCAACGAAAATGCGCCGCTTCCGCGGCTTACGAGCGGCACCCACACGTTCACAACGAGCAGTTGGCGGAAGCGTATGTCTCGAGAAGCTCGCGGGATGGGCATGCAAGGCGTGGGCCACGATCCCATCGACCATGGTTGAACGTTCATTCAGAAGTGTGGCGTCGCGAACGCGCTTGACGGCACCAATGACGAGATGTTGCGGTCAGCGGAAGGCGACAAGGAGCTCTGGGAGAGCGACGAGGAGTGAGATGAGTGAGATTACTTCGGGGAATAAATCGCCCGTTTCTCTCGCATTCGTTTTTCTTGCTCACAAAGTCCCTAGCGCGTTACAAACGGCGGTGGAAGTTTTTAGGTTTTTTGCCTGGAAAATCGGGTGCGCGTTAGAATCGGGGGCGCGTTAGAATCGGGTAATTACGGTACTTCGTTATATCCCGTTACGTTATAACAAGATTTGAGTGTATAGCACCACTTGCTGCTGGGAAAGTGCTGGGGGCACTATAAAACACCAAATTCTTCGGGTGAAATAATCTTGTATTTTGTCTGCATGGCCCCTTGAAGAAGTGAGCTGCAAAACTATGGAGCTCTGTCCTTCTGAAACAGTCTACTGAGTACCAACAAGAACGAAGCTGTCGTTAATAGAGACTGGTCGAGAAATTAATATCACTTTAAATAAAAATACAGTATTTTACCCTTATTTACACAATTGTTAGTCGACTCGAATGTAGGTCGACCCCCCCCCTTCCATCCCAAAAAATTGCATCTATCAAAAAAAGAAGAAAAGTGTGAGTGCAGAAAGCAGCCCATTTGGACGCTGCTGTGAACGAGCGCCGAGAGAGTTCTTCGGGCACAGGGCACTCGGGACAGACTGGACGATTCAGCACATCACAAATTTACACAGGCACATGGCAACGTGGCCGCCTAGAAAAGCTCTTCCGTCAACTACCAATACCCCCCCCCCCCCTATGGCAGCTCTTCCATCAATGATCGATGCTCCCACAAGAGCTGTACGCTCGTGGTGCGTGCAGTAGATGTTAAAAAAGAAAAGCTTTTGTATAAGTACGCGGAATAACCAAGCAATGTGGGTTGAGTTGTGGGGACCACGTCTGTCTCCATGTCTTGCTTAGAGCTAGTACGCCGGTGGGGCTGCCGCCCTCCACGGCAAGGGCATGCCGGGTCTCGCGGGCTTTCGTGCGAGACGTGACACGTCCTCCTCCTCCTCCGCCAGCCGGCGCGCCAGCCTGCCCCTTTAGCCCATGAGCACCCTCCTCCTCCCTGAGAGACCCTTCTCTCCCCAAAGGCGTATAGCTGGCTGGCGCCATAGCTGGCAGGGTCTGCCTGCTATGTTTGTCCACGCTCTGCTCGCCTGTCTAGTTGGCCGCGTCACTTTTGCTGGTCTCCTGGTGGCATTCACTCTTACGGAAGACGGCCTGCTTTCTCTGCCTAAACCAACATGTGGGGAGCTTCCCTGCTACACTGGACCCGGCTTAGTGAAGTGAGTCAGTGCTGGTCACTGAGTGGTTCCTGACGATTAGATCGTAGTGACAAAGGTAACCAAGTGTGACTGCACAAGATGTAACGGCCCGAATCAATAGACCACACAATACAGATTGGGCTTCTCACAGGGTGTCTAGCGACCGGGAAAACCGGGAAAAGTCAGGGAATTTTGAGCCACCGGGAAAAGTCAGGAAATTGTCAGGGAATTTTTCAATCAAGTAGTACCAGTCAGGGAAAACCACTTTGGGGCCAGCCCACACAGTTTTAGAATAGGGGAAACCAGTGTTGGAGCCCCCCAAGAAGTTACCGAACACAACACGTTCGCGCGCGACGAAAGCGTGAACCGCATGAAACGCTTTTTGGTTTTTCTGCAAGGGAAAACGCGGCGCGTACGCCCGAGGCACGCTGATGCCGCCGCGCAAACCACCCGCACGGTGCGTGCCGAGCGGTAGGCGTTGGCAACATGGCGGCAGCACCGGCCGCGGAGTCATGCGGTAGCTCCAACGGCCGCTTCTAACCGCTCTTTAAAATGCTACTCAAGGCACAAACGCACTTGCTTGTGCAGGAAAGGAGCCACCGCAGGCACGAAAATACCGCGCACGAATCGCGTGCAGAAACTCGCCGTGCGGTTCACGCAGCTGGCTTAGGTTGCTGGGTGCATTTGCGGCAGAAGGACGTCTAGGTGGTGCCCAAATCGCACGCAAAACGGGCTTTTTTTTAGCGAATTTTAAAAGGCAGTGCTTTTTGGGAGCTAATCTTGAAAGAACTTCCTTATGACATCAGGAGCCAGAATTACATAATCAAAAAGGAACATGGATTAGCGCGAACCCAGTGAACCGCATGGGGTGTTTTCTGCTCACGTAAACGCGCCGCGCACGTCACAGGCGCGCTGACGCTGCCGCGGAACTAGAGTTCCTTTATATATAGATATGTATATAGCTTATATATATAGCTATATAGAGGAACTCTGCGCGGAACTGCCCGCACGCTGCGCGGGGTGCCCGCACGCTGCGCGGGGTGCTGCCGGCGGCGGCAACATGGCGGCGGCTTCGATCGCGAAGTGGTGACGGGAGTTCGAGCGACCGCTTCTAAGCACTCTCTTTAATGCCGCACAAGGCACGCACGAAGTTGCTTGTGAGGTAAAAGAGCTTATAATGTGGGAGAAAACGGTACAATAAAACATCATCCGCGCCGCTACTGAAAGGGCCCATGCAATACCTGCCGGCGTGGTAAGCCTTAACATCTCTGGCGGAGCCAGCCGGCTGCCTCGAGAGCTTCGAAACTGCCGCCATGAGGCGCGCGGCTCCCCATTGGCGCAAGTCGTCAGGCTCCTCCCACTGCCGCGCGCGACGCGCGTCATTTTCTGAGCGAGGCAGAAGCTGCCGCGCGCGCGAATCGTCGACGCGGGCGTCAAAAAATCGCGCGCGCAACGCACCACGCGGTTCACGTTGCATGTCAAGCCAGGACAATCAAGAAAAAAAGCAAAAGGTGCTTGCTGAAGCGCAACTTGAAGCTTCTATCCCGCAAGATGAAATAAACTATCTGAAGCCGTAACTGAAGGCAAGCAAACCTCAAACAACAAACTGAAATTAATCAAAGTGGATTTTGAGAATTAGGGCACTTGCAACAAATGTGTTTTTCCGTATGATAGAATGTGTTTTCTCTACGCTTTTTATATGCTTCACGGACCGTTTCCACAAAATGGCGCGTGTTGTATTGGTCAGGGAATTTCAACTAAAATGGTCATGGAAAACCTGGAAAAGTCAGGGAAATTGAATTGGGCAATTTGCTAGACACCCTGATTTGGTTTTAGTAGCAAAGCAGTTGGCACTGTCATTACTCAAAAGCAGTGAAGCACTGCATATCCCCATCAGCAGGTGTGGCGGTTTTGCAACAGCTTTGCTGGACATCCAGTTTTTCAGGGTTAGGGTGGCGCGTCCACTTCTTTCGTTATTTGCAGTGGGAGACAAGCTCTACTTAACTTCAAAAAGACAACGAATGGGACTTCATGTTGAGTTGCACTGGGTGTTACTAATTTACCTACCTCTGCTGTCAGCAAACACGTGCTGCCGTTATGAGTCATGACAGATACCGATGACAGATACAGATAGATACTGAAGCGTTTTTGACGCAGGGGGGGAACAGCTGCGCCCTTTGTGCCACTGAGTGCCAAACTTGTTTTCCTGCACCAGACAGCCCCTATTGCACCAAACTCATTTATCAGCGCCATCCTACACTGCAGCGCCATAATTGAGCTGAGAGATACGACTGCCATGATGCCCAGCACCTGAAAACTTGGCTGAAACATTGTGTTTTCGGTTTCATCAAGGCGTTTATGGTTTTGGTTTCGTCAAGGCTATGAGCTGCTAGGAACTTAACTTTCGCTTAGCGGTGAGGCCATAGGCACTACGCGCCATCTGTTTGAATTTGAATTTGTGTGTTGCATTTTCACAGTTGTTTGCCAGTGTCGGCCGCTGCACCACAATCAATGGAAAATGACCAAAAGTTGAATGTTTTTGTGTCTCATTGCAAATAGATAGCATAATATCTGCATGAAAAGTCGTAGTTTATTGGAAGTGAACATCAATTTAGTCGCCTATTTTTGGCGATTTTTACCTGCGACATACGACCACCATGATGTCCCGTGCCCGAAAGCTTGTGTTTTCGGTTTCAATAAGGTTATGGTTTCGGTTTCATCAAGGCTGTGAGCGGCTATGGAAGTTGGCTTTTGCTTAGGTGTGAGGCTGCAGGCACTACGTGCGTTCTCCACATCCACTTTGGATTTATTTGTGTCGCATTTGCACAGTTTTGTTTGGCGCTACGAGCCGCTGCGCCTCAATCAATGAAAAATGACAAAAAGTGAGTGAAATGTTTTTGTTCCACATCAAAAACAGGTAGGAAACAGAATAATATTCGCATGAAAGGTTGTAGTTTATTGGAGCTTAACTTCAATTTTTTCGAACATTTTTGACAAGTGTGGCTGCATCTATTGACCAAGCAGGATCTTCGACGCTTTTCCCTTGCTTGTTAATTTCGTTTGCCTTCGTTGTTAGGTGATTATTCATTTTCGCCTGTGAAACTTGGTGATTGATTGATTGATTGATTGTAGGGTTTAATGTGAATTTTGACCACCTGGGGATCTTTAATGTGCGCCGAAATCTTGTACACACGAACGTTTTTGCTTTTCGCCTCCATCAGAAAAGCGGCCGCCGCGGCTGGGAATTGAACGCGCGTCCTCGTGCTCAGCAGCACAAAGCCCTAGTCACTGAGCCACCACGGCGGGTCTGTGAAATTTGGGGTTAACTTTGCTTACGTGAAGAATGATGCAGCATTAATTATGCCTTGTAACACGCTCTCCTTATGTAGTCTACGGCGTATGTACTGTAGGCGTCAAATGAAACGCGAACACGAAAATATAAACCTGAACACACAAATAGCGCGATTTCTTTCCATGCAAGCCAAAATGACGCGTAGTTTAGTTACAAAAACAAAGTTGGGAAAAGTGGACTTCCAAACATACCAATAGCAAGCCATTATATGAACTCTATGAACAGTATTTTTCAATTTTGCACGTTCTGGTTCATATTTTCGTGTTCGCGTTTCATTTGCCGCCAATAATACATTGACCCTTGCAACCCTGCGGCAGGCGAAGACAAAGCTATGTTCTTCACAAGCACTGAAACAATAGTTTGATAGAAAAAATGCAAGCAAACGCCTTGTTTTACGGAATGCCACCATGAGTTCGCTTAACACTGCCGTGTATCGGACGTGTATCGGAGCGAGGCATGTTATTGATCCTTTTTGACTCTGTGCATGAAATTTACCCTTTGAACGGTGATGATGCGGGCACTCGCTGGGGCTGGAAGTAGATACGTAACTCCGCATATTGTAAATTTCCAAATATAGTACAGGAACTGCGGTGTAGGTTCTAGTGTGCGGCAGAACGCCTGATAGAGTAGATAGATTGAACTTAATTGGCAGGGGGCTGGCACAGCAGCCTGTGCCAGCCGCCTGCCGTACGGCCTTTCTGGTGGCTCCAAGTGTGCTACAAAAGGCAATTTTGCCTGTTCCCAGGACTGCTCCCAAACCCATGTACCCTGTTCAACCTGCAATACCAGGGCTTCTTGAGAGCAGGCATCTGCTTTCATTCACCTTCATTCACGTCATTCACCTATGCAAACCGATTTACCATTCTGATGTGGGAAAATCTTTGACGGCTTTTTTAACACGCAAGAGTGCTTATAAATTGGGCCTCAGAGACAGCTTATATATACTGTGAGTGCCATAAGAAAGCAGGCAACCAGAGCACATCAGAAACTACAGCAACGTACCGTGGTGGGACCAAAGGGATTCCTACTGCTTCCAAAGTCGTCCTTCTGAACTTGCAGTGGTAGCAACGTGTATTTGCTTTGCCCTGACAACGTTGCCAAAACCAACTTTTACACGAAGTCCCCCAATCCCTTCGTAACGCCTAAGACTAGTCGTGCATGCGGCGTCAGCAGCCTATCCAAATCGCATTCCAAAGAAATCGACACACTGTCGAAGAGCAACTTCCACGCTGCTCTATAAAACTTCCACAATGCCTTGTCCATCATCTACATGCAGCTATGCAGTGAACGAGTGCTTGTGCATGCGTGACAGTAGGGCGAGTGGCAGCCACTATCGCGTCCACCGCGGATGGCGAGTGATACTTCGCTCACTGAGTCGCACTGCTTGGGGTAAGGGCCACTCACTTGTGTGTGTTCAAGTGGCATGCGCCACTTGAACTAGCCTGCAAAAACGATGGCCCACTTGCTTGCCAGCCTGCAGTGAATGTGATTGAATGCAAACATGAGCCTGCCATTAAACAAAGCTGTTGAGCAAGTTGGTGCATTATGATCGAAAAAGTACAGCGCGACTTACCCTGGCATTCTGAATCCTTCCTCCACTCGAGCCTCCAGTAGAGGCGGTCCTTGAAATCGATTTCCCCATACATAAGCAATGGGGAATCCTTCCCTTCAGCCGAGTGAAGGGAGCAAATGGAGGGGAGGAGGGACTCAGAATACGGCCCTAGACAACGACACCAGGAAGAACGACGGGACAAGGGCTTGTCCCGTCGTTCTTTTTTGTATTATTGTCTAAGTCACGCTCTATTTTTGCGATCTTGAGCCTGCCAGTCTATGTTGGGAGCTTTGTGCCGAATGTCGGTGAACAAATTTGGGAGCCCACTGTTGTCTGAAAATAGCTCTGGGAGGGTTAAGAATTCATGATGAAGCGTGCCAGCATTTGGTGGTGTGATGAGGTAGAGGACAGAACGGTGAGTGCGTCAGAAGGCGTCAACGACAAGAAAGTTTGAGAAGATCATCTAGCACGACGGGGACAATCGCCCTCTGCAGGTATGTGCAGTCTAAGTGTCGCCCTAAAGGGAAGCAGCAAAATAGCCGAGGCAATAATGTGAAGTCAGGAAAGGAAGAGGAAGAGAGGAGATCATGGCTGGTGACAGCGGGGTATTCGGAGGAACACGGTTGTGAGGGCTACCCACAAGACGTGGTAGCCGTGGTCTGCCGAGGCCGTCGTGGAGGATGCCCGGAGACCCAGCCAGCTTACAGCGGCAGCCACGTCTATCTGCTGTTCTGCAGCCGCGCATTGAATCGCCGGCATCAACTGGGCGACGTGGTGTTCCCGTGCCGGACTGCAGAGCCAGCAAGTCTACTAGCTCCTCGACTGCCGTGCATTGGAATCGCCGGCATTGACGGTGCGACGTGGTGTTGCCGTGACGAGCTAGCAACAGCCGCTGCATCGAGGACATTTGGCTGCGCATCAAGTGCACCACCGCACGTGAGACGTTTCTTCAATTACCGGTTTCTTTTTGAACTGAACTTAGACGTGCTAGTTTTTCCGCCCTAGCTCAACTTTGCGTCGTTAGGATTCACTTCAGTGTCGCGGTTTGTTTGTAATTGTAACGTCCATCTCGTTAATTGTCTCGCCCAGATAAATGCTAGCCTTGGTTTACTCTGCTGGCCTCAAGCTTCTGTCTCGTTTCTGAGACGCGAGTCTCGAGCCCTAGCCAATACCAACACGGTGGCAATCACTTGGCAGTGAACGTCAGTGAGGGATCAACATTGGCCAGTCTTGTTTTTAAATTTTTTTTTTTTTTTAAATAATGGCGCCGCAGAGGTGCACAAATGAGCACAGCTGGGCAGAGATGTAGCCACATTGCGCTTGGACGTCGAGTTACATGCGCCCGCGTCAGATTTCCGCTGAAGACAGGTCCCATCTGAAGAAATGCTGAAAGGTGGGAGATGCGCCTTCCGTTTGCACCCCCCTTCGCCATGGGCCATGTACAGGCGCGGGAGTGCACGTCGTCTGCAGGGCGGCCGGCCGTGGACGTAATCGCAGGGTGCGCCGCGGCGTGGACGCGCGCGGCCGTTCTGGGCGATGCGCGCTCCGACCCAGTTGGGCCGGCGTGCGCGCAGCCGCGGCCCTGAGAGGCCCCCGCGCGCCTTTATTTTCGGTTTTGGGCCGGATGACGTCAGGTGGCTCCCCAGTTGCCGACCCCCGCCGCTCGTGGCGGCTGATGTCACCGCGTGCATCGGGTGAGCAGCGCGCTGTTACGAAGCGCCCTGGCCGACGAGGCACGCGTCATCTGGACCGGTTCGTTGGCCCTTTTCTCGCCTGCTGCCGTGCTTGAAATATGCAGGATGTCTGCTCACTCCCGCCGCTGCTCTGCACAGTACTGAGATGCAACTGGTTCACCTGTGCGGCCCTCAGTGACCATACGTATTCTAGCTTCGTATGTTTATTCCAACGCCCCCCCCCCCCCCCCCTTTTTTTTTTACGGGTGGAAAAAATGCAAGCTGCTGTTGGAACTTCTCGCGGTGTTTTTAAATTTTCACTTCGCGGAATTTAGCGTCTTTGCCCACCTTGACTGCGGAACTGAGTTCCGTATAACTTGCGAAGAAGTGCTACGTTAAAAATTCATGCAAAATATATCCGCTCCGACGGATATACTCAACTCGCCACATCTAGAAGCTATATTTCAAGTCAATTAATTGTGTAGACATCTGCTTTTTTTTTTTCTCTTTCGTGTTATCCCCGTCCCCCGAAATTCAATCCAGCTTGCACCACTGTATGTACGCATATAGTTGAAAAAAGCGAGTCTCGGGTTAGTTCGTCGCGTTCGGCCGATGAAAATATTCGGTAACCACGAAAAATTTAATTAAAAATGGGTCATATACTACACAATATAAATTTGTTCACTTTGAAAGAGCTAGCCTTTGGTTACCCACCCAGCTCCATTCCAGCACGAAATACGTTTTCAGCAGCATAGCTGTTTAGGCTGACAAAAATGATTTCGGCGAAGTCAGAAAACCCCGAGCGCACGTGAGCGCGTGCCACGCGGGGACCGCCCGGCGTCGTCCAGGCTTGCGCGGGGCTTACGCCACATGAGGAGCTCCCGCCTTCGTCGTCGTCGCGCCGAAGACGATGACGACGAATCTGTCAAGCCATCCCTTCACAGTCCACGCGTGGAGACGGCCACCGGACCAGCTGACGAAGACGTGGAGGTCTACAGAGGCGAGGGCGTGCTACAAGAGGATTTGCCCTACATGGCTGTGCCGTCAGATCACGACGACAGGGATGACGACGATTGCTGCTGTATAAAACACTGTATGTACTTTAATGGTCTTTGCTTTACAGTTATGTCCAAAATGGTTTTGCACTGCCTGGGTCCGGCTAACTCTCTCCAGGGATCCGCCGGTAGGGAGAGGAGTCGTGCGAGGAAGGGGGGGCTCTGTCAAAGCGCTGGTGGCCGCTGCCAAAGCGCTCTATCATCGCGCGGCAAATCTCCGGCACTGCGCAACGTATTGAAACTGTATGAAACAGAAAATGCCAAGTGCAACCTGCAACCGTGGCCGCTTTTACGTGGCTGTGACAGGAGCTCAGCGGACGCAGAAGTGAGGTTTGTTCTCCCCGTGCCGGCAACTGACACCGTCACATCCAAGCGCCTCTCCCGCTGGAACTGATGCCGGCGCCAACATTGCGTCACATGTCTACAAAGAATAGCCAAGATGTGGGCTAGGCGTAGGAGCGAGACCTAAATTATAGACAAACGAACTAAATGTGTGATCTCTTGAAATTATAGCGGGCGAATAGTGCATAATTGCACGATTTGCAAACTATTTTTCCAATCTCCCGCGGGCAAGCAACCGCCACAAGTTTCGTCCGCCCAACGATGGATGACGCCACGCGGCCCGACGCCGGTCCCGCCATGACGCTGACAGAATATGCACTTCGAAACACGAACTGTGGTATTCTCGCTCACGCTTAGCAACATCCCGCAGCCGCACGATCTCGTGCTTCCATCGTAAGCCACACCGGCGTAAATGCCCTGTCTTTTTCTGAACCTTCACGAAACATACACGGAAAGGACGCTGAGAAGCGCTGACTGCCAACTGAAGACTTCGCGAGTCTGTACCGTAGAGCACACCCGAAAGGATGGGGAGGACGCATTCTCTGTACGGGTGTGCTTCGTGTGCGAACTGTATGCACCAAAGGACTTATTACTTACGGCGTGCGAAGCGCATGTTTGCTCATCGTACTTGCCCTGGGAAATTTGTCTCCTTTCAAATTGGAGAATTTATTTATGAAGTCCAACCCGCTTATAACAATAGCGGTTATAACAATATGTTGGATATAACAACGAACAATCACAGCACCATCAACTTTTCGATACATGTAGGGTAAAATAAGCCCCTTATTACACTAGTCATTTTCCTTATTACGATATGAGCCCAGTGGCGCCGGAAATCTGTTCCCCTGGGGGAGCCAAAAGTATGCTGCCATGCGCATAATCAGTCTAAAGCATGGAAGGACTCTGGCATAATCATAATAATCATCATCATTACTATTGTTGTTATTTAAATGTCATTTATTTTTTGAGTACTCCCAGAGGGGCTGTACAGTGGCGGAACAATGACTCGCGATCAACCCATCAACATGAAACAAAATCAAACCCAATCGAATATTCATTCAACATGAGAGATGATACGGAGCGGAGTTAAAACAAAGAAATCAAAAAGCCCTTTTAAAACGCGAAGCTTTCTCTGCTACCGGTGTGAAACTGAAAGCCCAATTTCCCGACTGTTTCGCCCATGTTGGAGTGGCGCAAAAAAAAATAATAAAAAAAAAATCGTACAGACGTCGGCTTCATAACGTCAGGGACCCAGGTTCGATTCCAAACACCGGACGCGTGTTTTTTTTTTTTTTTTTTTTTTTTTTTAGGCGCTTGATGTCAGGTTCGGGGACAATAATAAATGGATGAAACTCGATACACGAGATTGCACATTTGTATTCCCCGAAAACCACAGCATCACATGAAACACACAGGCAATGAAGTAACAATGTGAAATGAACTACAGAAATGCGGCAGAACAAACGGTGAAGAGTCAAAGTCGGGCAACGAAAAGTGCACAGTGCGTGTTTGCTGCTGGAACGGGTTGACTTACCTCACGTCCCAGACTCACGTCCCAGAAGCACAGTCGTGGTAGAGGCAGCTCCCGTCGCAGAGTAGCGAACGCAGCTCTCTTGGGGCGTCGCTGCCCTCTGTCGATGTCCGGCGACCGACTAACTTGCGGAGGGGAGGACCTGGAGTTTGCGGTTGTGGAGGACCTCTTGGGTCAGTGTAATGAATTTGTAATGTTCCGGATTAATATTTGGGGAATTCGAAATTGAACCATGCGTGTTTATATTATTAGAGTACGTGTTATCTGATTGTCTGATGTGGCAGTATATGATGACAATTCCAGGGGTATGATACGGACGCATTCATATTTCGTAATACATACATAGCCGCACTGCTAATATCTCCGGTGACAACTTGTTAGAGCGTGAGTAATGCGATTGGTGCAATCCCCTCAGGGAAACGGGGTTCCCTAAGGAATCTAACTGGTTAGCGTAAAGAAATATTGGTCACAGTGTCCAGTGAAGCTGACTATTACAGCCTCCCAATTTTTTATTAATATAGCGGGAGCGACGACCGACCGGCATGTCAGCGCCTTATCACGGTGTTCAGCAGCGAAATAAGCGAGATTACGCGCACTCGCATAGGGCTATATGCTGTGCGAGTGTCGTCTGCTACGCTGTTTCCTTGAGAGTGGTACACCCCCTGCCACTGCATCTGAATGACTTTGTTCCCGACGCTGCTTAGCTACCTTTGGCGGTAGAGAAACGGCCTGGCAAGGTAAGAAAAACAGGGGGTGTGTTGCCCTGAGAAGAACAGCGGAGCAGACGACGCACGGAACAACAGATAGTTCTGTGCGCGTGCGCGTACCCTCGCCATTTCGCCGGTGAGCACCGTGATTAGGCGCTGACATGCCGATCGGTCGTCGCTCCCGCTATATTATTAAAAATTTGGGAGGCTGTACATAGGCGTAGCGAGGGGGGGTGGGGGCCAGAACACCTCCCGAGGTATTGCTTGGGCGCAGGCTTTCTTCCTTGTTTTTACCGGTGGTACAAAACAGGTACCCGCCGAAAAATATTTCTGGCTACGCCACTGGCTAGTATCATGATAGTATGAGCCCGATACAAAGGGCAAAGCCAATATACCATCCATCCTTTTGACACCGCAGGCATCGAATATTCGAGACGGAATTAAGATTAGCTTGTCACAGTCTTCATACGAAGACCATTTAACTACATATCTGCTGAAGACGAGGAACGTCAAAATCGCTATTTTTTTTTTATAATTGGGGACATTCATAAGGACGAAAAATATTTAACTAGTGAGCAGAGCCACCGGGATTTGGAATGAATATCGTCTAATCCTTAGGCATTTTGCCTGCTGCATATAAATCTAACTTTCCCGTAGCCGTCCTTGGGCTCAGCAGAAGTCTTCAGGTGCGCCTTCACTGTTTGAGCCGTGCTACCCCATCTTTAAAAGAGGGGGAGGAGGAGGAGTTGACTTTATTGAAGCCATAAAGGACTTCGGGTGATCAACCTGGGCTGGTCCCTACGCCCAGGGTCCCATTGGTCATGCATGCCTCGTCCGCTAAGGATATCAGCTGGCGCTGACCCTCCGCGTCCGAGGCCCAGATGGCCGTCTCCCAGGGGGTGGTCTCGCAGTCGTGCAGCGTCTTGTGGTGCCGGATAGTTGGGGCAGGCCATAGAGTTTCATACTAATATATACTAGAGGGAAATCTGGCGCTGCATTCGCGTGCCGCCGTGGGTGGCGCCATTGCAGCTAGCGACGTTCCTCGCCTCCTTGGCTTGGTTAGCCACATGGCTTCTTTTTCGTCTTGAAGCCAAAAGGGGTAACATTGTTTTTCTGTTCATCTTTCACGAAGCTTCTAAATAATCCCTGGCAAATCAATCTTTATGGAGCTTTTATTTTTTGATAACAGAACAAATTCGAATAATTTTCTGTAGTAATATTGTTGCATTTTCGCAGTCAAAGCCAACTTTTTAGCCTGTTCGTGAGCCATGCCAAGGACAAGTGGAACGTGCCTGCCCGGTACATGACGGCACGCTCGCCGAAGCGCGGCTCCCCTAGACGGTGGCGCCACATTTCCCTCTAGTGTATTTAGTATGAAACTCTATGGGGCAGGCAAGGACCATGTGGTAGATGGTGCCGCGGGCCTGTTGGCAGTTGGGACATGCGGGTGAGGGGTAGAGCTGGGGGTAGAGCAGGTTCATTCTGAATGGTGTCGGGTAGGTGTTGCTCTGGAGCAGACGCCGCTTGACTTGCTCCCCCTTGCCAAGCAAATGATGTGGTGGTGGTAGAGTGCGCCGCTGCTCCCGATAGTGTTTTGTGATGCTCCTAAAGGTGGTGAGTGGGGTAGGTGGGTCCAGCCGCTCTTCCGGATCTTCGTCCCCCGAAACCATGGCACGGGCGCTAGCTTCTTCGCGTGCCAAGTGATGGGCTCAGACATTGCCCCTCACTTCGGTCTCAGTATGGGACGGAGTTCAGATGATGCTGATGGTCCGCTTCCCTTAAGGTGGGGTTGGTGGGTGTCGAGGGTGTGATGGGCATTAGGGCAAATACGACCACGTAGGTAGGCACGGCAGGCGTCTTGGGAGTCGGTGTAGATGTAGCGAGGATGCTGTATGATGGCTATAGAGCGATGGCCGCCTGCTCACCGATTGGAATTTCTTCACTTACAGGGGTGCGAAGAGAAGCTACTTTCGGGTTGTCGTCCCCAGTACACGCACAGACCAGGGCTGCGTCTTTGTAGGCTACTCTGTGAGGGGCTATGTACTGAAGCATCTTGCTGAGTGCTTTGGCGCGTGCTTCTCGCCTGCCCTTGTGCTTCGTTGAGTGCAGGCTTTTTGGTAGAGCCATCGCTCACCCTGCACCCCCTGTTCCGACGCCCCTGTATGAGCCTGCGTAAAATGTAGTATTTCGAGGTCTGTGAGAGATCATGGGTGCATTGTGTGTGAGCCGGCCTGACTTCCAGCACTTCTTTCTAACATTTTTTTCCAACACTCCGAAAAAGTCGGTGTCTCGTATGCAGCCGCGCCATCCCTGAAGCAAGACTGCCCCTCTTATCTCCTGCTGGCATCTGGCCCAGCAGATTTTCAAAGAGGCGGGGGGCACCTCTTCAACCCTGTTGATGTTGAAATAAACCTACACCGCGTTAAAGGGGAACCTCTACGCTACTGTTGAGTACTTGTAATATGCAACCTGCCAATTGTTATAAAAGCAAGAAACAAAGTACTTCAAAGTAATTGAAGCCGAGACTTCTTTCTTGTGTGAACGATGTTAGTCTGTCCTAGGGGCCGTGCTCAGTTATATTCCTGTTTTTAAATGTTGGGGGGAAAACCACCAAATGCTTACACGAGTAACTTTTTTCTGCCCTACCCGGTTATAACAATCACTGGTTAGAAGAGTGACTTTTTTGTGGCACTTCAATTTGTAATAAGTGGGATAAACTAAGGAATTTCTTGCCTGGTAACCGTGCTGGGATATTGAATGCTGTTGTAATGTTTTTGGCCGTAATAGCATATTTCCGGACTAATTCTTCTGGCCTGCACGCCGATTGCAGTACCATTCCCGAGCAGGCTGCGCTGCGCTGCGTGTTTGTCAACAAGCGGCGTGAGACCGAGAATCCGCCGCCGTGGCCGGCAGCGTCGTTTTTGTTGCTCCGCTGCCTTTGCTTTTCTCGCTTATTTTTTCGCGACGCTGCCGTTGGTTTTTTTTTGTACGTTCTTGTCATTTTTGTAAAACCGGAATCGCCGTCGACACTATCGGCACGCGTTTCTGTGACCTCGCGCTGCAGTACGTCTGTAAAGGGTTCCAACCTGGACGCGGCGTTTTTTTTTTATTATTTTCTCGTTGTAAGGACCGATGCGACGGCGTATTTGTAAGGGCCATCCATTTGCCGACGTGTATAGCGCTCCTGCATCGACTCAAATGGCCACGAATGGGCTACCCCACTAATGCTAGTAGGGAATCGGGATGCTCGTGATACCCTCTTCGTTTGTAGGCACCGCGGTCGCTGTACTCTCTGCGCCACAACACGGTCGCCTTGAGCCGAAGGGTGACAGTAAAATAAATTGTACGTAGAAGCGCGCATCAAGGAAGGACTCGCGCGCATGGTCACCCGATGCGTGCTTATCCTTTAACGACGCCCCTTTCGGGCTGGGGCTGTCGGCGTCTCATGTCATTGTCGATGTATTCACGGTACTGAACCACCGGGACAACCGTTTACGCCTCGCGCTGGAACGCTTCGTGCTTCAAACAAAACTGTATCCCTCTACCCCCAACGGTTTAATCTCCGTGGGCTTTTTAAAAACGCCAAAGCCCCAAGAATGCACTTACATACTGCATGTTTCGCTCCTCCTCAGGTTTCCCGTTGGTGGCCCGGGCCCGGGTTGGGGATGGCCCGGGATTTCTTCTTTGTTGTCGCTGGGCGCGTGTTTTCTCGTGGCCACGTAATAGCAGAAAATGGTAAAATCATATGGGCATACTAGGGTACACGGACCCGTGCCAACTGTGAGAGCTGTCGGGCGACAGTGGCCAAGAGGAAATACTCTGGGAGCTGGTGCTGAGGTCAGTGCCCTGCGCTGTCAGCTGTGGGAGGCCTGCCTGCCAGCGCTACCTTCTATCTCGAACTGGGACGAACTGCTTCTGTCGCTTGTGCTCGCAGTCCTTGCCTGTGTTGCGGCGCTGTTCATGTGCCGAACGGTAAAAGAGGCGAATTCGCTGCCCCCGCTGGTGGTTTCTGGAAAAGCCAGCCTTCCGAATGGAGGCGGGGATGTTGATTGGCTTTTTCGTCTCAAGCAGGACAAGTACGCGAGCGTGCCCTTCGGTTTCATAATTGGATGAGGAACTCGCTGTTGTGCGAGGCTGGCGTTTGTGCCGTCTGAAAGGAAG
The DNA here is from genome assembly GCF_048455015.1 of Haemaphysalis longicornis. NCBI lineage: Eukaryota > Metazoa > Arthropoda > Arachnida > Ixodida > Ixodidae > Haemaphysalis > Haemaphysalis longicornis. The sequence continues at coordinate 332,537,354 of NW_027526203.1, read as the reverse complement.
CACATTTTCTTTTTCTGGTGGCGCCGTGTCGATCTCTTCCTGTTCCTCGTAGTGTCTCAATTCGACTGGTAACGTTTTATTCCCCTGCTGCGCCTTGGTCGAGCGCACGGCAAAAAGGCTTTGTCGGCCGGACGTGTGTGCAAATAGCGCCGTGTGGTGCCGCGACGTTGTTTGGCGTTCGTGACCGGGTCGGCGCTTTTGTCTCCGTTTGACCCGGTTCGGACCGTGGCACGCCTCGTTTTCGGCAGGCCGCTCTCTTCCTGCCGGGGCCGCTTTCAGCCCGCCTTTTCGAACCGGCCACTGGAAACACTGGAAGCAGCGCGTGTGTGCGCCCTACCGTCACCGTGCGGGGGCCGTTTCCCGGAACGAGGCAGCGCAACCCGTTCCGGCGCCTTTTTTGACGCCACTCGTACGCCGGCCAGCATTCCACCACTGGAACCGTTCTCGCGTATCGACGGCACGCGTCTGTGCTGCTGGTTTTCACCACCGGGCCGCGCTGCATGCAAGGGACGTTCTGGCGCTCATGCAAGTGGCGTGTTAATTTTCTTCAGCGGCACGCTCTCCAGTCGACACGTTCTCCACGAGGCAATGCCCCAGGTATTGACATCGAACGCTCGCGTCTCTTAGCCACGGGTGTACGGATGGAACCCTCGCGCCCTGCAACTGAAACTGAGCGTGTCGCCAGCCTTCAACGATATTGGGCTTTCCGATGTAACGTTCAGCTCCCCCCTGGTCGACACCTGTGGCTACCGCATCAGCCTGTGGTCACGAGGTGTTCCCGACAAATTTTGTCACTGTATTCAGGCCATCACAGATTTCGGCGCACGTTAAAGGAGAATACTGACACGAAATTTCCTGTAACGTTTTTTTTTTTTCGCCGCTACGGGTGCCTACCAGCCCAGTAATCATAGAATGGCGTATTAACTCTTTCTCTACCTCCGGAAAATTCACTAATTTTAGGGGTCCAAGAAAGCATATTTTTTTCCTGCGAAAAATTGGTTAGGCACTAATTGCAGGAACACAAAATGCAGATTGTTTAACGGCCTTTCCAATAACACCAGTTTTTGAAGGTTTTTATATATCATAGTTGTAAAAAAAAATATCAAAATGGAAATCTTTGTCAAGTTGTCGAAAAAAATGATAAAAAAGGAGTTGTGTATATCAAACCACCGGTAGTAGAAAAAAATTAGAATATACATTTTGTAGGAAAACATTTCAAAAACACGCCCTAGAAAAAATGTCGACTTGCGCGGAACAGTTTGTCAGATATAAAAAAAAAAATGTTAGCATGCACGGTGCTCGTGTCATGCGGTGAAGCCCAACCTCCAATTCAAAATGTGAAATTTCGGGTGGTTTCCTGGAATAAATCTGGCGGTTTGTCATTATCAGAGGCACCAATTTGCCCCCACATAACGTAGGAACATCTTGTCAATAGCTGACTTTGCATTTACAGCGAGCACAATATTTGGGACAAGCACGCGATGCGGAAAAAAACGTACATGAAGTTGGAAACGGAACGCCGTGGCTGATGCTTGTTGTCGTTCACGGTCAGTTATCTCTCAAAACATAAAGCTGAGCTTTATTATCATCTTCTTACTCGCAATTGTAGCCTTGCTCGCAAAAATGAGGTACGATGAGCTAGAATCGTGCCCTGCGATCTTTGGCCGAGTAGCAGTTGCGCGATGAAAAAGATAAGCACAACGAGCCTTCTCTATTGCAGCGCCACTTAACAGTTTTCAAATGAAACAGTACAAAAACTTATCGGAGACTCCGTCCGAATAGACAGTTCAACTAAGCAGCAACACTAGACCCCCAGAGATACCCTCGCATGGAAACGAAACTGGAAGGCGAACAGCTGGCAGTGTAAGGCCGGTTTGAAGCGCTGTCCTCGGCGGAACAGATATCTGGCGACTGGGTGTGATCTTTTGACTTGCATCTGAAGTTCTTATCACAGAAATCGGGTTAGGGTGGGGGGAAATTAGGAGCGGCGTGCTTTGTTCGAGGATCAATCGCGGACGCTCCAGGCGCCATGGCAGGTAGCCTTGAAGTTGGGTAACTGCGTAGTAGCGCTAAATATGAATTTCGCGATGCAGAAACGAAACCGAAACTGTTGTAAACTGTTCGCGAATGGTCCTGGGGTAAGTAGAACTACCACAGAACTTAGAACAACGTGCGCAAAGACAATAAAACTGCCTAAAATCATAAAGTAGCAACCAGGCACTGCTTGACATTTTCAGCCGATTTCTGGGATTATTACTGTCAGAGTGCGAACCTGACGATTGAAAATCGTTTGCTGGTTCACCATTCATGCCCTGATAGCAAAAAACAAACGCTGGTGCAGAGTAATTACGAGCGGCACGCATTCTTCGCTGGTAGCTGTGACGCGCGATGACCACGCCCCTTTTCCACACCCAGGTGATTCAAACGCGTGTCAAAAATCACGTTTTCGTTGCAAAAATGAAAACAAAACTGATTTTGAAAGGCCATTTTCTGATCTAACTCCAAACAGCTTTACTTGTTCGAGCAACGCCTGGAATGCTATGAAAATGCGCTCCCACAAGTATCGATCAAATTGATCGATTTTGATAGGCGCGGTAGCGAAAGAGTTGAGATGGTCGATCACAGCGTTAATATTTCTTTACAGCATCGTTCATTCATGTCAGTTTCGGTTTCGACGAAACGAACGCCGAGACGGCTGCCATGACAGGAGGGCGCTCATGACATCATCGTTATTGTCGCACCACGGCCAGTGTGTTCGCACGCGCCCGTGCAGCATGACGTTAGTCCCAAAACTGTGATGGGGTACACAATGCGGAGCAGCGCCCGCTTTGGCTACGTCACGGGAGTCCTGACGTCAGCAGTTCGGGGCCATGAGGAGCAGGCAACGTCATGCTGATGCCGATTGCGAAAGGGTATACGTTCTGGGCTTTCTGGTGCGCGCAGAGAGTAAAATGGATTTAAAATATGTTATACTACAGTAGAACCCCGCTCTTACGTTCCTCAGTCCTGCGTTTTCCCGGCTACTACGTTGTTTTTGTCTAGTCCCGGCGCAGCTCACATAGAGTCCCATGTATTAAAATCCTCACTGTCACTTCGTGGCTCAGTACGTTCCCGGATCATTCGTCGCAATCTGGCACTCCCATACCCGCCCAGGCAACAATATAACATGCGCGGACCGCCATTTTGACGTTTGATGAGCCTTGGCCAGGCTTGGCTACGGAACTGACTGCATGAAGCCGCACGCGGTGCGATTCGTCACCAATAGATGGCCCTATGCTATCACCATCAACGCTGCGCTTACAACGGAAGTTTCACTTCGGAATGCCGGAAGTGCGTGTTTGCCATAAAAGCGATAAAAGCACCACCGCAAGAATAGCACGCGCTCTCGTGCTCTCGTCGTCATCGTGCGCTTCAAGCTTTGAGAACACCATTGAACTTGCAACCGCGAACTTTGTCGTGTCTTGATGGCTTCGCGAAAACGGGAGGCGGTTTCCCTTCAGGAAAAGCTTGACGCACTAAACGCAGTAGACAAGCAGCAAGCGCGGAAGAGAGTCGACATCGCTCGCTAGGGAACTTGCATTGCCACGCGTGGTGTTTTCCAGCAATCGAAAAAACCGGCAATCCTACATTCTCGAGTTTTTTAAGCTTCGAAAGCCAAAGTTGCACAAATACATGGTTGCCAGTCAAAGCTACACTGTTTTTGTTCATTTTCGAAGGTTTCCTCCCTGCTGCGTTTTCCTGGTTACGTTTTGTTTTCGTGGTCCGGTGGAAAACGTATGAATGGGGTTCCAGTGTATATGGTCACGGTTGAAACTTCCTGGGAGATATCTCCATATACAACGGAGGTTTTTAACGTCGCTATCCCAGCTTTTACATTTCGTGTCAGTACTCCTTAGAGATCATTACAGCACGCTTCGTAGCTCAGGTGTGGTGGCTGCGGCGCGCAAAACCACCCCGATTGTTTTACCATAAAAAGGAAGAAAGGGGGAGAAAGGTGTGATCGGCATCTTCTGGCGATCGCGGGCTGAACTGGTTATCTTTAAACAATGGCGTCCATGTATTTCCGCTCGCTACGCTTGCGCTCAGTGACAACCCGATTGTCTCTCAGCGCCCAATGTCAACCCGTGCTTGAATCCAGGCTAAGAAATTAAGCCGCTGCCGTTCATGTCTGTGACAGCCCAGCTAACAAATTAGTATGCCGTTTTTACATGTGACGAAAAGGTCGCTCCAGACGCCGTGCATAATGAGTCGCTAAGTAGTGGTCGCCTTCTCTGCGGGCCAGGCGCGTAGCCAGGATTTTTTCGAGGGGGGGGGGGGGGGGGGGGCTAAGGTTGTTCTCAGGCACCCCCCCTTCCCGGAAGAAAAAAAAGCGTGGTAGTTTTCAAGCACCCTTAAACGGTACTTAGTAAAGGGTGAAGTTGTAAACTGGGAAGAAATCCGCAGATCGCGTGGTGCAAATCTGCGCCTGTGATGTGATACGGGACGTATATGCACGCAAGGGCACCCTGTGCAGGCATTGCTTAACTGGTCATAGTTTCATGTGGTTACTTGCTTTGTTTCAACGTGTGGAGTATTATGAGTGTGACATCCGTAATAAAATGACGTAGCCATCAGGAGTGAGATTTAATTGTTCTTGTCCAAAGTGCAGCAGAAAATTTTCGGCATATAAGCATTCTGCGCCCGTGCAGCAGCTTCCAGTGTAAGGCCAATAAAGCTCATTCTGTGCAGTCTGCATCGAATCTATGCACTTACGTTATAACGTTAGGTTAGCCTCTCGTAATTTTTAAGATAAGACCTGCGCTACACATATATGTGTTACGCGGGTCTTATGTTAAAAAAAAAACGGCAGGCTATGAATTGTGCTTACAAGAAGCGTTATATCACTATCAATAATATCAGCAAATACCGACCCTAAACACACAGACATCAGCACAAGAACAACGCTGTTAACGGGGAAAATTACACGAACATGGCAGGATTAGCCCTCACGCAAAGCGGAATAATTTAGCCATCGGTATTTGTCAAGCCATGCCAGTTGAAATTTCCGCTTCTGTTTTGAGGCTCTAACGCAGTCCACCTCGTAGCTTCTGTCAGGACTCCGGGCGGACATGAGAAGCTTATCGCCAGTCTGGTTGACATTTCGCTGCAGCCCAAATGTCGAGTCTGCTGTACTAAGCTTCCTCTTGGTGTTCTGAAATAGTTGCATTATTCTCTGTCAAGTATTCAATACTTCGTGCATAAATGCCCTATAGTCGGCCTGAAGGCGTGTACTATCCAGTAACTTTTCTGGTGCCCCCCCCCCTTTAGGTGTAAGTACCAGTCCTGGATAAGGTAGAGCAAGTCAGTGCAAAGTTCATTATTCAATGCCATATCGAACTTTAAATTTCGCGATAAAAAATAACCCAAAGATGGCGGCGTCTGATCACACTCTTGCGGTTAGGCATGTTCTGTGCAGGTTGAGCAACATCTTGCTGCGTTTGGAATTCTGTCGTAAGATGAGAGGAAGGAACCATAATGAGGTCCTACCAGTTTGGTTTCAAACATCGATGAAAGGGGATACTCTTTAGCGGACGCGTGCGCTGCCACTGTTCAGCTGAGTGCACACTGTCGGTTTAGTCTGCAGTGTAAGAGCATGGGCGGCTCTGGAATGTATAGGGCGCATGTGAATTTTGTAGTTTTCGTTAGTGACGCGGGAAATGGAAATTAAGTTGGGAAGCTCCTTGGTCCACCAGAAAACGCAGCATTGGGCAGTTGTACACAGCCAGCATGACCTTCGGGCATGGTGCAACGCTTGAAACAAGGCAGCATTTTGTTTCCCGGAGTACACCAAGAAAACATGCGTAATGTGATGGCCCCGCATATATAAATGCTACAGATCACCATGCTTCAGCATGAAACGGACAGTAATGACACAGTTAAAGTATTCCCTTGGTTAGCAGCGACCGTGATGTTCAAACTGAAGCATGGTTTCAGGCTACGACACGATAGATTGCTAAAAATTGCAAAGTTGTTCACAGTGATAATTCCTCGCTCATCTTGGTTACTTAAGTAATGCTGACGATTGCTCAAATTTACTTCATGCGACATTTTAGAATGTATACGTAACAGTTGTGGATCCAGCACACATCAGCGCGCGCGGGGGGGGGGGGGGGGGTGATAGGAGGAGGGCGGAGGTGTGCTGGTGCTCTTGAGAGGGCCGGTGGTCTGCAGCCTGTTTATTTAATAGTGACATTCATTTGTCATGCCATACCGACTGAGCATTGAAAGAATTGCGCCCACAAAACTTCTAAGGCCCGGAAGAGTTAAAGGAAAATTCTACCAGAAAGGCTCGTTCGTTTCTTCGCGACCAGTACGAAGGTCCTTCACTTTCGCACGCTGCTATGATGATTTCAACGTTGGGTGTAGCAGTGGATGCACGCGTCGGTATGAAACGCGGTAACAAAAGTCCCGATAACGGGCGCACCACGCGACAGCGGTAGACCTCAAATGGAGTAGCGTACCTGTAAGTGCAAACTACTATAACTTCAGCGGGTATAAATATATTTTTTACTCTTCCTGTAGTGATACGCGGCGCTGTCCCGATACACTCTGAGTAACCCTCCCCAACTTCGTGCATCATAAAATATTTAGGCGGTTATACGAGTCCAAATTACGTCTTGCCTCATTCAAAGTTACCTATCCGCTTCATCGTGGGCGCTTCTTTCAACAACCAATCCAAACGCAAATATTGCATTCGAAATAAAACGAGATACAAAATTTTTGTTTCGCAGACGCAAGGGTACTGTGACATCATGTAAATATTAGTAAGTTATTAATTTATCTACAGCGCGCACAGCTTAAGGGGCACTGACACAAAAATTTTGCATCTTGTTTTTTTTGTTGCGATAAGTAGCTAGTGACCTACTTATAACCTGTAGAAACCTCATTTGCTTCAGCGTGCGACGGTTGTTTAATTAGAGGCATTTTCAATGCGGCCAGTCGTAGTTTCGGTTTCAGCGAGTGCCGCGAACCGATGGATTTTGTGGATTTTGTGTGAACAAAGCTGACCACGTGACCGTCGGAGGGATATCACAGAGCAGAGCCACCGTAGCACTGTCGAATCCGCATCGACGGCAGTTTCTGCGAATGCCCCCACGTACTGATCTCGTGAGGCGCTTAATTAAAAAGCGACCGTGGATGTGACGCAGGCGCTGCGAGTGCAAATGCTACCGCGGCTAAAGAACGACGCGCGACGCTCGAGACGGTGGGTGGCAAGACGCGCGCTGGGAGCAGCCGGCCGGTCTGCCTACAGGTCCGCCTACAGATGTGTTCGGCTTAGCACTGCGGCGGATATGCGAGTGCCGCTCTCGTAAGCGGTGCAGATGACAATTTTTAATGCAACCCGCCATCGCATCATTAACTCCTTTCTCATGTAAGCCACCATGGTCGGGACTTGGGGACAATTTCGTGCAGCGGTAACAAGCTATACTCGAGCTACCTGCGCCGGCCTGGGCCACTTCGCGGCCGTGACCGCCGCCTGCACAGCGACCGTGCGGCTAGCTCAGTGGGCTTTTCGTGCCTCCGCCGCGTTTTCGCATCCAATGGTAATAAACAGTAACAGAAACAGAGTGCCTGGAATCGATGTAGAACTTCGGTCGCGGTCAGCTGCTCGATGAGCTGACGAAATCACGGCGCCTCCGCCGCCAACGATCGGGTCGTTCGTTTTCGAGAGCAGAAGCTCCGCCCTCCGGCCCTCCGATTGGAGCGGCGAGCCGGGCGAGCCGGCGGAAAACGCCGGCAGTGCGGAAGCGGCAAACACAAACTCGTGACGTGTTTGGACGTTGTTTATTTACACAATATCCTCGGGATGTCGATTGCGCGTGGTCCTCTGCTGGCTGCTCGGTTGCGTTTCGCACACTTTAAAATTGATTTTAAATATGTTCTAGGCTGTATTCGCCGCTGATATTTTGCAGATGATGTATATGTGTTCCCACCAATCTATCTCCGAAGTTATCTCGCCTTCAAAATTTTGTGTCAGTGCCCCTTTAAAGGAGTACTGACACGAAATTTTTATGTTACGGTTTTTTCGCTGCTATGCGCGCCTACCAGCCCACTAATCATAGAATGACAGATTAGACGGTCGAGCGCAGCGTAAACATTCATTTACGGCGTCGTTTATTCGTGCCAGTTTCGGTTTCGACAAAAAAACGCCGAGCAGCCGCCATGACAGCCTGTATCACATGGCGTCACCATTCTTGCCGTATCGCTGCCTCTCTTGAAGCGCGCGCGAGCGAGCGCACGCGCGCGCCCAGACCGGCCGAGGTCTTCGCCGTCCCCACAGACCCGGGCAGCATGACGTCAGTCCCAAAACCATCACGTATACACACGCCCGAGCAGCGCGCGCCAATCACAGCCAGCGCGTCGGCTTCGTCACGGGAGCCCCGACGTCGGCAGTTTGCGGCACGTAGCAGATGATGTCACGTCGGCCCGCTCTGGGCTTTCTCATGCGGGCGAAGATTAAAATGGATTTTAAATATGTTTCGCTAAACGGTTGCTGTTGAAACTTGCTGGGAGATATCTCCTGATAAAAAGGAAGCGTTTTACATAGTTATCTCAGCTTTGAAATTTCGTGTCAGTACTCCTTTAAGGCACAGCGCAACCTCCATCGTCAAAACACATTAGTGATCATGCAAGGATAAATCAATGAAAGGAAATTACAGTTTGAGGCCTCTTTGGAACTTCGAGCGTGAGCTTCTCAAAGCCAGGGGCACTTCTGTCCTTGCGGCATATTGCCGTTGTTGTGACTCGAGCCCCTCAATATACACTGCTCTGGGCAGCCGCCGCCCAGGTAAAAAGCGGCCGTGGACGCGATGGAAGGGCTTTAGTTGTGACCGAGATCGAAGATGGCCATCGGGTTACTGTCGCTCCCGCCGTCTGCCTGGGGCAGAGCTGGTGACCGTCGTGCCTTCACGTTTAGGATAAAGACTGGAACTGGCTCGGCGAGCCGCAGCGTGCCTTTTTTTCGACCCGCTGTTCCCCAGTTTCCTAGGTTAGAAAAAAATTCTACCGAACAAATCTGCCTAATTGCGGGGTCGAAAATAACTCGGCAACGCCGCTTTCAGAAGGGGACACGCAGTGCGAGCAAGCTGAGACCATACGATAATCCCACACCAGTAACACCCTCTCGGGCTTGACAGAGATGTGAAAACGGAAGAATGAAGGGGTGACGCGCGGAAGAGGGGCATACTTTCCTGTGCGCCTCACTCACAAAGGCCCTCCCCACGCATGACATTCAATCATCTAAATCACAGTTTCGCCCGATGCATCGCTTTCTTCAGTTATACCGTGTCGGAGTCTTGCATGTCTGCCACCGCCGCTTGCGCGTTGTTCCGCTTACACATACAAATATCTTCTTTTACCTTTCGGGCCTTCATCGCACCCGTCTTCACCCATCGATGGCCGTGAGTCCCTCTTTTTTTTTTTTTTTTCCGCTGCCAGTTAGTGCGGACCACTCCTTGTTGCCCCCTCCCCCCGGCTACGCCACTGCTGCGGGCGTGCTGCAGCCAGGTTGCTTCGCCACGTCGATGGCCCTGTGGTGTTTAAGCCCTCTTCGGCGCCTGCCTTTTCTATTCATGACGCACGAACCATTGTCCCATTTTTTCCGGACTCACTGCAGCGGTGCGTAATTTAATACCGTAACAGTGTGTGTTGTTGACGTCGTAAATTGAACAGTGAAGGCAACGCAACTTTAATTTGAATGAACTAGCCTTTGGTAACTCACTCGACTCCATACCCGAAGGACGTGTTTTTATGCACAAAGAAAAAAAAAGGAAACATGTATTTGCAAAATTTCCAGATTTGCGCTACACTACGTCAGCGGTGACGTAATAGGGGGGGATACAGATCAGTGTGTTGGCTCTGGCTGGTTATGGAACTGTGGCGCAGGATTCATGTACGAAACCATCCATGTGCACTGTATCCTTCTGGACATTTTCGAATGTGTTAGGTGTGCTACGGCGGCCATTTCGGTGTTTAGAATTATTTCCCCCTAAAATGATCCGTTGTGCCCCTACCCGTTTATCGCATCCTAGTCAGTTGTAGCAAGCAGGGGAGAAAATGAGACGCGCAGTCAGTGCTCCACTTCACTGGGGCAAGTCAAAAGATGTATGGTCGATCGTCTTTTCCGTAACACATAGGGGGTATCGTGCAAGGCATGCCGGAAGGGGAACGCGTTTAAAACTGTGAGCTGGTAAGGGTGTTTGGCGAACGCTTTCACTGGTTGCGTGTCCAGGTGGTCTTCCGTGATGTAGTTGGTTCGCTTGACGGTCTAGTGCGAGGCGTACGGCGGGTGCTGTGAGTCTTTGAATAGCGCCAGTTGCGAAACTCCGCTTCGGGATCCGGATCCGTGTGCACTGTACAGGAGGAGGCGTACGAGTACGGCCCCAGACCGGGGAGCGGCGTGAAGAGTTGCCTCCGTTCTGACGACGAGGAGCCAGAGTAGAGAAATGCTAGAGGGAGCAGCCGCAAACAGCTGATTCTACCCGTCGACAGATGGCAGGTCATCCAGTTGCTCCTGTTTGCCCTGACCGGTCCCCCTTCGGATGTTTGGTACTTATAGGGAATTTAGCCCTGCACCAGTCATAGAGGGCCGCCTTACTGCCTCCTCCCGACTCGTGCAGTGCAAATGCGGCTGGCTATTTCAAAGCGAATCTCAGTGGGACCGATGGCGTTCTGTCAGAAAACTGGCGGAAATGATTTCCACCGGTTGGTCGACCGAGGAGCTCTGGTGAGATCTCTGGACACACGGCACGTGCGTGGAACCGGGCTTCCGTTGTGTCAAAACGGTTACTTGAAAATCGCGAAAAAGGAACGGGCATCGATCGTGGCATTTATCTTATAACCCACGTGGCGGTATACCTTTGGTAGATGCGTTTACTTAGTGCGCGAAAAATCGTCTCACGGGTTCGCTCTTCGTTTGCGATCGGGGTCTTTGAAGGTTTGATGATCGATTGAACGCACTTGTAGCGAAGGTTTTGACGTAGTTTTGATGTTATAAAGCTTTCGCGCTTCTCTCAACTTTCTTTATGGAGGGATGGCAAATTTTTTCGAAGCCGTTTGAGAGACTCGTGTGCATGACGAGATAACACCCGAGCGCGTGCTACGCTCTTGCTCTCGTCTCGTACCGCATGTGTAGCAGCGCCGAGGCCGTGTTTCTATACGGAAGCTGGGCACGGTTGTCGCCTGTTCGTCGGTGTGCCTCCGAGGGGAAGCTGTTAGCCCTGTGCGGCGGTCGGCACGCGACGCCGACTGGCGGCGGACGGAGGAGACAATGGCGGTGGCGAAACAATGGGCCCCGCAGTCCTCCCGCCCTTGGCCCAGAACTCCCGTGGGCCGTTGAATCTTCACCCCGCCGGGGGGGCTTCCTTGATCCGTTTGGTCATTCCGCTTGACTCCCCCGGGGCGCTGGTCACGCTGGCTGGAGCCCCTCTTTTGGACTTCTTCTTTTGGCCGCCCCGTGCCTTTTTTATCAGGGCCAGGTTTAACGCTGCAGAGACAAAAAGAAGCTTCGTCGATGCCGACTTGTGCGAGGCGCCTGACTGCTCCATCTGCGGTGTCCAGTAGCTCCCGCGCGACATACGTTATGCCATGTTTGGGGAAGGGGGGGGGGGGGGGGTGCTATTTGAGGCGTCATTCTTCGGACACCTTGAGAGCCTGTTACCTGTCGGTGCGTTCTCACTCGCATAACACATCTGGTGCTGGCCCCCAGGATTAGAGTATCTATCCTGTAACCAGGTTAGGTCTTTTGGAAGGTGAACCAGCTTCGTTTACTGCTCGCCCCCAGTTTATCAACCGGGAATGAGCTCTGAAACCAGTAACGGGATGTGTGCGTGCGTGTAAAACTTCGTTTTAGTTGTAGTTGCGTATAACAGGAAGCTGCAGAGTGGAGGACCGGCACCGGTACGGCGCCAAGTACACGGTGGGTGCATCTGCACATGCGCGCGCGCAGTCGCCCTTTACCGTATACGGGGGCCAGTTCTCCGCTGTGCTATAACTCTGTATTGTTTTTCTAGCGGTATTCAACCTGGTTACCTGCTGAGATGACATTGTCTCACTCTCGTAGTTTCCTTCAAGGACGCCCGCAACGGTCTTTCAGGTACTGCATCTGTTCATGTCATGCGCAGATAGACGCAAAAGAATGAAGATAGCTGTGATATCCATAGTGCGACTCTTTTAGATGTTGCTTGAGTAACAAGAATACCCGCCGCAGTGCCTCAGCGGCTTGTGCAGCTGAGCCCGAGACGGGGGACGGGGGTTCGATTCCGGGCCGCGGCGGCCGCTTTTCTGATGGAGGCGAACAGCGAAAATGCCCTTGTGTCCGAGGTTTCAACGCACGTTGAAGATCCCCAGGTGGTCAAAATTAATCCGGAGCCTTCCACTACGGCGCACCTCATCGCCTGTGTAGCGTCGGTGCGTTAAAGCTCCTAACCAACCGAGTAACACGATGTGCTTTAGGCAAAGCATGTGATGGTGACGGTGTTGCAGCGTGTTCACGCGAAGACCTAAATGGCTGACGCGCCGGAAGCTTGTCCTCGTATCCAAATTACTCGTGTTGCTCTGTGCGGCTTTCGCAACAAGCCCAACGCGCTTTGAAGCGACGTGCAAATGAGCAGCGTTGCATCTTCGAAAGCTTCCGCAGGTGGACGCGAGGTTTAGCACACCGCACGTGGCTAGGCTGCAGTAAGGTGGCATCGAAAAATTTCCGAGGATCATTTGACGTTGTCTCAGAAGGGTTCAGAATGCGATTGTCCTTGACCGACTTTGGACGAAACCCACTTGCAAACGTGAAATTGAAGCCTAATAAACTATACGGGCTCGTTACAGATGCTCTGTCGCTGCCGGTTGCACGTGTGACATTTATTTCTATACGGCTTGCAGTGTCGTCCAAACATGCGCCTTGTGATTACGTCCTGGGAGAAGTCGGAGGAGTTTGGGAAATATATCGTCGGAGTATATTGGGCCCGACAGGAGCGAATATTAGATGTCGCCGTGCGGGCCAGTGGGTCGTGCACCGGGGGAACCACGCCGACCTGCAGCTGACCACAGTCGATCGTGTGGCGTGGCTGCTGCATGCGAGCAACTTCAATATCACTCTAGGTTAGGACGTTGCTTCGCAAGAGCCCGCTTGCACTTGCCGTCAGCTGAACTGGGCAGCCGAACGCTGATCCCATTCGTCTGCAAGCACGGTTCGCTGTGGCTTGTGCACGTATCGCTCGCTGCCTTTGGGACACTCGCGGGGCCGGCTGATAGGTCGAATGGCCCGGTGCAATCGATATGCGAAGTCGTAACTGCGGATACTCGTCTAAGCGGAAGCTAATCGGCCTTCTCGGCAGAGCTCGTACGCACACGAGTGGCTTTGCTGAATGCCGCACACGTATTACCTTAGCCTGAGTGAGGCGCTCAGTGGGCTCCGTCTGAACTGCTGCTATCTTGGTGTGGGATGCGGCCTGGCACCGAAAGCGCCACGTCCAGCGAGTGGTTCGCGTGCTTCCGAACCCGTGCCCAGCGAGTGCCTTTGTATGAGCAATTAACATGGGCGCCCTCTGCGAAACCTTTTCGGTGAGCCCTGCCATCAGATAAGACACCTCGCTGCCTCTGGCGTGTCCTGCCGCGGCGTGTGCACCGTCCTGTGTTTGGCTGCTCCGCTATAAATAGCGATGTGCTGGCGTTTTCCTGGCCGAATTCGAGAGCTGGCCCTTCGGAGCACCATCTCGCGTCTGTCGAGCGTGTAAGGGAGCTGGCGGGTTTACTTTCATCCTTTCACTCGGGACACTGGCGCTCTGATGGGCATTTGTTATGGCGAATTTGAATTCGTGTGGTCGCTACGTTGGTTGGAAAAACTGTCCCGAGATGTGTTACGCTCTGGCGCACCTTTGCTGTAATTAGGCTTCCGTAGCGCTTTCCTTGCTTAAGCTCACGGCGCATCCGTCCTATTTGAAATGCTTGGACTCTTCTATTTGTTTGGCCGTGTTTTCCCCCGCTCTCCAATAAAAAGGGTCATGTAGGGCTGACTCGTTGTAATGGAGAGTGCGGCACGGGGTGGCTTCGAGCGTTGCACGTTTAAAGCCACGCATAAACGAAAATGTGGCAGTGGAGTCTGACTTGAGGAACGTAGTTCTGGCCCATGAAGTGGACACTTTTGGCGGCCACGTTTGTCCAGTTGGAAGATTCGCGCGGAGCGGTCTTCGGCGGGGGGCCCCACTTTCACGCCAGCGTCCCGCGCGGATGACCGTTATTAGGCGGCGGCGAAAGCGGCCGTCCCGTTAGGAGGCCCTCCTCCCCCAGTGACCCAGAGCCGGTCCAATGGACGGGGGCCCGTCCCTCGCCCCCTCGCCGCGCCGCCGGCCGGCGTGCTCGAGTGCCGCCGCCAGTGGGCCGCCGCCGTCGTCGTGCTCGGCATGCGCGTCTCGGTGGGGCCCGAGCGTTTGCTGGGCGCCTGCCTGATCGCCAAGCCGCGGCCGGCGTGGACCGGCGTGCCGCTCATCGCTCTGCCGCCGTCGCCGCCGCTCGACGAGCAGATCGTCTCGTTGTCGCAGCTGGCGCTGCACGCCCAGGGCTCGCCGCTCGTGCTAGCGCCGCGCGGGGGCCGCAAGCCGCCGCCGGCCGACGAGCCCACGCCGCCCTCGACGCCGGACTCCGCGCTGGCCGCCGACGAGGCCCAAGCTCCGCTGCCGCGAGTGCTCAAGCCCCGCAAGCGGCGCAAGCGTGAGCGCGCAGCCTCGGCGCCCGCTGGGCCGGTCCTCCCGAGCGCCCCGTCGGCGCTGTGTGCCTGTGCCCTGTGCCGCTCCGCGTACCCGACGCCGCCGGTGTCTCCGCTGCGCGACGACTTCCGATGTGAGTGCTGCTTCCACACCTCCGCTCCAAGTGCCCGCACGCTCCCCCCCGAGCGGTGCGGGCACTTGGAGCGCCCCACATGTCCGGGGGCAATGCTTGCATGCGCTTCCCCGCCCAGCTTCGTGGTGCCCGACCGTTCCGAAGGTTCGTGCCCACTTTGGGAATGTTATTGCTGAATTGTCGCACGTTGCCATTCATGTTGACTTGCTCTCGAGAGCTCCGCAAGGCGCGAACCCTGGCACTGAACCGATCCTGCTTTGTCAACTTGCCCACACGCTCATTGCGCGTAGTCAAAGTTTACCGACTGCCGGATTTCTCCAAATGTTTACCCCTCCGAGCCGAGAAGCTGCTGCATGCGTGTAAGTGGGGGTTTAGCTTCCAACAATGCGAAAAGCACGCAAAGTGCTTGGGGGGGTTGCTGCTGTGCTGGATAAGAAATTACCAGCCATTTCAGCAGTTTACTGTACCGTGCCTCTATAAAAATGTCCTCTTTGCTATCAGTGATGAATACGCACGCAGTCGTCGGCGTCTGTTCCCCCGAGAAAGTCAATGCTCCGAACGGCCCCGTTTAATTTGTATTTTTTTGTTTCTTTCGGCTGCGAACGATATCGACGTTCCGTCAACTCCGCTAACTGCGCGTTTCCGATCAGCTATTGGAGCGAGCGTTGCTTGTACGCGACATGGGCTTCAGCGGGGACTCGTTGGCTTCCGAAAGCCGATGGTCATGGGCTGATCAGCGCGCGGCACGTGCCACCTTCTAGCTCTGATTTCGGCCTCCGAGCGCCTTCCGTGCGCAGTCATTTCTAGTTGAAGGGGCACCATTATCGATACTAACCGGAGAGAGCGAGTATGGCCAGCTCCGCGTTCCATCTGGCTAGTGCCACGGGCGAGTCAGAAGTGGAGCCGAGCCGTGTTGTCCAGATTTCTGCAGTATCTTTCACCTCCCACCGCGCGCGCCACGCAATCTGGTGACCGAAGCAAGGCTCTCCCGCAGGCAGAACAGTGTATGTGTGCGATACTTATTGGGCTCTCCGCGCAACGGCAACTGAACTGTGCTGTATATTTCATTCGGCGATCTTTATTCGCGTTTACGTATACGTCTCGGGGGCGCGTATTATACACCTACCGCGGTGTGGCGTTATCAGCGGCTGAGTGCGCGCTTGGGGGTCATTGGCGGCCTAGCAGTCGAGAAGCTGGCAGCGCTATCAATATTCTTGTACCCGGGAGCCTTAATCGCTGTCTCAAGGTTGGTTCTTCCGCGCCGTCAAGGGTGGATGACCCTGTTCTGTTACCGCATTTGGCCGCCCTGTCTGCTTGGCAGTGACCTTGTGGCCGCTTCTTCGCATGCTAGGTGCGTCACTATCGCGTCCCTGTTTTGCTGGGGGTGGGACTGACGGCGGCAGCGACACGGAAGACGAGAACTCCTGAGTGGCATTCTGATCGTGAGGTGAACACAGCGCTCTGTTTATCAACGTGTATGCGACTCTGCGTGTGCGCGCATTGCTATGCGCTCGGCCACCTGTCAACGTATACCCGCTTTCCGCCGTGGAGGCAGTCTGGCTTCGCCTCTGATTTTTATGAGTGGGTTAGGGCATAGACGAATAGAATTGTCTGTCTGGCTGCAGGGGAACGTGTATAAATAAAAATCGTGATAAGCTCTATTCAGGCGTGACAAAGTCGCTTGATGAGCAAAAGGGCTCCACTTTGCTGGCTACGAACTGTGCGGTGTAAATCCAAATCACTACTTGCCAGCCTGTGTAAGCTTAAATGTCAGCTATGCGTCAACTAACCGTACTGGGAAAATACCCGTCTAAAAGATAGCGTGTAAGCCTGTTTCCAACCTTGCCGTGATTGTGGGGAGCGGTTATTGCGAAGGGACGCACTTGGGAACAGTAAACTGTATAACGCGAAAAAGTCGGTCTTTTCTCGCATTCCGCGGCATTTGTTTGGCTTGAAAGTTGCTTTCATTGGGAAATTACCAAATGCACCAGTCGTCTGTCTCGCCCCCCCTCCCCCCCCCCCCCTTCCACTCCGCCCCTTTCTTTCGGTCCTAGGTTATGTCCCCACCTATAGCAACAATGGCAGCGCCCCCTTCTTAACTGCAAACACGTTCATGTTTTGTACCTTCGCAAAACCGCTCCGAGACAAGCACTATTGGCGGTGAGTGCGACCACGGGCGGCGCTGCGAAGCGCGTCTCCGTGACGTCGGCTTAGGGATCCTCGCATTTGTCATCTGCTTCACACGGGCGCGCTCTCCCTTCTGTTTCTTTGCGCGCGGTTGACTTTTGGTGCTTGTCCGCACCAGATTTTGCGTATGCGCAATATTTTCATAATAAACGACTTAAAGTCGCATACACTAGCTCAAGGCATGACTTAAAGTATAGTTTTTGATACCGCTCCGGAAGAAACATTGCCGGTGTCGCCCCAATCCTGCGAAGCCGGACCTGTGCGGAGCGCGCAGAGTCGGAGCTAGGCGTCAGCTTCTGTATTCAGCAATCTTTCGAACAAAGGGAACAGCCAAAGTCTAATAACCAACAGCAGCGAAAATGCAAGAGCAAAACAAATTCCAGGCCTACGGAGCTGTCGGCTTTGGCAGAAGGCATTACGATTCCGGTAATAGTATGTAAGGTGAAACAGTTTTTGCAACCTTGCCGAGCACTCGAAAGTATTGTATAACATCACTTTACGTTGTCATGGCATGAAAGTATGCCGACGTGCACTATGGGGCGCAAAAAATGTAGGTTGAGTTCCAAATAAACTACAGTGTGCATAGGCGCGTACTGGTTTTATACTAGGCTTCGAACCAGCATGGAGGCTTATTGAGCAAAACAAGTCAGTGTATGGTAAAAATACAGTAACCTTGTGTTCAGGCCTGGAGGGATATTTCGGTACATTTCCCACAGCCATATGTTCCCAATATTCAGGTATGCGTTACAGTAAAACTGCACCCAAGAGGAGGAGTAGGAGGAGAGGGAGAAAATTTATTTAGCAGTAAAATTGAGCTGGTTAGTGTGCGGGCTCCTTAGTACAAGACAAGAGAGTAAATTTCTTCAATTCATCAAATGTTATCCCGAGTAGGCCAGGATTTCTTCTTTACGCCTGAACGGGTTGGAAAACAATAAAGAACTGCGTGGACATTTTCATAGGTTTCGATCCTTGTTATACTGAAAACCGCCACGTATACTATTTATTGCGTTCGCTATAGCGAATAAAACAAGCCTTCAACACCTAATCATGCCATAACGGTTTGGGTTGAGGTTCAGTTCGTTACGATAACGATGGTTACGATAGAAATTCGGGGCACAAAAGCCCCGCCTTCGAGTACTCTCGAAAACATTGCGCGGTTTCGCGGTGGCGCATAGTACAAACCTTTTCATTGCATTTGCATGTGAATAAACAACGCACCCTGCGGATGGGCACCTTCATCTACGCAGCCATAGCGAAAGCCAATTTCTGAAGAAGGTACTTTATGCCTTACAGCCCGAAGAAAATATCCACACCAACTTTGTGAGCCTCCCAAACATCTCCAGACACCCAAATGAGACGTTTGTGACGGTGCAGAAAAACAATGCGTTGGGCCCCAGGAAAAAAAAAACAACAACAAAAAGACATTCATCTGATACAAGGAGCAACAACGAAATAAATAATAGACAGCCGTTTTGTTCCTGCTATGCGATGTGCGTGTTTCCTGCAATGCGATGCGTTTCCTGCTATGTGACCCGCTGCTTGGTGCGTAGCATTATACTGTTGAGTCTTCATTAGAGCATCTCAAAAATACTATAGGGAAGCCTCCACAGTTGAATACTTATCGAAGAGCTCTGAGCACTGAACCTCGCAAGTAAGCTACAAAGGACGAGTTAAACACGATCTTCTGAGCGATGCTCCAAGAAAGTGGTTCTCTGTCTCCCTGTGTGTTGCAAACTTGTGCGGGATACAGTTTGAAATTATTCAGAGGTGTCAGAAGCTAGAGAAAATAACTGAATACTTGAAATACGCTTTCTAATGCACCAGAGCATCAAAGCGGGTGATTTCTACTAGCGAATGCACTGCTGTCCCTCACAAGCGAACGACAGCGCCGCGAGTTTAACGCCGGCGCGAGTGTAGCAGACGACAGCGGCGTGAGTCCCTAAGCTGACGTCGGAGCCAGGGGGCGCCACTCAAACATCTCCGCGCCAATAGCTCCACCTTTGAATTGTGGCGTCGTCTACCGTCGAGCGGTAACTGCCGTGGTGGCCTGCCTGTCCTAACGTTTTTTCGTCATTTTGTGCTCTTTCAGAGGGTTTTGTTCGCCTAGCGGGGCGCATTTCTAATCCGGTCGCGATGGTCTGGCAAGTTGGTCGATGTTGTTTCGTGACCTTAATTGCCTTTAAAAGGGTTATTTGGCCGTTGTTTTCCCTGCCACTTATTTCTGTCCCGTGTGCGTGTGCGTTTCGCTGAACAGAGCATTTCGCTTTACTGGCACTAGCTATTCCGACCGCTGCATCATCCCCAAGTTTTGTACGCTAGCTTTATTCTCCTTATACTGCTCGCCAATCCTTATGGCGGCGTGCTGACGCGTCCTGTTTCGAGCACGGTGGGAACGCCTCGGTCGTCAGCGTCATGGCTCCGGACAGAGAAAGGGAAAAAAGGCTCTCTGTGGCAAGCCGTGCGAGCCTTTGCAAACTTACTGGCTGCAGCCCAGGCAGATCGGGGAGCCTCATGCGGCGGCCCGTAGTCTCTTCAAAACAGGCCCCGGACAACGCGTTCGGAACGCCGTGTTCCGTGTGGGATCGTGGCTTGCCAGTGACGCTAAAGGCGCTGACCGATTTTCGGGGGGACACGTTATTTATTTCCTTCCTTCTGCTGGTCGCGGCAGGGCAAAGGGGGTCGCGTCTCTCTAGAAGTAACGGCTTCTCGAATGTTCATACCTCCCGAAGAAGGCTTGCCACCTCACGAAGTGGCGATGAATGCGACCATGGTTTCTCTACCAATTAGCTCGCGTGTAGGTCGGACGGCTGCTCTGCACAGAAGGCCTGTTGCCTGCCGCGGAGGGAGAGAGTTTTGACGTAGCTGCCTCGTCAGTTTCGTGACGACCAAATCAACAGCCAGTTTTATGCATCACTTGGCGGTTTGTTCGCGGATAGCGTTTGGCTTTGAAATATGTTTGCATGTCCGGGAAAATTTTCCGCGTTAACTTTTGCCAGTCATTTTCAGTATCTCTGGGGTACTCTGAGACATTCTGCGCGATGTCCCTGCGTTCCGTTAACGGGGGAGCCTCTCGAGGGAGCTGTTATTGCATTCCGCATAAAAGTGGCATCTTAATTTCTGGGAGCGCACCGCTTGGTACCCCCAGAGGTGTATTATCTCCGCCCGCAGGCTAATATGTGCCATGTTTCGGACAGATCGGCATCAAAATAAAATGCTCAATACTTGTAGCTGCATAGTGAGCGGCTGCTTCGAGAAAGCTTGAGCAAGTCGCTCTGCAGAATCTTCTTTCGCGACCGTTCTCACTGCGCATTGATGCTGTAAACTCCAACCAAATACGCCTTTCCGTGTGCAATTGCGTTGGAACTCGCTAATCGACACTTCCGCCTTTTTCACGGGCGCCATTTGTAATCTCTAGTGAACGAAACCTATTTGGCTGATGGTGCGCAAAACGAATGGAAGGGCATTTTTGCGGGTCACGCATTGGGTACGTTCCGTGCAAACTGTCGCCACCGGACTTCTTTCTTTCTTCTTACCCCCGTAAATCGCTTCGTTCCCGCTGGCAGTCATCAGCGTTTAGCGGGCGCGTGGTGGCGACCTCATCACCACAAGGGCGATGTCGGTGTCCTAATGGGGGTTGTCGGCGTCACGGCCGCCGGTCGTCCCCTTCCGCTGCAGGCCCGCTGATTGCGACGCGTTAGCGCGCCGCCGCTGCCCCAGCTCTGTCCTCCTCCATTAGGGTCACCAGCTTTTGTTTTCTCCCGTCCCCTGGTGACTCAGTGGCCGGCTGGACGGCCCGGAAGAGCCCACTGCGGGCACACCGGCCTTGTCGGGGTTGGCGTGTCAGCATGCGCGCAGGATCCCCCTTTTGTTCGTCCTTCGACATCTCCGGGCCGTGCACCTTGGGCTTGAACGTGCGGGGTGTTTTTTTGCCAATCTGGATAGCGTAGAGGCATGAGCGAATCCCCTGGTGCTGGCGCTTGGCAACGGTGGCTTAGAACTGGCCAAAGCGACGCATTTCTCTTGGGTGATCGGGTGTCCAAAGTGTTCCCGTTTGGTTTGATGGTCTTAATGAGTGTTCACCTTCGGCATAGCCTTGGCCAGACTCGGTCAGTGGGCCTTACAGGCTATCGTCGCTTTTGCTTGTTAGCAAGTGCATCGATGGCATTCGCTAACGTGCCAATTAAGAACGCAGCAGAATGAAGACGTCCTGTAGTCCCGTGATGCATTCTCAAAACAGCTTCATGCATCGGCATTTGGTTTGTGCGTCCCTTTACCCTGCACGTACGTTTTGTAGGCATTGCTTGACGCTTTGGCTGCCTGACCAGTTGGGCGTTGGGTCGAATGTTGTTCGCTCGTGGTGTTAATTCCCTCGTTTGTTGTCGTCGTTGTTGTTGTTGACTTCCCGAATTTTCGGGGTTGCATGGTGCCAGACGCTCAATTAGGACTTGTGCGTTTTTTTGCGAAAGCTCGCGCGGCCGCTGTCTTTCGATACTCAGTCAGCTGTTGAGGCCTTACGGCGGGCATGAAAGAGTGGATTTGCAATTGCTGTGCTGTGGCGGGCCACTTAGGGGAAGGTCTGTTTTGCGAAACCGTGCGTCCACAGGGCAGGCATTTCACAAACCTTAGCCAGCGGCAGCTCTGCAGTTGGCCCTTGGTCGAGCGGAATGCGAGAACCCGTGTCAAGTGAACCGGACTGTGCTTCTCACCGACGTTTAATCCGACGATTTGGATTTTCGTTTTCGTGACTGCCTTGGCCTTGTCAGGGCTTTGAGCAGTGTGAGAGTTAATGACATTCAGTCTATTGCGACGTGACCTCACCTATGCCAAGCAGTTTGAACGAAGAGGGGATTTTAAATTCGAAATTTGACATGTTGTAGGCTTTGCTCCGCGACACTGATTTAAGTAACTACGTAAATCATCAGGAACGGCTGTGATTACCTTATAGTTGTGTGCATGCAGTTACAACCTGCGCTCAGTGCTGCTTTCCTGAACGCGGGTGAAGGGGACCGTCTTTTTAGCCTGCGGGCGTGATCAGTACCATTCCCTACTGCCTCTGGTAGCAAGATTGCCTAAGGCTTTCGCCAATGTGCACGTAGCAGATCAGCGAATGCTTGCTCTCAAGAGTGATTGGCTCTGTCGTCGCAATTTAAAATGCTGCCTTTCGTGAGGCTACAAAAATGTCCGCTTTCTGTTTCGGTTTGCCCGGAAGTCGCTTTTTTTTTTTTTTTTTTTTTTTTTGGAGACGACGCTGCTGCTTTGTCACAGTCACTTTTCTCCGTGCCTACATCACTTTTCTGTCTTCGCTTCCCAATACCGCGCGACGTATCCGTCTGAGCATTTTATGGGGGTAAATACATGATCAAGTCACTAGTGGATTGCCTTAATAGCTTCGAGGCTAGAATGGTGCGTAATTTTTCCGGCCTATTGCACGCGTGTCTAAGAGAGAGAGAGAGAGAGATTATTGAACCTTTAAGGCCCCTTAAGGGGGTCGGGGTGACTGCTGCAGCCATGGCCGTGACTACCCGCTGGATAGTAAGGTCGGAGCTGTCCAGTGCCCACAGTCTGGTACGGTACCAAAGATGTTCGAGCGTTTCGACTGCTCCACATGCAGGGCATCTGGGAGAGGGGTTGGTGGGATGATAAATAGGGTGCAGATGGCAGCCACAAGGGAAGGTGCGGGCTTGCGCCAGTCGCCATAGCCGTTCTTCGGTGTCGGATAAATTCGGGTGTGCAGGAGGGAACCGGCGGCGTGAGAGGCGGTAATGTGCCGTAATGTCATGGGCTGTCTCGAGCTGCTCCATGAAAGGGTCGGGGCCTGCATGAGCTCTCGCGCATCATGCAGGCCCCGATGTGCTTCCTCATTTTCCCCACGCCAGATCAGCCGGATGGGGACGGTGTAAGAGTGCAAAGGGCGAGATCATGCCACTGGCGTAATTTCGAATCTGGGAGGGAGGGCGTGGGCCTGTGTGCAAGTGCTCAGGCTGCCTTTTCCGCCTCAGTGGGTTGGCTGGTGCGAGCTGGCGGAGAAGTGCGTTCGAAAGTGCCGTTTTCTTCGCACCACCCTCCTCGCCAGTTTACTGACGTCGGCTGTGACTACACACACGGAAGTAGCAGGAAAAAAAAACCTTATCAAGCATGTGCAACGTGCATATGTGTGTGTGAACAATCAAAGTACGTATTTGTCGCGAAATAGGTGAACTGTTGTGAAGACCTACAGCGTGAGCTGCTCCATGAAAGGGTCGGGGCCTTCACCGATTACTTCACCGGAGTAGTGCAGGCATACAAGCAGGATTGACGCCGCTTGTGTACAGGCCGGGAGCCGCCGAGCGAGCGCGGTGTCGAATTCCGACGTCAATCATCGGGCGGGCCGCGGAATGTCGTTCGTGGCCGCGAGGCACGCGCCAATTTTGCATGTTCGGCCGCCGCGATGTGGGCCAGGCGCGAACGTTTCGCTCGGACAAGCGGATTATAGGGCTGCCTATCGGAACGGGGCCACGCGCGGGCCCAGCATTGAACCAGATCTCGGGAGCCGCTTCGGAGGGCCGACCTCGGTGATGGTCTGTTTACGTTCGGCCGCGCGTTCTTCGCGAGACAATGGCCGCCGCCGATATATGAGGCGTGTAGCGCAACAAGTGCAGCAGCAGCAGCCTGCTCTAGTTGCGACCGCTTGGCGACTGCAACGCGTGGACGTCATCCTTGTCGCCTACGGCGCTCCGGCTCCGTCGTGCTCCCCGCACGTGTGAACCTCGGGGAGCTGCATTTTAGATTTACTCGGTTGCTGTGCCGGTTGTTCTGTGCGGTGACCAGTACCGGCTCGGCCATTGGCTGGTATGCATGCAGAAGGGACGCGTGTTCCAGTCGGTCGTGTTGTGTTCACTTAAGGTCCTCCGTGCCCCCACAGTCGGTGCGAGGGCCGTGAGCCACGGGGGGAAATGCGCGGCCCGCACGGTCAGCGTTGAGCTCGAGAGCAGCGGGGCCCTGCAGCCGTTCGGCCAAGCATAGCGTGGTCAAGCCCGGCGGCGGGCTGTCACGGCCATTGACGGTAGCGGCCTGTGCACGACTCGGCTGGCCGGCCGCCTGTTCGGCTCGAGGAAAAGCCGGCGCGGGTCAGAGCTGTCCGCGGCCGTCACGCGTCTCTCTCTGGGCAGCGCTCATTTGCGGTCATGACTGCGCCGCCACTGGCTCCCCAATGTCAACGGCGGGCGCCTTCGCTGTGGGCGACGCCCGTCATCGCCCGGCTGCGCTGACGCTTCCGGCAGCTACCGGTCCGGCGCGCCGATTTGTTTGCGCTGACCACTCCGTTTGGCTTCCGTCCGGACAAACGTTTTCGCCCGTCCGCTTCTGTGCTTTGGAGAGTGCACTGGCGCGTTCTATAGAGATCAGCTTTTTAGGTAGGCGCCTCGTGGACAGTGAAATGAAACATAGTTCGAGCGGAGAAGAGCTGTAAGCAATGCTCAAGGGCTCGCGCAAGTGCTGCGCCGAGGCAGAAATGGCGCGCCAAATGGCCCTTCCAGGGGAAAATTGCGCCACTGCATGCGTGTTGCGCGACTTGAGAAAAGTCCAAGAAGAAAAATCTCTAACTCCCTAGTGGCAATTGCCTCCTTAAATGGCGTCAGAAATGTTTGTACCACTGTATGGCGTGTGTTATCTAGTTTTGGCAACTGATCCGAGACCTGCAGTAAAATGTGAAGCGCCACCTGCACCACTGGTGTTGGACGACAGCCAGGTTTCGAATCGTACCGGCGTCCTTTATCCCTTCTGGCCAGATGGGTCGGTCCGAGAGCGTTGTTTCAGCTGCTGTGGTGGCACTGGACCGGTGTCGATGAGAAGCTTGTATGCGAATGAAGTATTTCGGCCTGCCCGCCGAGGCTGCAGTGTGGGGGGCACTTCTGTACGCGTTTTCTGCTCTTCCGTTTGAGCTAACGATGCAGCCATACGTTGTCACCGCCGGCATTGCCCTCAGTCTGATGCATGCAGTAGCCTCGCGTTTGGGCGATGTGCACGCACCCTGAATGGCCCGAAAGCGTAACAGTGAGTGAGCCCAAGAACCCAATTTCCACGCGCACTTGTGGCTACGGCGTAATCTGGAACACGGTGGAGAGAGTGGCTGCTCATCCCGCAAACACACGACCGACGCCGTTTAAGTTTGCAATGCGGACGTCTTTACTTGCTGCCCTGGACCTTATGCTATGCGGGGGCATTTCTCAGGATGTGGCCAAATATTTTGTGTATATCTGTTCTCGGATTCTGAGCGCTGCACAGTGGCAACCTTCGGGCTCCAGTTCGTGGGGAAGCTAAACCTTGGCTATGCCCTGAGTTCGGGCTTATTTAACGTGCATCAGCGTCTTCGTACGTCTCCTGCGTTGTTGTGTTTCGTACTCTGTCCTCGATTGTGCGTTGAGGCTGCTCAGCTTTGCTCTTCGGCGGTGTACCCTCGCTAATCGCCGCCTCCGGATCCGGGTGTGACGCGAGCCTACCGCTGGTCGTGTCCTTGCCCAGGCGCGGAGTGTTGTTCCGGCATCGTTCTCACAATCTTTGCGTGCAGCTCATTGCGCACTTGTGGCTCCTAATTGTTGCGAAGGGGGGTGTCGCTGGGGCGCCGTGGTCGTGACTCACGCTGTCGGCTGACCCTTGCGTCTCGGCCCCTTCCCCGCGCGGCGGCGGCGACCCCTTGCTTTTGGCGCTTCTGCCCCGTGTTGACATTTCCGGCGCACGAAGCGGCAGGCGCGCGCACACGGAAGCGGGTGACGTAAGGGAGGATCCCACAAGGAGGCCGCTCCGGAGGACAGCCGGCCGTGTCACGTCCGTCCGCTTAAGCGCGGCCCTTCTCTCGGTGGCGTTGCAGAAGCTCGGGCTCTTCCGCCCCCTCTGGGGATGCGCCGTCCACCACGTGGTTGCAGAGATGAGCGCCATGTCGAAGCTCTGTGCCTTTTCTCCCAGCACTTCGGCTTGGGGTCCGCTGTTTCGCGCTCGTGTTGCCATGATTACGGCGAACGTTTTTCGTTTTGTTTTCCTATAGAATAATAGGTCATTTCTCTCCACAAATCCAACGAGTACATCACCTCCGCTATCCCGCCTGCAGCCTCTTCCGAAGTGTCCCACTTCGCGTTCAACCTCCTACCTTTGAGTGAAAATATCCTATCATAATATTCTCGTGAGTGCTTACCTTATTCATCGCCGATTCGGCATCCTCGTAAAAACTGACAGCAGCCTCATCTGGGCGCATAGGCATGCACTAAGTTTATTTTGTACCTCTTATTTAGCTTGATCACAACAGCCGCTTACCATATCGGCAGTTCTGGAGAACTGTTCTGTGACAGTAGCTGGGGAAAATATTCCGCAAGATTACTTGAAATTCCCCCTCTTTATCACGTGACAAAGTGAAAAACCCGAACGGCCGCCATGCATGGAGAAACACCCCACCAGGCGGCGCTGGCGAGCTGTTGGGCGAGAGATTTTTTTTTTTTTTTAAATCTCGTCGCAGCTTCTCTTTTTGTAAAAATAAATCAACAGTGTATCCGCAATTAACTTTTAATATTACTTATTATCATCTAAACGCTCGTTGTGTCATGATGATTCTCCCGATTTTCAGACCTCTGGCGACGATACAACTCACTCGGCGAGCCGGCCCGCGTAAAGTGTGTTTCGGGAATACGCCTAGCTTAAAGTGCGTTCCGTGGGAAGTGTCATTCGCGCTTGCCGTTTAGCTCCTCCCGAATGACATATTAGCCGAGTGCGCTCCTTGGAAGTGAACGTAAATAGGCACGCATAGCGGAGGTGTAATTGCTTCCTTGCTTCATGTCCTCGGTTGCGCAGAATATTCCCGCAATACAAAATGTGAGAGCTCTCGCCTGTTCGTGGAACCTCGCTTTATGATGTATATGTTGTCTTAGATCTCCTCTAGTTGCTCGGCAAGGCCTACCCGCGCTCGACAGGCCGAGGTAATTACGTTGCTAGGTTTCAGTAACAGACGTACGCACGCATGCGCGCACGCAGGGTGTACCCCCTAAGATTTCAAATTGTAACCGCGCACTTTACTTTAGGCATGCTTAAGTAAAGTCGGTGTCGTCGGAAATGGTGTGGACCAAGTCAGGCTACTTCTTGTTCACCGCCTGATTAAGCTTTTTCTTTTGTGTCAATTAGAAAGATGTTTAAAGTGTCTTAATCACGGACAGTTTGAGTTTTTTTTTTTTTTTTTTTTTTTTTTTGCATGACATACTTTCGAGTAAGTCTTTCCCGCTCGAAGAAAGTCCTCGAACTGTTTTGAAAAATAGCCCGGGCGCTTATGAAGTCTCTCTGTGGTTTGGAGGCGAAAGCCTTCGCCACAATGAGACACTTCTTTACTGCTGCATCGTGTTTGCGACTCTTCTTTTTCTCCGTCTTTTGACGCGAATGGCTCCGACAGGAAGGCTGATCACCGCACTTCAATGCTGCAGCTTCCCCCAGTCAGAGCTCTCCTCCGCGTGCACCCGTTTTACGCACGTGCCGCCACGTGCCCCTGTCACGGCGCACGCATGTTCTACCCGTTCTACGCACGCCTGTCACGGCGCACGCACGATAGCGCTGTGGTTGAAGCATTTGACCGCTGCGCTGGCGACTCGGGTTCAAGTCCCACACGTACCGTACAGCGGTGACAATTTCGGTACTACTCGCGTTGACGACCACGGTCACTTCGCGTTTGATGAGACACGTCCGCTCGCGCTCCGTAACAGGAGCTCGCAGTACACGAACGAAGTCGCCCTGCATACTTGGGGAAAGCGCGAGGGCCGAGCACTTTTTGGTCGTGGGCTGTGATAACTGCTCGTGCGTTGCCGAGATTTGACACAGAGACAAGACACAGCACATCTGAAAAACGCTTCTTTCCGGTCGCCGACGAGGCGATTTTGCACTTGAAAACGTCGCGCCTAGAATCGTTGTGGCTGTGCAGAAGATGAGTAGCCCGACGTTATACGCACGCATTGTGGCAGCAGCAGGCAGAACCTACAAGGACCCATATATTGTGAAAAGAAATGTTTATCGGCCCGAATAGGGAGAGAGTACACGGGCACCTTGAAAACCATGGACGCTAAGTGGCGAATGAAGGGGACTGTAAGACTGACGACAAGCTACAAAACAGGAGGGAAAATTGGACCATCTGGGTCAACCAATTGGAAGTGAGGAGCAGGTACTACAAGGTGGGCAGAAACAGTGAAAGCCAGGGTGTCAATGGAAGTTTGTTAGGAACGGGGAAAGAAGCTTTTCACTGTAGTACAACAGGGAGCGCGTTGCTTATTTGAGGTCGGAGTTGACTGCCTGAGATCGAGGGGCTTACATTAGCAAATAAACTGTCGCAACTGGTTGGCACTTGTGTTCTGCGCTGTTGCAAATGTCCCGGCACAATGGAACATCGTAATGGAATGCCAAAATACCCATTCAGCCTGAAATGCAGGGAACATGGTGGGTGGTAGCGTTAGCTGGCCTGCAGCGGAGATGTGGTAGCAAAATGTGATTAGTGTCCTGTAGGGGAAACAGCAGGGAACATACGGCGACATGCACATCGCAACCACACGTCTGTTTAAAAAGGATCAACAAGTGTTGGCGCGCACGGGCCAGCCGTCACCCTGTTTCAAGCCTGTTTGAAGTCTTTAGGCATCATCAGTGGCACCACACCTAGTACCGCTCGGTCTCCCATTCTGCATTTTTTGTGCCCCTCAGTTCATCACACAGGTTCCGATAAAAGTGACAGTCAGTCTGAGCCTCCTCTAAAATAGTTGCTTAAAGGGCACTTCCATGATTTCTTCAATGTGGAAATGTGGGCGGAGGATGAGACGAACGTTTTGATTTTTTGTTGTACGGTCATTTGCGCGCGCGCACCATGCTGTCGACTCTGGGCGCGCGCGCCTTCGTCGCTGCGTGCTCGTGGCGACACGCCCTCAGAAGTTGTTGAGCGTCAAAAGGCGCGCCGAGCGGGTGCACGTCCCGACGGGGGCCGCGTGTTGTTCCGGTCGCCAGCTGACCCAGATTGGGAGACGCTCTTCTTGGTCGCCTATCGCGGGCTGCTGCCGAATGTCGAAAGGCCCGCAGGAGCGGGTCGGCAAACGGAAGCTCCGAGAAGAAGCCGATTGACCCCCTTCCGTCAGGAGAAACGGCGGCGCGACAGTGCAGCCGCCACCGACGTGTGAGGCGGCCTTTCGAAATGACCGAACGTCGCTCATGGGACGAGGACGCGCGGGTTGCGCACGGCGAATGCGAGTTGGGGGCTTTCCGAAACCCAGGGGCGTTGCTTCAACTCCGGCTGCTGCGGGACCAGTGGCGATATGGCGAAACCTTTTCCCTCAAATGTGACCTTTACCGTCCCTCCTGCCTGTAAAATTTGTCTGCGTTGCGAGCACTGAAGGGCCCCATGTTGTATTTTTTTTTTACTTTTGGTTGTAGTTGTTACGCGTTTACCCTTAATTGAGGACATGGTTATCGACTTTGTGATGCTGCTTTAACACTCCGAAATCACGGGGTTTTTTACGAAAGGGAAAAATAGAAGGGTTACAAGAGGAAGCTTTTCTTTTGTGCGCGGGGGCGCACAAAAAAAATTACCTCTCTCTCTCTCGCGCGCGCGCGTGCAGAGAGAGAGAGAGAGAGAGAGAGAGAGAGAGAGAGAGAGAGAGAGAGAGAGAGAGAGAGAGAGAGAGAAGGGGGGGGGGCTATGACAAGGGGACCTAAAATATGTTTCGCGTCGTGTTCGTTGAATTGTGCCTTTAGTGTAGACACGTGTCTGCTTCGGCGTGTTTGTTGCAAGAGAACTGCACTGTAAATATGGGCCCAATGCTTCAGTGTTTGACCCCCTACAGATAGTTCAGAAGTTGTCCGCCTAAGATCCAACTCAGTGGCCTGCCTTGGGCTCAAAATGAAGCACCAGGCCGTCGCTTTCCTGGAGATGATTTTAAGCGGCTGTAATTTCCTAACAGAAGGCGAATTCGTTTTCTGTTCAAAAGTTCTCACACGTGCGTGCGATTATTCAGCTTCGCTAGTAAACAAATGGAATTGTGATTGCGACCTTTCATGTCGAGCGGGGTTCATTTCAGCCTTCGCGTTCTTTTGGGCGAATTTGCATAAGCTCGGCTCCGGTCTTTTTCGTTACACGAACCGTTCGGTGCGCGGATGTTCCGGTGGATGGACGTTCCGGCGCGAAGTGCGATCGAGGCATGCGAATTATTGACGAATTTCTGACGAACATTTTGAATGGTTGAAAGCCAAAAGCCGTTCAATGTAATTATTGACAACTCAAGTACAGCCAGCCTTACGGGCTCCGAAATCTGCGTACATTATCCTCTTCCAGGCACTTCGGCGTATAGCGCCTCTCAGGAAAGAAAGGATGGCACCTGGTCAATCAAGCTAAGCAGGAGCACACAAGGGCAATCGTGGCTTGACTTTCCCACTGATATGGTTCAATTTTTGTTTTTAGTTGCAATTTCCGAGACAGAAGTGTGGCGGTCTGCCCAAAATGTTAGACCAAAAAGATAGTGTATGCATACCTTATTTAAAACACGCGCATTGCGACGTGCAGAAAATAGGTGGTCCAAAAAACAAAACAAAAAAACAAAAAAATCGGAAGCCGGGGTTCGCGCTCCTGCAAGAAAGGGAAGAAGCGGTGCGAGAGGAGGGTTGGAGCAGCGCGCTGGAAATGGCGATGGCTAGCGAGCAGAAAGAGCTTCAAAGCGTGCTACTCATGGTGCGGATCAAGCGGTGACGGGTGCGGCTGCAAAGTTCAACAAAATGTGCAACAGTAGATCACCAGAAGGCCCAACCAGGGTTTCGCCTTCACATTCTTGAAAAGTTCGGAGTATCCGCCGAAATTTTACGGTGAAGCTGTCTGTGGCTTAGATCCAGTATATCGTCTCTGGCGACAGACCGAGCGTAGATGCATAAAAAGTGAGGTCTAGGGCCTCCATACTCTGATATAAGACGGCTTATAATGCCCCTGAAATATGTCTTCCCAGCAATGCATTGGTGCGTAGAGGCGAAGCCGCCTTTAGAATACCCGGTCGAAGCTTGACCTTCGTAAGCTGGTTTTTCCACATTGTGTGTTGCACAATGAAGCGTGGCTATCTGCGCAGGGAGTATGGTTACACCGCCTCCGCCTTTTTCCCGAGTTGTGTATACTCCTCGCCACGCGCCGCGTCTCTCTCTCTCTCTCTCTCTCTCTCTCTCTCTCTCTCTCTCTCTCTCTCTCTCTCTCTCTCTCTCTCTCTCTGACATTGCGCAATGCCGCGTGCTCTTCGGCGGTCACTAGCGACGTCATTGTCTGTACCCACCAATCGTGTGTGTCCTTAGTCTGTGAAGTAGAAGTTACACCACTGTCCTTAAATTCATCGTAGCAAACCATCCGTACAGCTAGACGCCAACATAGCAAAACCCAGCACAGTGCCACCTTCGCTGGACTTCCGTCTTAACAGGGTGGAAGGGCTCTGACTTTTAAAGACGATAGTCTTCCTTGGGCTACTTAAACACCGAATTTTTGGTCTGTCTGTGTGAATGTGACTCGATTCAGCCACCCAGCCAAAGTGAAACAAATTGCGCAACAGTCTTATAATACCCACAGCCAAATCGAAGCGTCTAATTCCGGTGTTCATGTTCATACTTTTCAACGTTGTTGAAGAAGAACAAGACATTACGTAAGGCAGAAAATCAATACATGAGTGATATTTGCAGTGTTCCTTTATTAAAAAATTCACGGATGCTTGGTTTTTGCGATAGCAAATGAAATACTACATCAACTGTAGAAAGCCGTCGCATGCTGTTACCCGCGCTACTATATCTCCTGGCGACATTTAAGAAATCAAATGGCAACAGCAATTAAATGTTCCACTCGATAGGTTCCGCGTTCCGCTTGGAACGCTCGTGAAGTAGGGCAACGTGGTTCTATAAACGTTGTAGTGGGGTGCCTTAATTTACGCGCGTCTCCGCCGTACGGCAGCGCTGGCATCGAGGCACCCGACTTGGAGCAGTGGAACGCGGTTAATTTATATTGACTTGAACAGACCTCTAGCGTGTTATCTTGGGAGGAACGAGACGAAAGAGGAACGCCATGAGAGGTGAACGGGAAAGAGAAGAGGTGAATTTACTTGGCAGGGGCGCCAGTCGACTATCGTCTTCCGTCGACATTTGCAACGAAAGGAGCAGATCCGGCACTGGCCTTATTGTTTTCGACACCGTGTGTAACACTAGCCATGCACCCAGTAAGCACTGATATTGTGAGGCTGCGCCCGCGCGTGGCATGGCGTATACCATTTCGTTTCCTGCTTTCTGCCTAGGGACTTGGGTCAAAGATGAATTTGTTGGAGTAGTGTGGTATTGCCTTCGCTTTGACTTCAGGCGTTTCCTTTAAATTTCCCGGAGCAGTATCTTGCACTGATCAGTGGTAACCGTTAACACTAGTGTATTTTCGGTTTTTAAAAAAAATGTTTGGATGCGCTGGAAAGATGCATCCGGTTTGCGATCTGGTGTTGGTGCGTAATTTTCCCACGAAGGGCTCCGTGCTCTTGGCGGTGACGTGAAACCATGTTGGCGAGGAATGTGCTGTCTTGCCAATGTGTCCTGGTGCGGGATGTAGCGTTGTCTGTCCGCAACCTGCATTGCGACAGGCACAGCGGCAAGGCTAGCCTTGTATTTCGGGGACCTGGATACTCCCTTACAAAAATGCTTTTTTACATTCTGTAGACGTTCTGTTGACATCCTACCAACTTTATTGCTATCCTACATACTCTTACATTCTATTGACAGTCGTCTGTAAAAAGTCTACTGAATGTATGTTGACACCCGTCTGTTGACTGTTGTATGTAGAAAGTCTACTTAATTCACGTTGACATTTGTCTGTTGACGGTTGTATATAGAAAGTCTACCTCATTTTTGTTGACATTTGTCTGTTGACGAGCTTCTGTAGGATGACCACTAAAAGTGTTTTGACACGCTTTGTCTCAAGTTGAATTTAACGCAAACATCTTTTTCCGTCGTCCTGGAGTCCGATTTCAATTAATTCATATTGTTTTTTGCTAAATACCAGGACAGGGTCACAATATTTGGGGACAAACTATTTACTTGACTTTAACCAAATTACGTTACTTTGTTTGAATCAGGTTTTAAACACACACACACACACACACACACACACACACACACACACACACACACACACACACACACACACACACACACACACACACACACAAACACACGCGCGCCCGAGCGCCTGCACGCACGCACGCACGCACGTACGCACACAGACACACATACTCTCTCTCTCTCACACACACACACACACACACACACACACACACACACGTATCTTTCTCTCTCCCTCTCTCTCTGCATGTATCTTCACACTTGTGCAGCCCGAGAAAAAAAAAGTAGCAAAAGGGAGCAACTTTCACTGTTCGTACCTCGAGCCGCGCAGTTTCTCCCTCGGAACAACCAGTTCGTCCCTCAGCCGCACGGGTTGGTACTTCACGACCCGCTCGCTTTCACTCTTCACGGTGATCAACATGACTATTCAGCGGTTCCGAACAAGCGCCAGCCAGCGGCATCAACCACGCGCAACCGCTCGTCACTGTGTTTTGATTTGCGCAAGCTAAGTGCCATGCATGGTTGAAAGGAACGAATTATGCCAGTAAATATTTCGCGACAGACTACTGGACGTGTCTCCAACAACGGCGATAATCTAAAATCGCCTGCTATGCCCACCTAATACGGCCGGCGCAGATGTTATGGTCGCTCTCGGCCAACCGCCAGCGGCGCCCCTCCCTCTTTGCGTACCTCCGGGAGAAACGCGTCAATCACCGGAGGCAGCCGAAACACGGCGCGCAACCCATTCCAGATTTTCGTTTTGTTTAGTTACAGCTTGCAACAATAAAGTAAACATGAAGATATGTGCAATTGCTTACGTTCCAGTGTTTCGCGGTATTATATTTTGGAAATAATAACGCGTAGTTTTGTAAACATGCAATGAGAGGCGCGCCTCACCGCGGCATCGGCATCCCGCGGCTGGCGGGTATATATACATGAAGTGCACTGTTAGCATTTGTGCGGTGTCGGTGTCCTGCTTGCAAGCGCTTGTGGTTTTTCGGATGTAGTACGTTTGTGAGCTGGGGTTGTGTTGATTGTTGTGTTGTGTTTCAGAAAGTGCGCGTGTGGATGTGTGGCTCCGCAAAATGTGAACCCTCGCAGACGAGGTTCCCGAGGCCTAATCTGTTTCTGCTTTCTTTTTTTTTTTTCATTTTTGCTCCCACTAAACGATCTTTTAAAGGGCAATAATGACGACGTTCTATTAAGCTGTATTGACACCACGGTCTAGGAATGGCCGGCTTTTCTCACTGCATCACGTTTCGAATATCCTGTCAGAAACGCTTCGGTTAGCAACAGCGATTGAGTATAAAGTCTACAAAAAACTTTCTGTAGAAAGTCTACAGAAACGTTTCAGTTCAAACACGGTGGCCAATGGTTGACAAAAAGTTGGTAGGCTGTTGCTAGGAAGTCTATAGACAGTAAGTAGACAGTCTACTCAATGTTGGTAGCTTTTGTCGACTTTTGTCAACAAACATTGAACTCAATGTTGGTAAAAATTTTTATGAGGGCTTGCTTGCAGTACCGGGCAAGTAATAAAACTCGCGCATTGGGAGCCTGCACTTCTTCTTTACCATATCTCGATAGTATCCTGCCATCTATTTTTCAGAACTTGCGTATTTTGTTAAACAGGTTTTATTAATGTCCTTAATAAAATATACTTAGACCGCATTACCGGCCCGCTCCCTGCCAGCTTCGCTCTGACTCGGCCGGCCATGTCAGAAGGTAGCCGACCTCTGCTCGAGACTGAGGCGTGGACGTCAACTCTGTCGCGAGGATGCGCCAAGTTGGACAACGTTCTTCACAAATTGTCACCGGAGGTGGCGGAAGAAGTGTCGTCAGGCGAAAATACGGGGTCCCAAGGGGTGTTTACTGCGGTGATATCTGACCACGGCCGATATTTACGGGCTGCAGACGGAATAAGTTTTCTGGCGTGTTCATTGTTAAAATCGTGCGTACGTTCAAGCGCGAACAATATTCGACCTCTGGCTGGTCCGTGATTCGCTGTTGTCCCGACAACCTGGTGCACCGAGTGCCGGCATAAATATGACCCGACAAAAGTGGCTCGGAGGGAAAGAAGAGGAGGCCGTCGCTCGCCTAACTATCGATCAGCCCCACTG
The DNA here is from genome assembly GCF_048455015.1 of Haemaphysalis longicornis. Taxonomy (NCBI): domain Eukaryota; kingdom Metazoa; phylum Arthropoda; class Arachnida; order Ixodida; family Ixodidae; genus Haemaphysalis; species Haemaphysalis longicornis. Next base: position 332,502,084 of record NW_027526203.1, on the reverse strand, counting down.
GAAACGGCCAACGTGTAATCGGTTTGTTCCCGCGGCTGGCCTTTTCTCAAAACCGGTGCCCTTGGCACTGGGAAGGCTCTCCTCACCTTCGCAGCGAGATTTAGTCTAGTCGTGTCCTGCGGTCGGAAGCGCTTTCCTTTCCGTTGATCGCGCGTTGCTCTCTAGGTCAGCCGGACCATTTATCACGGAGCCATTGACGGCGAGCGAGTATTCCAGGGGAAGCGAAAAGAAAAAAAGGGCGGAGGGTGAACGACCGTGTCGGCCGCCGCGAGTGTTCGCGGTCTGATTCCCGTGGGCAAAGTATTGTTTACGCAAGAGCGTCGAAGCGGTGGGCGCGCATTTTGTGCTTCTCCACGAGGAAAGAAAAAGTGAAACTTGCGTGAGCCTGGCCGAAAGGAAAGCGGTCCGGCGCTGCTGTCACGCTCTGAATGCGTCGTGCGCAGCGGATCCCCGCTATAGCGCGCGCATTTGCATAAGCGCGCCACTGGAAGCGGCCCCTTGGCGTGGAAGGTTGCCTCCAGGCTTGGGCGGTCGCCCTGGGGCCGCGTTTCCACGAGAAGAAAGCGCCTATCCCGCGGGAAATCTTCCTCCGACGCTAATCCTCCGCGCCCGGCAAAGCGCATCGCTGGCGTTCTCACGAAAGCGCCGTTGCACTCGTGCCCCTGGCTTTCGCCGCGTGCGACGGCGAGCAGTTGCCGGTGCTGGCTCTCGGGCAGTGCTCACGCTTTGACAAGCTGCCGCTATTTGACACTCCGTCCGGCCGCGTGTCCGACGGGGACGTTTGGCTGCGCTCGAGACGGCGTTCCTCGCCTGCAAGGCGGACTTCCGCTCGCAGCCACCACCTGGAGTGGTGTCCTCGTTTTGGCGCCCCATTGTCTCTTGTGCCATCTGGCCCTCTTTTTGGCCGCTATCTGACCGGCTTTTTATAGCGCTGGCCGAGCCTCTCGGATCTGGGGCGAGCGTGCCCGCGGCGTCCGAGAAGCGCAAGGTTAACGACACGGAGAGGGGGCTCCCCTAACCAAGGGCAGGGCCCAATCTGATCGAACGGGCCCGTTTCTTTACCGGTTCTCGCGGCTGCTGCCGCCGCCGCGGTGCCGGGTACTGCACTGCCTCCTTCGCCCGCGACGCCGATGGCTGGCACTGGGTGCGCGCCGCTCCGCCGCCGGTTCATCATACCTGCCCGCGAGGCTCGCGCAAGCCGACGAGCCCTTCTCCGCGGAGCTCGGGCTGCATGACGTTGTGCTAGTTAGTGATAGTTCATTGTACGCTCTTTTCATTTAAAGAGAGAGGCCGTGCGACCTTGTTATTTACCTTTCGTCTCCCCCTCCCCCGAAACCATTCTTGCCGCTCTGGAAAGCGCCCGTGGCAACAAGGGAAAAGAACTGTGAATGGGGAAGTTTCAGGGATCGGTGCCCTAGCCTTCGGCAAGTTATTTCGGGTGTTCTTGTTTCGCAGTTAACGATACCGGGAGCCAGGGACAGAAAATTCTCGTTATGGCAGGTTTGCGCGCTTCCAGTAGTTTTTGCTCGACCTTTTGTGGGCGTTGTGAAACAAGAAAAGGACACAAAAGCAATGCTTGTAAGGTAATCACCACGTGCAGGTGCGAGCACACACGCGACGTTATCTTATCGAAGCGCAAAATAAGAGCCGCGGTGGCTCAGTGGCTAAGGCGTTGCGCTGCTTAGCACGAGGTCGCGGGTTTGATTCCGGGCCGCGGCGGCCGTTTTTCTGATGGAGGCGAAAAGCAAAAACGCCCGTGTGTACGAGATTTCGGCGCACGTTAAAGATCCACAGGTGGCCAAAATTAATCCGGAGCACTCCACTACATCGCGCCACTTGCTACGAAAAAGCTGTAATGATGCGCAGAGTCCGATTTAGCTGTGAAAAATAGCTTTTGTAAGCGGCGACTAACCTTCAGTGGGCTGGATCTAAACATTATTACGTCTTCTAGTGGACGATGTCTTGTAAAGGTGTGGTAGTTACGTGCTGAAAAAGATAATACCATAAATATTCTGAAGCGGAAAAGGAAAAATCAGTCGCAGCACTTTGCTGATGAATAGAATTACTTCATAGTTGAACTGATTCACTTTCATGAATTTTGCGATGCCTGTCTGTATTTTACCCAATTTTGGTGCGTAAATTTTAAAAGCTGGTAATAACGCATACTGTAAGTAACCCAACCTCTTTCGCCGCGACCTAATCGATATGTTTATAGAGCGTGACACGTTGTATCTAAAGAAGATCACTTAGATGTATAAAGGTACAGTCAAAAGCTTTATGACAGTAAACACGGGAGCGCGTGCGGCTCCGTACGTGCAGAGCGCTCTGGTGAAAGGCTGCGCACTCTCACAGTTTGTACATTTAGTGGACTCCCTGAAAAAGCAAACTTCCATCACGGCATGATCGCGTGAAGGTAGAGCACTTTTTCACCCGATCGGGGAGCGAAAAACAAACGTTTCAAAATACCTGTTTTTTTTTTGTTTTTTTTTTTTTTTTTTGCTTGATGATAGAAAGCTCTAATCTACAAGGGCCTTTCCTGCAATCGCTTCCAGGTATACGTAACTACCGCAGCAGACAACCGTGCGATCAAGCGCTAAACGAACAAATTAAGGGGGGCGCCAGCCCGTCGCTAGAGCGCGCTGCATGTAGTGAGCGGCACGCGCTCCCGTGCTCACTGTCATAAAGCTTTCGACTGTAATATCTATAGTAAGATTCCTTAGATGAGCAATCAACATTGGAAGAGGGTGAGCCCTGAGCAAATGACAAGCGTTAATCTCGTAGACGTTACACCAAATGCGGCAAATGCATTACTCCGGCCGATCTGCTTCACCGCAATGGCCTCCATTGACCAAGAAGGGTTATCAGCGAGGCAGTGCGTTGCGGTAGTTGGTGCGGCATCTTGGGTTGACGCGCCAGCAAAGGGAAGTTCGGTAAATGGCTATAGCTTACTATTTGGCTAAATAGTGGGGCCCGGACGAAGCTGTTCGCATGCGAGATGTTGTGAGAGCAGCTTTGGGATTGGCCGGTGCCCGTGGTCGGTTGGTCCCCTCGAAAGGCGAGAATATCTAACGCGCCGTCTAGTAATCGTGAACCGCTGTTATAACAGTCGTGGTAATCTGGGCTCTGATCTGCATAGTTTAAGACGAAGTGCGCAATGCCACAGCGCTGGTCACATTTTGCCGAAACACGGCCCTGTCATTCTCCGAATTTGCCCCAAAACACCCCATTAGATACTCGCTCGTTGCTTTCGCCACAGTGACCAGTAGCCGCAGTCAAAAGGGCAAAGTCGGCCCGTGGCCTCCGCGATTTGCTGCCGGCGGCGCGCCGCGCCGCCGGTAGCCGATCGCGGAGGCCACGGTCGGCCAATCACGAGGTCGCGCACACGAGCCGAGGCGATGATGTGGTCTGTGCATAGAATCTCGACATGCAGGCATGACATTTCGCATTGTGTTATGTCACAGAATGGATACCGTTTTAAGTCGGATTGTATGTTGGGCTTCGTTATTCTTCGAAATTGCCCCTCTCGGGCGCAACCATTGGCATTGCGGCCAGGGCGACCCACAGAACGTTTTTAGAGCGGCTTCGCGGGGGCTGGTCATACAGGTCTGCTGTGGCGAAACAAGCCGGCGGGAACCTTTTAGCATGCAGGCGGTGGGCGTGGTCGCCGTGAACGTTGATTTTATTGTACAGTCGAAAGCTTTATGACAGTAAACACGGGAGTGCGTGCCGCTGAATACATGCAGAGCGCTCTGTGAGAGGCTGGCGCGCTCTCGCAGTTTGTGCGTTTAGCGGCCGCACTCCCTGAAAACGCTTTATCGCGCGGCTGCCTGCTGCATTAGTTGCGTCACGGAAGAAAACGCATTTTTTATCACCCAATAGGCAGCGAAAAGCCGACGCTTTAATGCGTTTGCTGGGTTTCGCGCTTGATAAAAAGCCCCTCATCGGCACAAGTATTCTCTGGAATCGTTCCCAGGTCTCTAACGTAGCTACCGCAGCAGACAACAGCGCAATCAACCGCTTTCGGGGAGTGGATCCGCCGAATGTACGAACTTCGGAAGTTCGTCATCTCATCGCTAGCTCTGCATGTACTGGGCGGCACGCGCTCCCGTCATAAAGCTTTCGACTGTACGAGACTTAGTGTACAGGCGATGCTAGCATTCGTGTAATCGGGGTGTGCTGGTCGGGGGTGTGCTGGTGGTGAAAACTAGGGCAGAATGTGCACGCGCAAAAATAAATTCCGAACTCTTTTGTTCCGTGTTCAGCAAGTATCGATTGAACAGTGCTTTCTGTCAGGATTGCTTTAGCTTTTCAAGGTGCTCACTAAAGGGACACGGCGATATAGATTCAGAATATCGAGGTAATTCAGCGGATATTGAATTCTTTTTGTTTGTTTTAATCTGAAATTGCGGTCTTAATACAGCTCCGAAATATCGTACTTCGGAAGCGGGCAACATGAGCCATAACACTGCAAACTAAAGGGGTAAAAGTATTGCGATGAGAGCAAACTCCGAGATATGGTAACTTGTTGGTCGAAGTCGTTGCAGTGTATGGAGCTCGGACACCGGTAATATCATCGTCCATTAATTTATATTCGAGGCGCCTCCCTACAAGTCTGCAGCGGAGATAGTTGGCGATATCATTGATTGCTCAATACTCAAAACCCCCGTGATGTCGTTGGCGAAACCGCCAGTTGATTGCCCCGTATTCAAAATTGTCGTATCTGAGTGTGGAGTATATGGTTGGCGGTATCATCAGTGGGTCTATATTCGAAGCCTACGTATAAGGAGCCGATATACGGTTGGCGACGTAATCAGTTGCTTTATATTCACGGCCCTTCATGGCATGAAGCCGAGGTATCCTCGGCGATACCATTATTCATGTGCTAATCCCCTTTCGATAAATGGAGAGCTGAGATACGATTGGCGATGTCGTCATTAGCGTCATATTCGCAATACATGGAAAGCAAGGGAAGCAATGGACTCGCTGCAGTGGGAAGGTTGAATGATTCGGTTATTAGGTATTACAAAATTGTGGACTTGCTGCTATCTGCGGCGTCCCAAAGGCTGCGGCGCGCTGCAGTTCCGAACGGAACTCCTTTCACTCCTTTCCCGCACGCCCTCGCACTTTTGGCGCCGTCTTACGGGGAATCGTTGCCGTCTTGCGGCCGCGGGCGGTCGGCAGTAGCGCAGGGTCGTAGAAGCGCTCCCCACAAAATCAACTCGTGACAAATGAAAACTTCATTCTCGGAGCAAGCCATCGAAGGGTTTCTTTAACGCGGGGTTTCTTTATCAGTCAGAATAAGTGAGTGCACAATTAGTTCGTCGCTGAAAATAACCGCAGTTAGATGCCTCTCGCGGGTACCTACAAGTGCCTCATTGACACTTCAATGGTTTGGACAATACCTCTCGAGTTAGCTCATTAAATTACAATTAATTAATTAAATATCATTGACGAAAAAAATTACGTCCCGCTGCTCCACTGTAGTAGAAAGAAACATTATGCACTAGGGTTTTTTCTTGTAACGCCAGGGGAATCTTTTTATGTTGAAGAATGCATGATATCTGGGACACCCTGTATATAGTGGCTGTGAATGCGGCCAGTGGGAATTAAAAAACAGGTTGTTGCGTCGCTGAGGGAGGAGACGGCGCGGCTGTGCGGCAGTCCGAACTGAGGCCTGACGTTAACGTCGTCAACCGGTGCAAGCAGCTCGATATACAATGCGTATGGCGTTCCTTGGCATGTCGTATGCGCAATGTTCAGGTCACCAATGTTGAGCGAAAGTATTGGACGTTAGGCCTACCGTCTCAATTTGAGTTCTAGCGTCTTCAACTAGTACGGGGATGAGTACTCATTGTACCAAGCTATGGTAGTGCCGGTTGACATCGCAAGACCTCAAAGCGGGGCGATAGTCCTTAGCTCCGGCGCATAGCCGACAGTTTCTGCTGTTGTAGCCTTGTTACATACCCACAGACTAGCACATACACGTAACGGTGTGTATCGGACAGCGCTTCATAAGAAATCTGCCTGCCCGTACCCTGCATACTGGCGCAGGTGGAATAAGAAGACGCGCGAATCCAAGTTGCTGCTGCTGCTGATAACGAGTACACGTTCGGAAATTCCTCAGAATTGCCGAACGTAAGTAGTGTAGTGTTGATTTTTTTAACATGTTTTCTCACATCGCGTTTACGAAATGAGGGGGATGGGGGGGGGGGGGGGGGGTAACAATACTACACTCTTACGGTGTGTTTCGTACCCAGGATTTGGGCTGTTAATGCGTGTTCGTCTCCAAATTCGTGGGGCCGCGAGTACTGCAGTTGCCATGGGCGTTCTTCGCGCTCAACTGCGTGACGAGCATGGGCCGTCGACGGTGGTTAAAAGGTTGACGGTACAGGGGAGGGAGGTGCTTTAGTTTCGACAAAACAGAGTACACTCGTGGCGTAACCGTTGCTCCTGCTTTGCTTCCCTGCTACCTTTAGCGTGTGGTCCCTTGCGTAGGCCCCGCAGTTTCCCTCACAAGGCAGATGTCCTTAGTGCTATGCGACGCCCGAGTCTCTGGTCCAGTCCCTTTGCTGTGATTCGAATCTTGTAGGAAAGACGATATCCCCCTTTGTTCGTCGCCCGTGTTTTGATCGCTACGTGCTTCTGCTTTCGTCTCACGTGACGCTGTTCTCTCTCTCTTTTGCAGGTAAGTACCACTACAGCGCTCCTTTTCCAAATGTATCGTGCGTTGCGTCATTTCGTCGCTGGGAGAGGTTTTGGTGGGGTTCACGTGGCCCTGCACTGCAACGTGAGTACCACTGCGTGAGGTGCAGGGGTTTTGTTTCTTCTCTGCTTCGTTGACACTCCACCCTAAAGAAGCAAGTTTCTCTAAAATCAAAGGCCAACAATGCACTTCACTCGGATTCCGAGTCAAGAGGTCCAACGCGTCAAAAGGTCCAATATTAGATCTCTTGTCTCTGGATCTCTTGTCTCGTTGGACCTCTTGACTCACCGTGGACCTTTTGACTCGCTGGATCTCTTGACTCGTTGTACCTCTTGACGAGGTAAGGCGAGTCAAAAGGTCCAACGAGTCGAGATGTCCAAGCTGCAACAGATCACCGCAAGCCCACGGGTAAAGTAAAAGAACCAAGAACCGACAACCAAACTTTCCAAGAAATCCGAAACCCAAGACGCATCGCGGAGCGCCTGCGGGGTCGGCCCATACGGGAGAGAGTTTCGCCCTCACCCGGGAACTTTGTGTGGGACACTCTGCCTTGTGACCTCGGCGAAGAAGACGTGCTGCGTCTGTACGTGTTAAAATAGTTTTTCTTTTTTCTTTTTCATTATATTTATCCCCCTACTCCCGTGCTGACATCGTTGTTAAATGTAATTCAGTCAAAGGAAGCGATAACACAAGCTTTGAAAGCGCACCCAATGGACTGGCAGCGCTACAGTTACAGTGGGAGCAATTTTCATGTCACTTCGTTACTCTTTGCGGCAGCTGAAGTCAACCCCTCCGTCGCTTTTCGTGCGGTAAGACTGGCGCTCGAGGGGAGGCGGAAGCTAGTCCAATCAGTATACCCATCACAAGCAGCCATTGATCGCAATGTGGACCCGCATAACAAAAAATGACCAAATATTTATTACTGGGACATTTTATTGGATCCAGCCATTTTATAAAATAAGCTGAAAGGGTTGATGTATCAAGAACGGGTGCACGGTAAATTACAAATGGAGAGGACAAAAAAAGCAAGGCTCGTTGGACCTTTTGACCCCATTTGGACCTTTTGACTCTGCTGTCAAGGGGCTATTGGATCTCTTGGCCAGAAGCGCTTCACTCGGTCGCATGGGCGTCAGCATGGGGGTTAAAAGGAGCGCTTCCCCCCCCCCCCCCCAAGACAGCCCACCCATTGCCCCGCCCCTTCGCCCTCTCCCTCTTCCCCTCAATACAGTGGGTTTTCCCCCTTCAAGACAAAATCCTGCCGACGCCCATGCTTGGTCGTTTCCCTCGCGGCGATTCGATTACGCAAACAACTGACTCTCTTCTTTCTCGATTGGCTCTGTTGCTTTGTTGAAGTCTAATTATTTTTAAATAGCATGCCAGTTGGCTGCCGCGCATGTCAAGCCGACCTCTCGCGCTCGGCGCGCATCTACATGCACTGTGTTGAAACTTGAAACAGAGAAGCATTCGTGGGATAAATGAGACAGTTAGTACTGACGCTTAATGAACGGCTTTTTTTCTTCTTCTTTTTTTTTTTTTTAATGCACCATTGAGTCGCCCGACTCGCAACGTACTTGGCACGATCGCATTCGCTCGTCGCAAATTCACGCCTACATCCTTTGGGAGTCGGATACGAGGTGTACCCGCGGCGATCCTCTGGTTCACTTCAGCGTCTCGCCTTAATCCGGTTATTCCCTCCACCGGTGCTGCGCGCTTCTGGTGAAGAGGTCGAATGAGTCAAGAAAGAGGTCCAACGAGTCAAGAGGTACGAGTCAAAGGTCCAATTTAGGTCATAATAGGTCAAACGGTCCAACGAGCCTTGCTTTTTTTGTCCTCTCCATTTGTAATTTACCGTGCACCCGTTCTTGATACATCAACCCTTTCAGCTTATTTTATAAAATGGCTGGATCGAATAAAATGTCCCAGTAATAAATATTTGGTCATTTTTTGTTATGCGGGTCCACATTGCGATCAATGGCTGCTTGTGATGGGTATACTGATTGGACTAGCTTCCACCTCCCCTCGAGCGCCAGTCTTACCGCACGAAAAGCGACGGTGGGGTTGACTTCAGCTGCCGCAAAGAGTACCGAAGTGACATGAAAATTGCTCCCACTGTAACTGTAGCGCTGCCAGTCCATTGGGTGCGCTTTCAAAGCTTGTGTTATCGCTTCCTTTGACTGAATTACATTTAACAACGATGTCAGCACGGGAGTATAGGGGGATAAATATAACGAAAAAAAAAAAACTATGTTCACACGTACAGACGCAGCACGTATTCTTCGTCGAGGTCACAAGGCAGTGTGTCCCACACAAAGTTCCCGGGTGAGGGCGAAACTCTCTCCCGTATAGGCCGACCCCGCAGGCGCTCCGCGATGCGTCTTGGGTTTCGGATTTCTTGGAAAGTTTGGTTGTCGGTTCTTGGTTCTTTTACTTTACCCGTGGGCTTGCGGTAATTTGTTGCAGCTTGGACATCTCGGCTCATTGGACCTTTTGACTCGCCTTACCTCGTCAAGAGGTACCATGAGGCAAGAGATCCAATATTGGGGCTTTTGACGCGTTGGATCTTCCGACTCGTTGGATCTTCCGACTCGTTGGACCTCTTGACTCGGAATCGTGCTGCGGGCGACCGACCCAGCCAAACGACGACTGGCGCTGATCTGCCCGTTTCCGCTCTTTATTGCAGGGGTCAATTAGAAATGAGTTTAGTAACCTAAACGAACACAAGCGAGGCGTTCCTATCGCAGCAAAGGCACGTAGCGGGGCCGTAATACCAGCGTTGATGCATACAGGAGCGATGCGAAGATATAGTCGCGAAATGAGGCGTGCGCTGAAACGGCCGTTTTGACTTTCGGTGTCACGGCATACCTGTCGGCTCGACCCGCAAGGTCGTCTTTCTCCATCTCTTTCGGTTGTTGACTCTAAAGCACTTCTATTTAAATTTGATGCGCGATTTTTCACCGCTTCCGGGGCACTTTTCGTATTGTGCATAGTAATTTACTCGCGCCTCGGCAGAACGCTGCTGATTTCGCATAGATTTCCCTCATGTTCTGCATCGCCGTCGCGTCTCCTGGCCTGATCCCAAACGCTGGCCAAGGTTCGCACGGATCATTGGCTACGGCTTCTGTTCTGCGGTTGAAACTCTTGTTTGTGGCGCAAGCATCACCGGGTAGGTGGCGCCCGCGCCTTACATTTTATTACGCCTGGTCACGGCCACGTTTAACCGTGAAATAGCGTGCAATGGATCGATTTCATCCGGGGGTCGGAAATAATTCGAATATGTGCCGGAAATGTTCGCCTCTAGCGCTTCGTAGTCGCGAGCGAGGCGGAAGTAGCGCCCTAAGCAGCCGTTCCTGGTGACGCCTATGACGGCCGCGCCGCCCAGCGGGACGCGGTCGTCCGGAAGGCCCCGTGAGCAAGCAGCGTGCGCTTCGTCCTTGACGTAAGGCCGCGTCCGGCACCTCCTCTTGGCGTCGCGGGCGCGACGTTCCCCACTGCCGGCCCTTTGTCATCTCCACGCCGGTGACGGCGCTGCCGCCTCCGCGACCCGCGGGGGAATCATGGCCAGCCTTCTTCCTCCGATTATTCTCTCTGGCCTCTGGTTTGCATTTTTTTTCCCTTCCGCCCTTGTGCGCTTTGCTAATGGTGGCCGCCGCGAGCGCACCCCCCTCTGCTGTGCCATGGTGTGCGTGGCTATTATCTGCCGTTTCCTCGTAAGCCGGCGTGCGAGAAGGGCGGTCCTCGTTTCAAGTCTTGGCGGCTGATTTGTGTGGCGAGTCTTTTCTTCATTCACAGTGGCCCACGTAGGCGCTGCTGCGTTTCAAGTTCATCGCCGACTCTCTCTCGGGCACGCAGCGTGTCCTTACTGACCCGCGTATGCGTGCTTTTTGTCGCATTACGCCCTGCGCAGAGTCCGCCCCTTGGCCGCCGAGAAGGATCCCTAAGAAAACTCATCTAAATGAGCTCTCTAAAAAAACTGACCGGCAGTGAGAGGCGACGAAGCTCCGCCTCGTGCCCCGTAGGCCTTTTCACGCATGTTGCCAGATGTGCAATGTACCCATTCGGTACCATTCACCTTGCGGTGTTTCAGGCACCTCTCATACGCCGAGTTTTGATGTAAATCGGAGTAGCAAGGAGGTGCGGGTAGATTTTTTTTAATTCGCAGCTCCCGGCGGCTTTCAAAAATGCTGCCTGAATGGCGCTACACGAGTCAAGGCGCTGGTGTGCTTTGCGGAACCGTCAACGGGCGATGCTGGGAGTTAGGGGCTTGGATATTCCGCAGTTGGCAAAATTGCGACAGTGCATTGGTGTGACCTCATTTGCGTACGCGCGGCCAGCCAAGCGGCATAGTGTGTTGCAGATTCAATTCGGCTTGAAGTAAAGCTCTGGTGAATTGTCCAGCTTCTTTTATTTTATTTTTTTTTATTTTTTTTTATTTTTTGCTACAGTGTGTGGTTCTGTGCATGTATTCGGAAGAGGAGAAAACGCCATGCGCCCCACGAACTGTTAGTGACGTCACACTGTTTCGCAGTGTACTTTGCCTCGTGCTTCAAATGTGGCTTGTACAGGTTGGACGTACCTGCTATCTGCTGACTGTCTCCCTGCATACTTGCCAGGGTTCCATGAAAAAAAAAATGGCACCTTGCACTAGTAGTGCAAGGTTCTGGAGGTCGACCTAGCTTAGCTTCTTTCGATTTTGCTAAGCTTTGTTAGGTTTTTGGATGTTCTTGCTAGGGTAGGCTAAGTGTTGAGGGGTGAGACCAAGGTTAGCCGCATTTTACCAGGCCGTTCCGGTCAGTTCCCACACTGTCAGTGGATCCGGGGGGGAAGCTAGGTCGACCCCAGCTCCTATGCTTGCAGCACTCCAGCCTTGCAGCACTAGTGCACGCTGCGCCATTTTTTTTTTTTTTTTGCCTTTTAGTAGCCCAAGGAATACTATCGCCTTTAAAATGGTATAGCAAGGGGTGCGCATACACTAATGCCCCTTGTGCTCACACTCGAGCAGGCGCGAAAGCCGGCTTCACTGCTATAATACCCTGTGTGCGGTGGTGCACCCTTCACAAGCGCCGCAGGTTTTTTTTTTTTTTTTTTTTTTTTTTTAATTCCTGGCTTTGCCGGACTAAGTTCAAGCTTCAACAGCTCCGCTGTTAAAATGGGTGTGAATAGGTGGGATCGGGACATTTCCTTGAATGTCCCTGCAGGGCGGCAAGGGCCCTTCGGCTTCAGGGCAACTCCAAGCCTAATGGGTGTTTCACACCTTATCTTAGTTGCCTAACCACGAATCTATCAGTTCCCCTGCGTGGCGTCGTTGCTGGCGAGTGGCAGAGCTGCGTGGCTGTGGCCTCGAGGTGCCCGCGCGTCAGAGCGCCGCGCCCGAACCTCTTGACCCGGCTGTCGGCAGCACGTCTGCGGCTGTCCGCGCGCGGACGGCCGAAATTTGCGACCGTTACAAAACTGGATTCCGAGGCGAACGCACGTGCACGGAATGGGGGCGACGCTCGCCGCGCCCCGAGCAGTGTCACTGTACGAGCACAGTCCTGCATCCTAACCAGTTCAATTTCGCCTCACCGGCCGCGCCGCTATTTTAGGCGCCGCTGATGTTTCCTGTTCCCCGCGCTCGTATCTGGCGGCGTTCAGTGCTGGTGCGTACCAGGCCACGGCAGCGTGCATGTGTCGAGCCTGCCGCACGTAGCGCACGTTTCCCTCGGCCGACTTGTTTTGCCGCCAACTGCAGTGGGCGCATTTTCGTCGAGCTCTCTAGGAAGGCGCACTGGGGGAAGTCGAGGGTAGTCCCTCAGCCTATCGCGCCGTTCTTCGGTTGAATTTGCGGTAGCTCAGTTCGGACATTGGGAAGAGACGTGGCAACACTGCCTCTGCGAAGCCAATCTCGTGCCCCAAAAGCTGCACCTGTCACAATAGCCCGCTCTCTGCGGGAACCCAGGCTGTTGTCGAGCGGCGAGATTACCCGGCGTGCCTCCTGATAAGCGTGCGGTCACCTTTAGCAGGCGTCGCAATAGCGGACTACCACCGCTGCCCCTCGCAACTGCAGTGGCCCGTCTGTGGATGCGCTATTCGCCGAAATCGGAAGAAAATGGGCAGCGCGCTTCGCACGTGTAAGTGTACGCCAACTGATTGTCGGGCCCGGGGAACGTGCGACGCAGTTCACTGCCCGCAGCCGCGCACAACAGCCCCCATTGTCTATGGTGATGGCTTTAAGCCGTACTCGCATAAACGGACCACTCGGGTATCGCTCACAACGTTTGGAGCCCTGTTGTTGCTTTCCCTCGCGAAAACAAACTTGCTTAATACAAACTGGTTGGCTGGCACGTTTAGGTTAACTGAACGTATTTGTGGCGTTTCCGGAAGCGCTCTTCCTGCCGAAGTCGTCGAATGTAAGCAGCAAAATGCGAGGGAATCTGGTTAGCGAATGCTTCTTCGTACGCGAAAAGTCCCCAGAAGTTAACCGCAGCAGTGGTCACGTAGTGAAGTTTCCCCTCTGTGGTCGTAACAAACGACGCTGTTTTTTTTCTCTTCGTGGTGCCGCGTCCTTTTCCCAGGTGGAGTCCTTCGGTTTTGCGCGCCGAAGCTGCCCCTGGGCTATGAGGCGCGCTGTAGCGGATTCCCCCAGACCACATGGGGATAATTGACGCACGCCTAAATCTCGGCGCTGGGGCGTTTTCCTCCTCTACCAGAAAAACCGCCGCCGCGGCTGAAATCGAACCCGCGTCCTCGTATATTTCTGAGGCGATTTCGTTCAGCTCCGGAAGTGCTTACGGGCAATTTTATGGTCCCTTGGAGTTGGTCTTCACTGCAGTTATTGTGTGCGGTGCTCATGACACGTCTGCTGTTTAGCGATCGTGGTCAACAGAAGTAGTGTCGAGTCGCATTGAGTTAGCTGGCGGTGTTTTCACTCCTGCCGCTGTTGGAGCCCCCCGTGTGCGCGATTGAATGCGGGACTGCTGTCCCAATGTGGGGCGGCGTTTTGCTTCCGGCTCGAGCGACGCGGACGCGTAATCGCGGAACCGGCCGCCGCTGTGTGTGTCGGAGCTCGTGTCACGAGTGTTCCCCTCGCCCGTCTTTCCGTGGCGCCTTTTGACGCCGGCGGACGCTGAATGACCGGTTTGGCTAACCGAGTGTTTCGCCCCAGGCCTGCAGATAAGGGCGCTGTGACCCGGTCTCGTTTGTCTCAATCGCTGCTGCCCCCCTCCGGCCTCTCCCGCTACCCCCGCCAGTGTTCCGACGCTTTGCTCTGGTTTCCTCAAGCGGCCGGCTCCTCTCCTCCCTCTCTCCGCGCGGCGAGTGCTTTGCCGCGCCGATTTGCGTTCGTTGCGCGCCTGTTCGCTCAGTGGAAGACTGCTGGCTGCGTGGCCGCCAGTGTCTTGTCTCACGGGCTCAAATTTATCCGACGTCTGCTTTTCTTCTTTGGTTCGTCATTACCAATGAGAAGCGCTTTTTGCGCCCGTTGTTGTTCTTTATCCAAGCAGCCAGATTAAGACTGCGGAGGCGAGGACAGCCGGTTGCCCGTGTAACTTTTCGCCCCTTCTTGTGCGGGGCTTTCCTACAGTATGCAGGTTGGGCTCAGTATGACCCGCAACGTTCGTTACTCTTCGGGCAGGTGTGCAGTCCGACTCGTGGCACAAGATTAGTATAAGGCTTCATCCATTAGGGCGTTATGCTCCAGTGTGTGCTTGGTTTTGAGCTCTGGTACCGTAAGAAGGTTGCGTAAAGCTGTGCAGTCTAGTGAACGTTGGGCATACTGGGTGCGACTGTAGTACGTGTGGAACCAACCCGCCCAGTTATTATACTTCGTTTCACTTGTAGTGCATGCGCGCGCGCAATTATACCGAGTGAAGCAACTGTTTGCCAGCGAACAAATCGTGCGTTGCTTCCCTTTGGACGACGTGCGTTTGCGCTTGGCAACGAGGACTGGGGTCGGGCCTGTGTGCGCGTAGGTTACGTTTATGTTGGGCGAGGTTCAAGCCGGCGCTCCTTGGGAGTGTCTGCCATGCGTGATTCGAGTTTGTGTATTGTTAGGCGTGGCATTTTTAGCAGCACCGAAGTGGCACGATCGCTCCCAATCGTTTCGTGTTCCGTTTACGCTTAGTGCCGTTTTGCAATTTCGAACAGCTTGTACGTGCTGTGTCTGTCCAGGGGCGGTTCTAGCGCTGACCTACCCGCCACGGCGGCTGATTGTTGCTGAGGCGTCGTGCTGCCGCTTGTCGAGGTTTCGGCTCGCGTCTGAGGTTCCCAAAGGGTCAAAATTGATTCCCGATAAGGCTTAACCTTGACGTCTGTTTTCTTTGCGATGTGAGTGAGCACTGCCACTTTGTCTCCTTCCTTGCTTTTCCGCTCCCAGCGGGACTTCCTCTCTTGTCTTTCACTGACCTCACGTGAAAGAACAGTGGGGCCGGTTTTCTGTCCCCACCCGCGACCACCTCTGGGCACTTTCTGTTCAGCTGAATGCGGCGGTGAAGAGGAGTGCGGGTGGTCGTGAAGGGAGGCCTTGGGTGCTTCCGAAGCTAAGTGCTAGGCTGGCACCTTGCTTGGAGAGAACACAAGTGGCACACAATGGGCAGTAGTCACCCCGCACCTGCTGCCGGGCTCTCCGCAGCCGAAATAGAGACTGAGGACATGTATAGCGCAGTAATTCATCGTCGGCAGCAGATTGGTCAGTTTGAATTCGTGCATTATAGTTTATGGACTAGCAGGGACTGACAAGTGCTAAAAGGCCTAAAAACGCAAATTCGGTGTTAGTACTCTGCTCGTCTAAGAACAGGCAGGCTAACAACCTGCCCGTGGGACGAAGCGCTACATGACGAACGGCCGCACCCTGCATGTCGTGGTACCGTACACTAACTGCTAGAAGAAATCAAGTAGGTGTTAGAGTCTGAGCAAATGTTAGTGCTGACTCAGTATAGTCCACGATACCAGTACGCATTCATAACATGGATAAAGTGACGACGTTTTACTTTTCAGCTCGTGGAGGAGGAACCCATTAGCCTTGCAAACAGACTCAGTAACATACACAATCAAGGCCAGCTGCCCCTTTATTTCCTCCCGCCCTCTAATACCATAATCATTTCCCTCGCACTAGCCACTGATAGGATGTGGCAGTGAAAGTGCACTTAAAAAAAAAAACAGAAATCGGGGCCTCCAAATCCGCTTTAGAGGCGAAACGTCGGTAGAGTTTGGGTAATTATCAAAACCGAGTCACCAGGGGAACAAAAAATCGAGGCGTCCCTGATGCATAAGTTGTGCCCTCTCATCTCGCCCGCTGTTTATTCGCTGGCCGACCAGTTTGTTAACTGGGAAAAAGTGAGGTAGAGAGCAAACTCCGAGGCTTGGGAACGCGGCCGGTTCATGCTCGCGTGTTCTGAGAAGGCGCTCTGGCGGCAACGAACTGCGTGAGCGGTGTGCGCCGCTATGCAAATGCGTGCAGATTCTTCGCACCGCAGCGTTTCTATCCCCGCGGTCTATCTCGTTGGCACACTTGCGTCGGTGCGAGAGCAATAGCCTGTCGGTCGGCGCATCTGCAGAGCGCCTTTCGTCGGCCGCTCTCTCCCTCCCTTTGTGCGGGAAACAAAGGGACGCTTTATGGTCCCCGGCGGTGCCATTGTGACTTCCAGTGTTTGTGATACGCCATTGGCAGATATTGCCTCGCTCGAAGCGGATAGGCGGAAATGCGAACAGTAAGTGCCTGTTATTGCACGTGTACGGGCGGTGCGCCGCCGCCTTTTCCCCGTGCTCGTTGTTGTGGCACGCGCATGTGTGGCGGCGCCGGCCCACGTAATTGATGCCGTGTAGCCCAGGTGTGGCCCGCTGCGGAAGTGCGGCCGACCTCAATCGCCGGGATGGGCGCAACGTGGCCGTGTACGTCGCTCTCTTTCGGCCAGCTGTTCCGTTTGGCCTTTGCGGAAGCCGTCCGTGGTTCGTACTTGTCGAAGCGCCCTCGTACGCCTTTCTTTAGGCACGTCGTGAACGATCGAGCCATTTGCAGGGTAGCTGCTTTCGTTCGTAACACCCTTGAAATGTGCCTATTTGGTGTGATCCTCTTTCACATTTGGTTAGTGCCTGAACGATAGACGCTGTCCGCTTACCGGACGCCTGGGCACCGCTGGTGAATGTTATGCACCCCGGGGGAGCGAGTGCGCGCAGGCACAAAGGCTTCCTCCCGGTGGCCCGCTAGCTTATCGCCCCGGGCTGCGGCCACGGGGGCCGAAGCCAGCACGGCCGTGTGACCCGACCGAGCGGCCCGGTCGCGCCCAACGAGAGGCCCCGTGAAACTGGATCAGGTCGGCGAAACGGCCGCTGAAATCGAAGCGGCTCCTGTCCCGCTGCGGACGCGGCGCCGGATTCGAGCCACGGACAACGGATCCCTTGGGCCTTCTCGCTCCTGGGTCCGCCTTTTCCTCAGACTGGAGAAAACAAAAAACAATACAAAAAAAGGCCTGTTCGTTTGGCCTTGATCTATTCGCTGCCACCGAGTTTCAGTAGCGATATCTGTACTCGTTGGGTCAGCGGGGCATAAATCGTCCACGGGGCAAGTCTATCGCTGTCAGCGTCGCGTTCACCTGGGCCGCCTCGTGAGCCGTGCTTTCACAGATTCAAGCGACGTCTGGATGCGCACCTGTAAAGCGCGTGGCAGTGCGGTTTCATCACACATCGGGGCAGCCTCCTTTCGTTCAATGAATGGTCCTGGCTCAACCGTGTGTAGAAACTTCATAGTCATCGTCAGGGCACCAATGAGATCATCACCATCGGTTCCCGTCGCCACGTGAGCAGCTCTCGCTCGTGCTGCTTCGTTTTCCTCTCATCGCCATCTGTGTGAATAGAACCGCCACCGCATCGCAAGGGACGTCGCGGCCCTTGGTCCTCTTATTTTGCAACCCGCCATGAAGGCCTTCCTGTGATTCGGAGGCTTCCGGACCCCGGCAAGGAAGAGCCTTCGGTGCCGACGACGGGCCGCTGGGATGGGCAGAACCGGTGGGGGTACCCAAACCCGATCGATGCGATGGGCGGACGGGATGACGATGACTCCTCACCTGCGCCGGTTTTCCCGCATGGGCCCAGGCAGCGATTTTCTAAACGGCGAGCATAACGCCGCATCTCATCGCGCAATGGAAGATGCAGTACCTTTGATGCACGAACAGAGTGTTACGATGCGTCTGCATGAACTGGAGACGAAAAGAGAAAAGGCGCGATTAATCGCTCGGAGACTATATGCAGAGACGCAAAGCAGCCTTTCTGTAATGACTACCGACTTTGGCTACGTGTTGAAGCGTCGTCTGCGCGAGCTACGAAAAACCGAAGTTGAATTGATGGAACTGCTTACCGACATTGAGCATTTAGACCACGAATTTGCCACATCGTTTAGACCATTTAGAACATTTAGACCACATCGAATATGAAAACGAAATTGTTCATGTTATGTGCCGAATGTACTATCAAGTGAAAGGTAAAAAATGACTCCCTAGAGCGGTGCCAAATCTTCCACACATTGAATTCGTAGAATTGCTTGGGTTTGGGCGAGTTGGTTCATATCGACTTGAAACTTCAGCTTGAACGAAAAAAACGCGGGACGCTGAAAGACGACACGGACACAGCATTGTGTCCGCGGTTTTTTTTTTTTTTTTTTTTTTTTTTTACGTCGTGTGTTTTTTTGTTCAAGCTGAAGGTTTAAGTGGACATTGAATTCATTTGCAAATTTCGGAGAGTTTTTGACACTGACAGAACAATGCTACAATTTACGTGATTTGAAAACTTCGGAAGAAGAAGCCTTTTTGCCGGAAATTTCGCCCCCATCGGACTTCTTATACCAAGCCGAATGTGGAAAGAAGACCTCCTTATTGGCGACACGTGACCTCCAATCTGCAGATTCCTTATTTTCGTGTTCGTTGCAAGAGTTTCCCCGGATGAAAGAGAGGGATGCTGCTCGTCGGATTCTGTAACTCTGGCAGAAGACGTGTATACCGCACATCTGGAGCACGAAGTCACGGATTCTTCTGCTGAGAAATCGAAACGGAAAAACGACACACACGTGTTCGTAACTAGCAATCGAGCGATGCCAGAAACTGAAGAGCGGTATCCTGACGTTTCTGAAAGACATGCAAGGAAGGCTGCGGCGGCACGTACCCGACAACCCACTCGAACGAAAACGGTACTCTGGAGGGATTGTTCGAGGAATCACAACACATTTCACAAGGAATGTCGAATTACTAGCGTACAGAGCTTGAGAAAGAAGCGGAAGCCTCACAGAAACTGTTTTGGACACGGCATCTACATCTGAAGAACTAACATCCAAAGCGGCGAAGATGGCCTACGAATTTCGGCCTGGCTGCGCGTCGACTGTGCCGACATTCTCGGCGTGGGCTTCAAAGACGGCACCTGCGGCAGTTTCCTCGTCTGACTGCCTCACGGGATCGACTGGAATGAACTTGTGTACCGGCTAGACGAGGACTGACCACCTCTTCTTTGCAGTCGGGGAAGATGTAGAAGCTTTATGGATAGTCCTCGAGATGATGATGATCTTATCGGTGCCAGTCATCGTGTGAGCAGCTGGCGCTCGAGCTGCTTCGTCTTCGTCTCACCGCCGTCTTTGTAAATAGAACCACCACTGCATCACTGGGACGTCGCGGCCCTTGGTCCTCTTATTTTACATCAACCATTCGAGCGCACTTTAATCTCACCCATTGAATGGCATTAGACTTCGCCAGTGGTAGTTTTGCTTTGGGCCTCTGCAGTACTGTGCAGTTGTGTTGCGCTTTTAGGTCCCGCAAAATGTTTTTTGTCGACAATGCTTTTTTACGCCTTGTGTTTTTAATAGTTTAGCGCAGTCAAGTTCGGGGACGGTTTTCATGGTGCATTTCTTGCCACCTATTACCGAAGCATTGAGACACAAAAGAAACTGCTTTGTACGCGTGAGGCTGCGCTTTCTGGTCTTTCTCGTGCCTTTACTCAAACTGTGGCATTGCCAGTGAACATCCTTCCTGTAAAGTTGAATGCCCATTGAACGCCTCGGCGTTCTGCGCCCCGCAGAGAGCCCTGGCTCTGCTCTGGTCACTGCTGCGCCGCTGGGCGTGAGCAGCAGAAGCGGCCGGAGTGCCCAAAGGGGCGGGGCTGCCGCCCGCGCTCTCCGCTTTTCACGTCGCTCTGCGAATGCCCAGGCGTTTCCTTTTCTTTGTGCGTGCGCTATGGAACTCGTCGCCGCAGACTGCTGTAGTTTAAGAGCCGGAATTTTCGAGCCGTGTTAGTCACGGTGGCTTTTTCGATCATTAAGCCACCTAATGCTTTCGTATTATTAATGCGGCAAGTGTTAACTAGATTCGTAAAATGGCGAAACACAGAACGGAACACACTTTGCAGGCGCTTCGGTACACGGGAAAACGAATTTTACGCGTTCTACGCAGCGAGATGTGGGCATAATTGACGTGGCCGCTTCAAGCACGCAAATTTCTGCCTTTCACATTGTATCTTGATTGATTTCGCACGACTAGGTGCAATGCTGTGCCGCAATTGAAACACCGCATTTCGACGCTGCCACGAAGAAATTTCAGCACGGCTAGAAGAGAAACTTACGTCGCCTTGCTTCGCACAATGTTACCATCCGACGCCAGGGAACGTAGACTTCTGAAGTACCTGAGTGTTTCCGCATGATATATAAAATGTGCGACCTTTTAACCTGAAGCAATGGAGTACGCATGGTAAATCGGTCAGCAAAGAATGGGTGCAATTTGAGGAACCAGCGGCACCCGTCGGTACGCCTTCCCTAGGCCTGCGCACCACACGGGTAGCAGACAACCAGCGCCGAAACCGAGATGCCGCCAGCAGAGGGGGCATGTATTTGAAAAGGGCAAGGGGAGCATCGAGGGACGAAAAAGGACGACAGCGGATTGGGAGGGGGCGGTAGGTGATTTGGTGTGAAAAAAATGAAAAGTGGACTGGGGATATTATTGAGCCCATATGGGGGCTCACCTGCATTCAACCCAGTCCGAGGGGGGGGGGGGGGGGGGGGGAGGGAGTAGAAGAGGAGAATAGGATAGGGTAGAGAAAAGTATAGCGAGGTAAAGAGAGGATAGAGAAGTTCCGCAACCGCGAAAGAAGAGTTGCCACTGCGACTGGGACCACTGCGCACGGACCACAACACACAGTATCCTGGCGTCATGCTGCGTCCGGGAGGGGGAGGCGAACGGTGGAGCGTAGAGGCGAGGCTGTGCTGCGAAGAGCTGTCCACGGCGGTCCAAAGTCTGGAGAGCTTGCTGGATGAAAGTTCAAGTGGACGAGCGGGTACTGGCGAACGGGAGCTTGCGCTCGACGGCCTGACGCAGCAGAGCGCCCGCCGCCCGAAAACAAACACCCATGGTGGCCGGCAAAGATCGCGAACCGCCCCGGCCGTGCAGGAGCGAACGCAAAACACGTCCGCACCCCACGACGGCCAACGTTTATAGATACTATGAACGTTGACGACGGCCAGAAACCAAGCTTCCCCGGATTGGTAGTGTCAAAGCGCCGCTCGCATGGGCTCACCAAGGAACGCTGCTACTAGTAATGCTACTACTAAGTGGCTCGGTGGAAAAGAGGAAAAGAAAATTGGCCGCGTATCTGCTCCTTTCGTTGCAAATTCCGCCAAAAGACGATAGTCTTTATCGGCTTTTGCGAAGTAAATGCCTCCCTTCGCTTTCCCGCTCACCTCTCATGTTGTTCCTCTTGCGTCGCGCTCCTCCCAAGGTAAAGACGCCGAAGGTTTGCCTAAATCATTTTAAATTTCCCGCGTTCCGCTACACCAAACCGGGTGTCTCGATGCGAACGCTGCCGTACGGCGAAGACGCGCGTTAATCGAGGCGCCCCACTTCAACGTTTATAGAACCGCGTTTCCCTACTCCACGTGCGTTGCAAGCAGAACGTGGAACCTATCTAGTGGAACCTTGCGTATCTGTTGCCGGTTGATTTCTTAAAATGGCGCCAGAAGCTATAGTGGCGCGGGCGACAGCAGGCGACAGCAGGCGACGGCGGAGTGAATTCTTTTTCTGCAGTTGATGAAGTATTTAATTTCCGAAAAGTCAAGCATGTTTGATTTTTTTATAAAGGAACACTGCAAATATCACTTCTGTATTGATTTGTTCTCATATTTGCGTAATGTCTTGTTCTTCAACAATGTTGACAAGTATGAACCTTACACCGGACATGGACGGGTAGATTTAGCTGTGACTATATAAGACTATTGCGCAGGCATTTTTTTGCTTTGGCCGGGTGGCTGAATCGAGTCACAGACAGACAGACGGACAGACATACAGACAGACCAAAATTTCTGGGTTTAAGTAGCCCAAGAAAGACTATCGTCTTTAAAAGTGCACTGGGGATATGGAACGCTGTGCGCGTGGGGCGCGGCACTCATGTGCCCCTCCCCCCATCTGAGAACGGTAAGCGGCGTGTGATGTCGGCAGGCCGTTGGTTTAAGCACACCTCTCTTTGCATCGCCGCGAGAGTGCGGCGCTGTGGCGCCAGAAGACCTCGTGAATCCGTGTGAGTGGGAGCACGGCGTGGAAGGCGGCCGAGGGACGAGATAGGTGTGGGCCCGGAGGGAAAGTTGGGGACAGTGCAGTTATTCCTTTCCTTTGGGCGATAGGGGGAAGACTTACTGCTGTAATTAGGGATGCCGGAGAAGGCGGGAGTCCGCCGTGGGTCCAGTGTTGGCAGGCGACCCCGTCAGCATGGCCAACGAGACTGGCGCAACTGAACTGTGCGCGCGCGCGTCATTGAAGCGGTTTCTTGCCGGAAGCTGGGTCTGCCTGTGTTCCGGAAGCCTGCTAAAGAATCGCCTGCGACAGGCCGTCGGGGCTGCCACGTGTTGGCCGAATGGTGGGGCTGGTTACGCGGAGGCATGGGGCCGTTACAAGGAAGCACCTTCTGTTCGTGAAATTGGCGGCCTGTTTGGATAGTGGCGCTATTTCCGGACGCCAGGTGCAGAAATCGGGCAGCGGACTCCGGCATGAGCGATTACGGGCTGCTAAGTTTATCGCGTTCGTCCTACTTGCACCTGATGAGCTTTGGGCGACTCATTTATGCGAGCGCTCGTGTCGGTGAGTTCACCCCTTTCCGCCGTCCGTCAGCTGCGAGGGGCGCGACCCTTCCGCCTTTATTTACGCGTGCCTGGCACGTTGCTCGCCGCTGGAGAACGCTTCCGTCACTTGTGAGGCCCAGTGCCGCGGGAATACGAGATGGCTGCCCTCCGCTGCCGGCCTTTTCGCACGTGTCCCCCCTCCCCGCGTTGTCTCGCACGTCGTCGCTTGGTCCATCTGGTAGGCGCTGTTCGTGGGCATGATCTGCTCCGAAATGAAGTGCGGGTGGGAAAGGGAGCTTTGCGAAATGAAATTTTACATTACTCTTACGAAATAGTGCACAAAAAGCTCCGCTGCAAAAGCCCTGGAGTCCCGTTCCACTGGACTTGCTTTGGCACTGTGAACTTGGACGGCCTATCGCTGTGCCCAAGGAGGCGTATTCAGCCAATAGCGTGGCCGGGCTTGGATTTGCGCCGTAACGCCCCGCAATGTGAAACGGCTTGCTTGCACTGCGTCATTCCGCAGCGCAGATTTAACACATTTTTTGCAGCCGCTTCCAACCTGCAACCGATTTGCGGCGCCCCCCTCGAACTCCTGAGTGGATAAGACGCGACATCATTCGTTCATAGTTTTGTCCCGTTTGGTTGGAACACGGCGGCGCGTGGGAGAGATCGCTTTTCCCGACTTCGCGTGCGTAGAAAACGCGCGCTCGTTTGCCGGCGGGCTAATGTGGGACGCGTTGTGGCCAGCACACCTCTCATTCGTTGACCCGCGCGGGTCGGCGTCCCCTTCCTTCGCATGTGGAGCATCGCCTGCGCGCGAGTTACACTGCGCATTGTTTTGAGACCAGCGGCCCATTTGCCTGGCCGGCCTCGTTTTGTCGGTGGCTCTCTGGGCCGTCATCGTATTCGGCTCGCGGCCCCTTCGCCGCCTTGTTAGCGCCCAAAGTCCGCCCGTCTCGTCGGCGTCTGTCCTCCGTCGCTGATTTTCATAAGGCGACCCCCGTAAAGACCGGACAGGTCCGTCTGCTTCGTGTGACCTTTTTTTTTATAACGTCCCCGTCGAGATCATCTGAAGGGCAAGCGCCGCCTGGTGCATTTCTTGTGCATTGTATAGCATCGCTGCTGGCTTGTGACGTGCGTTGCGTGCCTTGGAAGCTGGCATTGAAAGCCAGCCATGAATGTCTCGTCCAAATGTGCGTCTCGCTAAGTGGCAGTTTCCCTGCCGTTACCGCGCGTGCATCCAAACGGCTCTTGTACACGTCTTAGCTGCGGCCCTCGACGAACTCCGAACAGGGCTCGCCACTTCTGAAACGCGATGCGGACACTGCGGCTTGATTTCCGACCACTTGTGTGACCACTCGCTGCCACTTCATCACCGCTACCAAGCGAAAGTCGTAAGAATTTTTTTGTTTCGAACATTCTGAGCACCGATTATGTAGCGACAGTTCTGTGTTGCGAATGTTCGGCGACCCTGCTACGCATGCGCTCTATCTTTCCGTGCTACCGTGCCCCGAAACCTACGCTTCGCTTTTTCTACCGCGTACCCCTGTGTTGTCATAGCCTCCACTCAGGATTGTCTGGTGGCGGCATTCGGACTAGGACTGACTAAATGTAGGGGATAGAATCACACCGAACTTAGCCGTTCAAAATCCATGTTTGGCTTTACACATTCCGTTCTAAGGATGTTTGCGGGTGAATCTCGAAGTAATGCGAAGTGTTGCAAGTGTCAGCGGTGAAAGCTGAACAAAATCAGACAGCATGATGGACGGGAGCTGCCTCAAGTAATTTATCTACCGGTTAAGTGTGCGAGCTAAGCTCAAGACAGCATTGCTTCCTGATAAGCTACACTCGAGCGTCATTTGTCGGCTGAAAGAAAGGTAAGAAGAGTGCTAGCTCACTTTCTGTTGAAAATAAAAAAATAGTGATCTGACATCCCAAGAAAAAAATGCCCGTGGGGAGGCTCGAACTTGACCCCCGGATCTTTTAAGCGAGCACCAATAAAGAACCAGCTAACTCGGCGAATGGCATTGCTGTAAGCAATGCAGCATACCAATCGGTGAGCAAGAAATAATATCGGGTGTGCCGATTTTTATCATTGTTTGGGGGAATTCTGGCGTTTTCTTTGATCTTTCCCACGAGCCCGTCTGGCATCTATACTGCGACCAGTGTGCCCCTTTTGGTGGAAACTGATGGGAACAAGCGTCTCGCTGCCCAGGTGCTATCCATGGAGTCCCCGCCACTGGAACGGCGGTTGTCTTAAGTAACAACTTTCGAACAGGTACAGCTTATAGATTGAGCCAACTGTCTGAAGGCAACCGATTACCGCGCGCTTCCCTCCAGCGGTACCTGAGGTCGAGTTTTTCGCGAGCCTTTCGCGGCGCTTTTGCGTTCAAATGCGTCCAGAAGGGCCCGACCGGTGTGCACGGAATCGCGGCGCCCCGGAGTGTCGGCTCGAGAATAGCAGAAGGCGCTGCTGTCGACTAGTGACCTTGTTTCGCACGGCTGTCACATTGCAGAAAGTGAATGCCGGCCAGACCCAGTTAAATGGACGGTTGATTTGTTGTTGTTCCCGGCGGCGGTTCGCGGCTCTTCGGGCTGGATGCCTGGGGCCAATTTCTCGGACCGGGCCTGGTCGTCGCCGGCGCCCGCTGTGCGGCGTCGGCGGGCATGAATCATGTCAGCGCTGATGCGCCGCTCTTGCCGGAAGCGCGGCTCTCCGGAGTCGTCGTCGACCCCCCCCCCCTCCAGCCTGTGGCTGCGTGGTGCCTGACCCCGTTCGTGTTTTCCGCGGCAGCCATTCGACGCTTTCTCGTCAGTGCTGTGGTTCTCGGCCTGATCGGCTGTCAGCTTTCGGGCGTTGCGCACTCGTCTTCTCCGGGTCAGTGGCGGCTTTGGGTGGGGGGAGGGGAGCGCGCGCTAATCCACGCGTCTTCCGGCCGGCTGCGTTGACGCGGCGCGTGGCCTGCCGGTGTGCCGAATGGGGGGCGACGAGCACCTCCTCTTTCTTCTTCCTGGGTCGCATCGTTCCGCTGTGGCTGCTGCAGCTGCGCTCGAAGCACGTGTCGGCGCAGTATGCAGAGAAGTGCGTCGAAAATCGAAATTGCTGCCCCCTGGCGTAATGTGGGGGGCCTAACGTAGCAAACTTTGTTACGATAACGGCGCAAAGACGAGACAAAATGGGGTGGCAAACGGCAGCGCTGCCCAAGGTTTTTCTCTCCTTGAATCCGCCAGTGGCTGAGGCGCCCTGCTGCCGAGCATCCAGAACGGGGGTTCGCTGGAGGCGAGAAACGAGAACGCCCGCCCAGCCCGCCTATAAACATTTCGGCGCACGTCAAAGGTCGCCGAGGTGGTTGGTCTAGACTAATTCGTAGCCCTGTTACATGGCCACTCGAACCCTCACCTCTTTCGGGGGAGGTCGAGTGGCCGTGCCTCTTACATGGCCTGCCTCGTAGCCTGCCCACGTGTGGATTCATCGTGTAAAACCCCAACGTACGAAAAAAAAGCTGAGAAATTTATCTGTTCGGTTAAACATAAATACCCTTCCCTCCGTCTAACGACCACAATAGTTGAAACGTGAAGCTTTCTTGCATGCGAAAAATCAAAGGGGATAGTGCCAAAGCCGCTGCAATTAGTCAGAGCGTCAGCGATCAAAATTCAAACTGCCTGCGAGTCGGAGTCCAAACTCAGATGACAACAAACGAATAGAAAGCTGAGCCTCCTCCTCCCCCCCCCCCCCATCCCCCTCATTGTCGACCGTGTCGGAATGGCGCAGTCGGATAGACTTCGACTTCATAACGCGAGCGACCCAGGTTCGATTCCAACCACGGGAAGCGTTTTTTTTTTTTTTTTTTTTTTTCATTATCATCTTGAGCACTCCACTTGTGTAAAGTTGGCTTTCCTGCAGTGCGTTTTGGTTACGACACCGCTATCAGTGAGACCAAGAAAACTTCGTTTTAAGTGCGAGCGCATTCCTCGGCCTGCCCTGCTACCTCAGCGGCGTCAGTTAATAATAATAATGTTTTATTGTCTAGGTACAAGTACAGCAAAATATCCAGCTCGCATAAGCCCACAGGCTTGTGTGCGTAGCTGGGCAGCCTCAGCACTGGACGCAGGCGAAACAGATGCAGTTATTTGCCGAGTAAGCCGTGTCTTTTAATCACTTCGCATTGTTCGCAGCTGACCGTGCCCATCCGCAGTGTAGGCAAATGGAAGACGAAGGCCATTTGCTGCTTCTCGGTAAGGAAATGGCTGTATTCGAAGGCAGTTTCAGCTGCATGTAATTCACAGGAAGGGATAATCCCCCTTAACGAGGTACCGCTGATTACGGCCTCACTTTACGGTTTCACCGCAAGAGAGGCGGCGCGGGGGCGATCGATGAAACGTTAACGCCGATCGCCGTCAGATTTTTTTTTTTTTCCATGGGGGGAAGGGGGGGGGGGGAAGCAATACAAGGCCGCAATACAAGAAAAGCAATACAAGGCCGCTATGTTGCTTGCTGAAATCGCAAGCGTATACAGGTAATGTTCTCCCGTTCGCTGTATACAGGACGTTTTGGGCGGTTACTTGAGGGTATTCGCATCCTGGAGAGACCCCCTGTGCGCTCGGTCGTCTTTCTTGCAGCCGGCACGGGAGAGGCCATCGTTGCCGTGCATTATGCGGTTTGCCGATATAAATATCTCCCGCCAGACTCTTAGCCGCCTTCCCATTCCAGGGCACTGCTGATGAAGGCGGCAAGGACCGCGTCGGCTCTTGGCCCGTGTGGCCTGGCGAGCTGAGTAGCTGTGCAAGGAATGGACGGGCATGCGAAACGATGGCACGCGAAGAAGGCACACAATTCTCTGAAAAGAGCGCTGAGGGGGAAGGAGTGGAAACAAAGTAAATCAGCGTATACCCGGCCAGCCGAGCTCCCGAACTTTTGTTTGGCCACGAAGATTTGTTTGTTATTTTTTCCCCGTTCCAAGCTGAGCTCTGCTCGTGAGTTTCAACGGGCGCATCACGCTGTAAAAAAAGCAAAAAACAGAAATAAGCGCCCCGGGACCGCTGTGACAAATGTACGGCCGTGCCAAATTTCCCTATGCGCGTTACGTTACAGGAGCGCCCTTAATCGCAGTTGGAAAACGACGCTCGTTTCTCACCGCGCTCACTGGAAGCTGTCCTCATAGCGTTGCGGAAGGTAGGCCCAACTCGCGTCCTAGTTCAGCTACGTTAACGGATTATGCCGTGTCTGGCCGTTCGAAATGATCTACAACGACGCAAAGTTTTGTTAGGCTGCAGTGTGTTACAAATGCGGAACGGGCGCTTGCGCGGGAGCGAACGCTGATGTTTTCCTCCGACGGGGCGGGAGTGAACTGCATCTGCCTGTTCTACCGTGTAGGCTCAATTTGTAACGGGACCTATTAACGGTCACCCACGTGCGAGTACTCGTTTTACCGGATTGGGGGGGCAATACGATCCGCGTTCCCTTGTCCTGGGCACGTATGAATAAACATGTGTGGGGGCCCACAGCTGGCTATGTAGCGAAGAAGCTGTTCGATAGATGACGAAGGAGGGCAGACGTCGCCGTAGCAACACGCGGCCGCCTATTAAAGGGACCCTGCAACACTTTTTTCAACTTTTTTTTTTTTTGAAATCTTAAATGCTTGCAGAGCGTAGTCAACCAACACACCCATTACTTAGCTAAGGGGGTCGCAAAGCAACTGAGACAAAAGTTGCGGCTCTGTGCCCATCGCATAACTTACAAACTTGTTCAAAAGATTCTTCTTTTTTTTTTTTTTCCTGTCCTGGCGTTCTTCAAGCGTTCAAATGACGTCGTTAGAGCGGTGTAGCGTCTATTGGCCTGCTGCCTTTTAGGTGTAGCAATAAACGCATTCGGTAGCCACCTCACTCACTCACTCACTCACTCACTCACTCACTCACTCACTCACTCACTCACTCACTCACTCACTCACTCACTCACTCACGCACGCACGCACGCACTCACGCACTCACGCACTCACGCACTCACGCGCGCGCGCGCGCGCGCGCACGCGCGAATCGCCAGAAAAGCAAAACAGAAACGGAAGGTGGATCTTTTGCGACGAGCAAATCACGCAGTGCCGCTCCGTGCT
This sequence comes from Haemaphysalis longicornis, assembly GCF_048455015.1. Taxonomy (NCBI): domain Eukaryota; kingdom Metazoa; phylum Arthropoda; class Arachnida; order Ixodida; family Ixodidae; genus Haemaphysalis; species Haemaphysalis longicornis. Next base: position 332,473,223 of record NW_027526203.1, on the reverse strand, counting down.
GGCGATAACTATAGCTGCTTTCGCTGTGATTCCAGGCGCGAAGAAAGAGTGAAAGCGTTCGTCGGAAGTGTTGCCACCCGCCGCGGTGGCTCAGTGGCTAAGGCGTTGGGCTGCTGAGCACGAAGATGCGGGTTCGATTCCCGGCCGCGGCGGCCGCTTTTCTGATCTAGGCGAAAAGCAAGAACGCCCGTGTGTACGAGATTTCGGCGCACACTAAAGATATTCCCTGCAGGTCAAAATTAATCCGGAGCCCTCGGCGCGCCTCATCACCTGCGTTGCGTCGACGCGTTAAACTCTACAATCAATCAATCGGAAGTGTTGCCGAGTCCCTTTAATTTTGGGGCATGCAGGTAATTAACCTTCCAACTCTAAAGGCCGACGGGTGTAGGTAGACCCCATGAAAGGTTTACATTTAAAAAAATGTCGGAAACACCCTATAGCCGGGTTAAAAAGAAAGGAAGAAAGAAAACGCGCTTGACACGCGTCTCTGAAAAACTTTTATTTCTTTCTGTTTTTTTTTTTAATTTCCGGCGTGGGCTACCCATAATAAAATGCGCTATTGTGGTATTTTTGCTGCCGGATCATCTTTCGGCGACTTGCCGCGAAAGGAACCTGCCAGTCGCGTGCAGTGCATCAGCGGCCAGCGGTTGGCTTGGCACGGGCAAATGAAACGCGAACACGAAAATATGAACCAAAACACGCGATTTTTTTCCATGCAAGTCAAAATGACGCGTGGCTTAGTTAGAGAAAGAGTTGGGAAATGTGGTTTTCCAAATAATACCAATTGCGCGCCATCATTGCGCCTCAGTGAACGGTATATTGTTTCACTTTTACGTGCCTGGTTCATATTTTCGTGTTTGCATTTCATTTGTCCACGATTCCGCGTCCTTCACACTCCTCCGCGCTATGATGCGCCTTGCATTATGGAGCACCTGCACGAGCGACGCATCACCCGGCGGGCCCCGTGTTCGTCTGTGCACTTGGCCCGCGCTTCTCCGCCCGCTGGCCCTTCCGGTGGCAACAATGGCCCTGCTTCTGCGTGAGCGGGCACGGAGGCGCGGAAATGCGATCATCGGCATTCGAACGCCACGCTGTTTTCGCTGCACCGAGGTCAGCGGCGTCTCTTGTGAACCGCGTGTGTTCTCCGGGATGCGCAGCCCCGCGTCATAATCGGCTTCCGTGATTTTATCAATCAGTGGTCGTGTCTCGGCCGCGCTCCGCTGCGGGACGAAAAATACCTCTAACCTAGAAACTGGGGGAAGCCTATCTGATCGACTCCACGAAGGCAGTCGTCACGAAACGAGAGCCGGAAACAGTGCGGGTATCCGAAGCTGCGGCGAAATTCGGCGACCGCTCTTCCGTGCTTTGGCGAATTTCGTTGGCGGAGATGCCTTTTATCTCGCCGTGGTCGCCCGAACTGTGTGCCCGAAAATAATTGCCCGGACCCGGTTTTATCTCTGGACGTCCTAATCCCCCCCCCCCCCCCCCTTTCCACCCCCTCCGGTGTCGTTCTGTTCAACGGCGTGATCGGGCGGTCTGTGGCTTAGCGAAGGGCTGGCCCCCGACGGTGCCGTGCTTCGACTCCAACCTCGGGTATACGCCGCAGTCGTTCTCACTTGTTGCTGATGATGGGTCATCGGCCGACGACGGAGTAGTGATCGGCAGCGAAGAACTTCAGGGGTTTGCTTTTGTTGGGAGTGATAGTTGTCTTGGAATGAGTGAGGCGTCAGATTAGGCTTAACACCGGACGAACAATATATATGCACAAGGCTGAACTACAAACTGAAAGCCTTGTTCCTATAAGTTGTAGGCCCAAACTTCCGGGTGGCGGCGTCTTCATTGAGGGCCAGTGCCTGCAGTAGTATCTTGCGGGTCCGCCTTTATTTCGACGAGTATTATACGTCTCTCCAACTAATCTCCCAGTCCCCCTTGGTCTTTTTCTACTGTGTGGGTGCGTCCCTTCGGCCGAGGAGACGTGTGATGATGGCGAACGCAGCGCTGCATGCGAGAGCCTGCAGCCAACCCCGTTACACGAGTAATAGCTGCGCCTCTTCGTTTTCTGACAGCACCGCGACCTAGTTGCGTTCCCGTGACGTCTGACACGCGGCAGTGAAGTTCTCTGCGCTGGCGGGAAAAACGGCATTACAGAGTGCCACTTCTTGCCTCCTGGCAGGCGTTAGCAGGTGGCCGACGCCCCGGCTAGTTTCCTTTTCATCTTGTGCCCCTCGTTCCGCGGTTGATTTGAGAGAAATAAAATTACCGCGCAAGGCGACAAAGCGCCGCCGCCTTCCTATGTCAGCCGCCACAACCACGCACCGTTCACGGGCCGTTTTGAGGCCGCGCACGGGAGCCGGTGACACGTGTATACGCCGCAAGGAGTTCCGCACAGCCGTATAGAGGTGTCTAAATTATGTGCATCTCGCAACGCTGTAAACCGGTGCTCGGCTGCCAGGCACACGCCCAGCGGCGTACTTCTTTCCGTACGCTCTGACGCTGTACCGGAAAGCGTGACAATCGCCGGGGCTCGGGGACGGCGCCGAAATGCCTCCTCGTCAAGGCTCCCGTGACGATGGAGTGCTCGGCCCTGTCGTCGTCGCGTGCCGGCTGTGCTGCGCAACCGCAACCGCGCCCTCGTCCCTCGGCTGTTTTTTTTGCGACTGTAGAGGCGGGCTGCCACCTCGGTTTGCCTGCGCTTACAGCTCTCGGGGCTCCCGCGGGGCTTGGTATCCGCCTCCCATCCTATTACTTTGATTTATTAGGCGACACGATCGTAAACTTGGAGAAATTGAACGTGGGCGAGGCGGTAAGCGACCCGGACAACACAAATGGAGCGATGGGGCACTGCTAGCCCCTCGCCACGCTTTTTTTTTTGTTTGCGTTGCTGTTTATTAAGAAACGCAATTTTCTCCAAAGAAAATGCCTCGACTGTCTGGCCAGATCCTGTTGGCCAGATCAGGCTACATGGGCGTGTATAACACCTTAGCGCCAGATGCCCTCCAAGCGCTGGTCGTTAGTCCAACTGATGCCCCAATAAAGTTTATTCTCTCCCTCTCAATGCCCACTGGAAGCAGCATACCTGCCAGGTTTCCCGAATTATCCGGGAGTCTCCCGAATTTTGATGGGTTTGTACGATTATACGAGCAAAACAAAAACCTTCCGAAAACTACCCGTGTTTTGCAAAATCTTTCTCCAAGTATGGCCTCATTGCGCCGGAGCTACCTGACAATGAAATGCAATCCTACACGACCTGACATCGTTATCAGCGAAGAATTTGAACACCGTAGTCGCCCGTGCGCAGAAGTTGAACCGGTCAGTACCGCAGCAGCGCTGAATGCGAGAGGCAGTTCAGCTGAGCAGAAAAAAGACTCGCCCTATTCCGACCATCCATGTCTAAGTATAACGCCTCGGTCACGTTCCTTTGGCAAAGTGTCGCAGAGGCGGACATTGGTAGCCTCGACAGTAATTCATAGGACTTCCCAAAAAGAGCCGCATCAGCCATGTTGAAGATTTAGCAAGTGACCAGTGGTGTAGGTTGTTAGTAGCTTGGACGACACAGTTCGGTACCTGCTCTGTTGTAACTAAGTTAAAATTGCATGTAAAATGTTTCATTGTTACTTCTAATCCCCCCCCCCCCCCCCCCTTCCCCTGTCACGGCGAACCTGGCAGGTATGAAACAGTGTTTATTCAATTTTCAAGAGTGCTTGACGGTCGCTGCTGCGACAATGTCCACTTTGTAGCTCGTCAAGTTTCCCTCTAACGTTCCGGGTGGCTTCAATTGTACCCGAGACACCGAAGTATGGTTTGTAGATCGAACGCAGTTATGCACCAAGGGTGTCTTTATAGTACCGAAAAAAAAAAAATGCGCTTTAGAACGCCTATGTTTCCTAGTAAAACTTCCGATAAAGAAGCGCCCGAAAAGAGGGCTTCGTTTTTGTCACGCGTGTTAAGCATATTACGCGGTACCATTTACGACTTCTAGTTCGGGCTTTTCAAAGAGTGAGTGACGGGGAGAACGTCAACACGTGCTTTCGATCGCGCTTTAACGTCTCAATTACGCCTGGTGAGCCAGCATGTATTTGAGCAAAAGCGGACTTGTCACGCTTCAGTGACCCCTAAGTGACCACGAACAGCGGCTGGTGCACACTGTTCCCATTGGGCATTGGAATTGACAGGGGTTTTGAGGTGGAGACGACGCAGGGTACGCCGCCCATTGTATAAGCTTCGTCTCCCGACGCATCCGTTGCCGTTTCGACCAGCGGGCTCTTCCTGGAGTCAGGCAAGCGTCGGCCTGCTGTCCAGCGAGGGCGAACGCGCGTCGGCGTTTCCTCCTTGGGGGTGTTGTCGCCGCTGGAGGCTGAAGCGTTGGCGAATCGCTTCCCCTCATGGGTGCAGTCGTGTGCACTGCGGCCTCCCGCAGGGTGCAGCGCCCGCATTCGCCTGTGCCTGTCTTTTCTCCCCCTCCGGCGTTTTTCGGCCCGTCAGCGGCAGCACTATTTGTGTCAAGGATGAACACATCGTCGGTGCGATGAGTGACGACGCCACGATGACCCGTCTTTCCCTTTTCATCTCTGACGACGCGCGGGGGTCTTTGCATCGAGATACAAATGACGCCGCGATTGGCTAGCGAAGGGCGCGGAATAGCGCCGCCGAGCCGCCTTGCGGTTTCTTTTTCTGCGCTTCGCGTACGCTGACGTTACACGCTACCAGCCAGGGTGGCCAGATGCGGTCGAGCGAACAAGCAAATAACCGTCCCAGAAATAACTTTTCTGGTGAAGTTCAGAAAAGGCGGGAGTGCTCGCACCCATAAAAAAGGTCGAACAAGTATATTAGACCTTGGAGAAATTGAAGGAGCCCAAACGTTTTATTTTCCAACATCCTACCGCAGGTATACTCTTCGCACTGTCCAGTCTGAGCGTGTTGCAGTGTAGTGTCAAGCGCTTCTGACGGGAGTAATACAGAACGATGCAGCTTGCGTGTGAGGCGCCGGAGCTACATTAGTACCACGGGGAGCACCGTAGTGGTGGGCTTACAGATGTGCGTCGAAATACACGCACGGGCGTTGTTACTCATGTAGGTCAAACTACAGTTCCCGGCTGATGCGATCTCCTCGCGCATAGGAATAATTGCGGCGCATGCGGCCCTCGGGGTGGGTCGCATGGGTGAACTGTTCAGAATAGTGAAGGTAACCATTAGTAGGCCGTCGCGTGACGGGGCAGCACACGCCCAAGGTAGCCACGAGTAGCAGGCAAAGCCTGGGCAGTGAATGGAGGGAAACTAGGAATCAACGTAGGCACATCTGGCAGATTGTAAGGTGCCGCATTCGGGAGTTAAGTGGGGTGTCTAGCTTCCTGGACATTTCTTTTTTTTTTTTTTTTTGTCTGAATTGTAGCTGCAATGAACTCGATCCTTCTGCATTTAGCTCGAAAAGCGTGGCGGGATCGCTGCGATGTGACAATACGCGGGTGCGCTTTCTGTCACCGCTCTGCGCTCTGCAAGCCTCAAATGGGCGAACCAACAGTGAATCGCCCAGGGAGCACCGAACGTTGATCTTCGTGGAGCGCCTAGCTTCCCCGCTGTGCGTGACGTTGTGACCGTGCGGGATCCGCTGGGCGTCTGCGGGGGATCGTCGCGAAAGGTTGTTGAACGTGCGTCAAGCTCCGTTCTCCGGCGGGCACTGTTTGTAAACAGCGGGGGTTAGTGACGCCCGCCCTACTCGCTGGTCGCTGCCCCCTTCGTACGCAGCCACTGACTGGCCCCTTCGGGCAGGCGTCCCTAAAATTAACGCCCGGGTCAAGGTCGCATTCGCTGGCTCGTCTTCAAATTCTTCGGCTTCGTTGGCAGAACGGGCCTGCCTCCAGCTGTACTTCTTCTCGGGGGTGTTTTTACTCATCGTCCACCTCGCTTTTTCAACACCCGGCATTGTTTGAAGGCCGTCCGACTTCCAAAATTCCCAAACTAATTTTAAATGCTAACATCGCGTATCACTAAAACTGTGCTTTAAAATCGCTACAGCAAGAAAAACAAGTCACGTACTACGCAAAAAAAAAAAAAAAAATCGTCCGCCTGTTATGTTCGAACCCATCGTAGCGGGGTGTACTGCCGGAAGGCGGCACTTTCTGCCCCGTTATGTTGTTTTATAGGACACCGGCACCCAGCCATGACCCAAATACTGACTCGGTTTCGGTATTTCTATTACCTAAACTGTTCGCTTCTTGATTAACGCTTGTGCAGTAATTGCCCCCTTCCGAGCCCGCGTGGTTTGCAGCGAGTGGCGTTGTTTCAGTTTTCATGGCCGCTTTTTTTTTTCTCCTCTGGAAAGAAAGCGCAAGCCATGCTAATGCTACTTCACAACTACTACTGCAAAGGTGCTTCTTGAAGTGCGAATGTTTCACAAGCTGCCACGGATCACATGGGGGTCGCTCGTCCCAACCTTATTCCGTTGCACGCGCAATTGCAAGCCTCCCAAGCCGAGGGGAGAATGCGCACTGAGCTCCACAAGAAGGCATAATAAAGTTTCATATACGAAGTTTCAACCCTTCGTGTACTGAGCTCGTCATTTCCGGAAAAATAACGAACGGCACCCGCACCGCACGCGTAGCTCCGGCGTTCGCGCGGAGGCCGCGCGCGGTGCTGGCTCCCGGCCAGCGCCTCGGCCGGAGGTTTCGGGCCGCGCGAGGGAAGCGGCGGCATCCACGGCTGCTGCAGGGTCGTTGCCGCCGCGGATTCAATGACACGGCGGCCGTGTCGTCTCTGCCGAGGTCCGAACACAAAGCGCTAGGCGGTGCTGCGTCGATCGGCGGCACAGATCAGCTCCGCTGCACGGACCGACGCGCGGCTGTTGCTGCGGCAGCCACTCATGGCGTTCGTCTGCCCCGTGCTCAAGCGCAGCGTCCAGAGGAACAGCGACGGCAGCACCGGGGCCCCCGCGCTGTCCTTGCACGGCCTCGGCCCTCCGGCCACTCTGCGGGTCATGCGCTACTGCCACCTCGCAGGTGTGTGTGTGTGTGTCCTCCGGTCCTACCTGGCACGTCCATCTGCCTGTCTTCCGGCACGATCGCGCGCTTTACGGTGCCCCAAACGCTGTTCACTTCATCCTCCCATACTCCTCCGCAGCCGCTTTCGAGGTGTAGAAAATTAGTCCGCAACGTCGCACGTGTTTTTATGCTTTTGGACTCGTGTAATCTTTGAGAGCGTCCACGTCTGTATCGTATTACTGAACGCAGGTTGGTGTAAGTAGGAATATTTTGCTCACATGTCCCCGGATCACTTTCGTATTGTTCGCCAGCTTCGGGGAAAGGAAAAGTTAACATCCGCATGGAATGCAGCCATCGACTGACGCTGGTCCCTAGTTTGAACACCAGACCAGGGGCTGTATTCTCGGAGTTTTGTCCCTTTTCTGTCCCTTTCAAAAGTGTCCCTTTTGGCAAGTCCTGATTGGCTAAAAGCAAACAACCGGAAGTGACGTAACGCAAGCGCAACAAGCCTACTACCAACGCTTAAGCCCGTACTACATGGAGCGATTTCGCCTGCGAATTCGCGGATGCGGCGCCGCTCGTGCGGCAAAACCACCTTTTTTCGTTGCTGCGACAAAGTGCCAAACATTTGAAGCGGTCGAGCAAACGCCGCTCGTGCGGCGTGTGCGGCAAAGAGGGGCCGGACCTGCGGCCAATAGGAGCACAGCTCGGCACCACTTGCACGCTTAGAAACCAGATGGCGTTGCTTGTATGAGCGCGAACAAAGCGCGGGCACACCAAAACGTTTACCTTCGCTGCTGTGTGTGCGTATATTGATAAAGAATTGGCGATTCTTATATAAAACCCCAAATAAACTTATATTTACCGCAAACCAGTCAAAAACAACTTGCCAAGAAAGTAAAATAAAACCACCCTTGTTAAAATCACAACCACCTTTGCTGGTGGCAAGCTTAAATCAGTCTGCAAACAAGGCGCATCTGAAATGCGAAATCGCGGCGTTCGCAGGCCCCATGTAGACGATAATTCCCGGCATTGCGAACTTCGCAAGTGCGAATGTTCGTTCCAGCGGATTCGCAGGCGAAATTCGCTCCATGTAGAACGGGCTTTACTGCCTAACCGGAAGTACGTCACGATGAAAGGGACTCAAAAGGGACGTTTTCAAAAGGGACAGTTACGAGAATACCGCCCCAGGGCGGATTGTTCTTCGGCCCGATGCTTTCTCTTTATAGCGCTATGGCTGCATCTAAAATGGACGTGTGCATGTGGATTGTGTAATAATTAAGTCGCGCACATGTAAAAACAAGGTCTGTACTACTAGCGCATCGGCCAGGGACGTATGCGTCCAGTCATTGGCAGATGCCTAAGTAGTTGTTTTAACGTGTCTGTTTTTACACATTCTATTTTCCCGTACTATCCGAGTTTCCATACCTCTAGGGGGGAATATGGGGGCATTATATCGCAATCAGTTTTGTTATTCCATGTTTTCGCGAATTGCGCTTCGTGTAAACGGCGCTCCATTTCCGTGTGCAGTAAGGCTCATTAATAGCCGCTTCCCCGACAGTTGCCTTTTCAATAGTGAGGGGAGTTGTTTTTGTGCAAAGTGAAACCTCGGAATAGTCGAAAACAGCAGTGTCTGACGGCAAAATGAAACATCCCGTAGGCTCGAGGTCTCGTGCGCCGCGCTTGACAAACAGCACCTGTAGAACAACGGGCCTTTGGGACAATTGGAGGCCGCGAATGGTCACCTCCTTCCCGTGAGGAGGCGGTGTTGTGTTGACGGCGCGGGGCATGCCCGACGTCACGTGATTGAGACTGGGATGTATGTGCAGTGGAGAACCTCGGAAGCAGGCTGGCGCGTTACCCCGCGTTCCGCTTGATTTCCACGTTTCCTCCTGTGCGCGCGTGTCACTTGACGCCCATTCCATGGAGAGAGAGAGAGAGAGAGAGAGAGAGAGAGAGAGAGAGAGAGAGAGAGAGAGAGAGAGAGAGAGAGAGAGAGAGAGAAGTGTATTCATGCTCAGGGATCAGGTGACGTGGAGAGAAGGGGGGGGGGGGGGGGGTCGACTTGCCGCGACCGCAAGGGCCCGGGCGGAGGTGTGTTCAGTCGACGGCAGAACGCGTGCCGCTGTCGATCGACCGGAGCATGTTGACGTCGCCGCATTGGCCCTTGTTTTTTCCGCTCGTTGTCGTGGCACGCCGGATTTGTCAGCTGCCTGATAAACCGTTTACTTCCGCGTAACGTGTTCAGTTTTCCTTCTCTGATGAAGTTGAATACGTTGCGTTGGTTGTGTGGATTTGGTCACAGCAGACGGTACTTCCTGCGTGTTATTTAAGAGGAATATTATTCTTGGTAGCGCGAGTCCATGTTTCTTCAAATCTGTTACGAGGCTTTGAAAAATATGCAAGACGGCGCGTAGGTATAGGGTGCCGATTCTACTATATCTCCTATGCCCAAAGTTGATGTGCACCGCTGGTTGAATTTGTGGAAATGCAGGTCGCCTAATTGCACGACATGACGATGTGTGGGACTCGGTCTGCTATTAGGGAGCTAACAATCGAATAAACTCACGGGGAATCCGAATAGACGCGCTAGCGTGTTCGTCTCAGTAGGAGAGCATATTCGTGTTTGTGGTTGTGTGTACACGCGCGTACGAGCAGCGGTCGTGTAGCGGAACAGCTAGTGAAATTGTTCTCAGTATGCCTCGGGACATCGCGTGTGCCACTGGCCTCGACAGAATAACGCAGTTCCGTATAATCTTCAACAGGGATGCTGTCGAAGAGCTAAATGGCAGACACACATCAGCCCACTGTATCGTGCGCAAGCTGTTTACCAGATAACTTATGCCCTAGGTTTATTTGGTATAATTTGCGTGGTACTACAATGATTCCTTGCACGTCTTTCGTGCATGTGCCTGGCTTTCTTGTGCAGTATTTTGGAGGAAACATGGGGTGTTTTAAGGCTGGGAGCGCCGCTATATGTTGTTGAAGTGTCTCTGGTGTGTGCGTGCCTCCCGAATGAGTGGCAGGAGGCAGCGTGCCGTTTGTACCGGTCGGCAGCCACCTCCGCTGCTTGCCATGAAGTATGGCGTCGGCCCTCGCTGGAGGCTGTACACGGGCCTATTAATTTCCTGTCCTGGACCGCACTCACGTCCGGCGATGTGGCATTCCTGCGTCCTTCTCGATATTCAAACGTGCCATGAAACGTCCCGAGGCGCCTCACTACCGTATACGCAGGTCCACCGTAGCAATCTCCTTGCGGCTTGGCTGACGCGGACGGATCCGAGATCTAGTTTAGCCGTCGCGCTGCAGGGCGGGACAGAGTTGCGCGCTCTGCGATGGGTGCTCCCAGCAGTACTCTTGTGTGCGCGGCTTCTGTTTTTTCTTTTCAACTGCGGGGACTGCCAGGCGATGATACCCCAGTAGTTTTGCGTGCGTCTATTCGCCTGGCTCCTCTCATTGTGGGCAGTAGTCGTGGACCGGTTTACCTGGCTGCTTCACTTCTGAGTACTCGTAACCTGGATAACTCTTGCGAATGACAGCGTAATGTTAATAATTATTAGCATCGTGATCACAAGGAGCAGCCGTGGACGAGACAAGCCCGCTCAGCTTGGCCGTCTGTCGGCTCATTTGACTGCGGCAGGCCGGTGTCGCGTTGCGGCAGCACTCCGAGCGTGCGGCGCCTTGACCCGCGCACGGTAGCCGCCGCTCCTGTGACGCGACGGGAGGAGCGCGATGAGCGCCGAATACGAGGAAAAAAGCGAAGGGGGACAAGGCTCTGCTTGCTCTACCGTTACCCCGCGCGTACAAGCTTGGCGCCGCCGTCACGACATCCTCGCCTTTGTCCGCTCCGAGAGGCTCGCGAAACAAAGCAGCCCACGTCTCGGCCGACGAGAGCCGCTTCCAGAGACTTTGTCTCGCCGGCGGTCCCTCCCAGCTGCTGCTTTTTTGACGTGTTTACACAATGACGCTGGATGCGTTTTTACTCTGACGAGAGCCCTCCGACGTACATAACCTACATTTGTAGTCTAAAGTTATTGGCGCTTAATTTTTTTTTGCAATAATTATTTTCCTAACCGTCTTCGGCAGTTCACCGTATGTTTTACTGCAAAATATGTATTTCTGTCAACTTCTTCTCCTTCGCTGGCTGTATTACCGTTATTGGTTGGGATGATTCCTTCAGCGCGGATTAGTCGGTGTATTCTCTGAGATAGGAGGCGTGTGCTTGTGGAAGTAAAAGTTACAGTCGGTGGGGTGGCGCATTCAGTTCCGTAGGTGTGAACCGTAGTGGGTGGTGGCTCGTGAGAGCAGAGCGGTCGCGCATTCCTCCCTTTCCGAGCAGCAGGTGTTGACGCGGGAAGAGACTCGCTCTGCCCCTGTGCTTCGGCCCCCGTGGTCGGCGCTGCCCCGTGCAGTCCCAAACGGGGCCGCTCTGTCAACGACCCGTGGCTACCCGCGCATGTGCCTACATCTGGGTCGTTCGTCCCCCTTTGTGCAACATCCCAGCCCGCGCCTTCTGCACACAGCGTGGTGGGGCCCCGCTGCCAGAGGTGACGCGCCGCCGAAAGTGACAGTTCCGCGGCCTGCCTTCGAGCGGCACCGCCTGGCCTGGCCGTGCACGAGAAGACGTTGAAGCCACGCTTGCCCAACTCTAGGGCGGGAACATGCGCGGCTTGGGTTGGGGATCCCCCTCTCGCTTCGCCTGCCTGTTGCTCCAAGTATGTTCCTGGACCCTTTGTACAGCTGGTCTGGTGGCTTCTGCGCATCGATCGCTGTTTCCGCGGAATCAAGGCATTTTAACAGCAGAGCTGTTTAGGCCGACACATTCGTCCGGCGTAGACGGAAAGCCCCGAGCGAACGTGAGCGCGTGCCTCACAGCGACCGCCCGGCGTCGTCCAGGCTTGCGCCTGGGCTTACGCCACATGAGGTGCCTCCGCCTTTGTCATCGTCGTCGTGGAGCGACAAGCGCGCCGTGGGTCCGCCGCGCCGTATCAGTGTGGTGGGTGCCTGGGCATTGCGGGTTAAATTATTGATCGAAATGTTCGTCAGGTATTGCGCGTAAGAAAGTCGAATTATGGGACGAGGAGTCCTCGTTTTTCTTAGCTTGTGCGTGCGGACTGGCGCTCCTACCTACATCTGCAAGAAGGCGGTGTAACTACACACAAAACTTCTTAACTCGAAAGTGTTTTATTCCGAGGTACACCAAGATTTCACTGACGTCATATCCGTCACGGACATGACGCCAGCACAACGAAGCAAGCGGCCTGTAAAGGGTGCACCCCTGCACACAGGTTCTCCTTGCGGGGAAGCAACCTTCAGTACTAAAGAGTAGACAGTCAGTATTGATTCATACAGACCATTTACAGTGACGTCATTGGTGTATAGACTCGTAATGCAGGCGATAAAATAAGAAATTCAATCATGGATGGAAGAAAATGAAATACTTGGGGAGCTGCAGAATGGATTTAGACAAGACAGGCGATTGGATGACAATTTGTTCGTGATAGCGCAATGCATTGAAATTGCGAAAGCAGAGAATAGACCATTATGGATTACGTTCTTGGACATTAAAGGGGCATATGACAACCTAAACAGAGAACGGCTGTGGAGAATGCTGAAATTCCAGGGATTAGATGACGAGTTAATGCAGTTCCTTATAGCAATGTATAAGGACAATAGAGTGCACCTTACATGGGAAGGATAGAAATGCGCCCAGCAGGTCAACATTCATCGGGGACTGAAACAGGGATGCTCTTTGAGCCCGATACTGTTCATGCTTTACATGGCAGGGTTAGAAAAGAAACTGGAAGAAAGTCAAGTAGGGTTTAGCCTAACCCATATGCTGCAAGGCGAAGTGGTACAACAGCGTATTCCGGGAATGTTATACGCAGATGACATTGTTCTTTTAGTTGATAACCAGACCTATATGCAACGGCTAATAAATATTAGCGGCCAGGAAGCCACCGGCCTCGGGTTAAATTTTAGTGCAGAAAAATCAGGAATAATGATTTTCAATGACGCTACCACTGACGCAGTGTCTATCCAGCAAGGCGAATTACCTAAAGGGAAGGAATATAAATATTTGGGAGTGCGGATAAACGAAGGGGATAACTACTTAGGAACTCACGAGGAGCAACTTAAAGGAGCCATGAAGAGAAAATGCAAGTTGGTTTTATTCGAAAATTTCGTGTTTTATAGTGCCCCCAGCGCTTGTCCGGATACAAACGGTGCTTTATTCACTGAGAAATTAAACAATTTAGGTTAAAATTTTGATTTTCCCGCTCAATCGGGCGTTTTCGTGGTCCCAAGTGACATCACTGGAACCGACCGCTCTGCAGCCTAGAGTACCTTCATTCACGCATCCGCCGTACAGGGTAGAGACACGTATACGCTGGCGCCGCCATTTTCGGTTGCTCGCTCGCGCCGAAGCAAGTCATTGTGTCAAAACCGTGCTAAAATTATCGCCGCAACGCGGTTTACTGAAGAAGTTTGAATCATATTGTCTGTTTCGCGTTGCTAGGTCTCGTGGGAAACGAAAAGAATAACGCGTTGAGCCCGTTGGCCCAATCGCGGCGGCACGGGACCGTTCAAAGGTTGTCTCCACCCTGTACATCGGTGTTGGTTTGTTCCCGCGTTTCTTTACGTTCCGTAACCTAGATGGCGCCACCATACCGTGGCAAGCGTTTGGTTTGTTTTTGCCCGCATTTAAACCTGGCTTGTTTTTGTTCTGGGAGAAAATATTCGTTCCCTGAAACAGTGCTCGCTCAACAAATGGGGTCACGTAAGACACCGTTGCTTGCGTCAATCGTCCAGTGTCGTCTGAGACAACCCCAAGCCCCGTAGTGCTGTGCAGCAAAACACCAAGCATGCTGTGCGCAGTACGAACAGCAGAACGCATCAGTACTTCTATGTTTACATGTGCTTTCGTAACTTCCACTGTTTGTCCCATCATTCTTATTGCTTTGTAAAGAATGTGCCCTAAATTTAAGCGCAAATCGCTCGTTCGTCTCGTTTGTAAGTTCTACCTAATTTGCGTCTGCTTCTGCCAGCCTCCGCCAATCGCAGAGCTTAGCTCATGTGACGACATAGGTTCCGTTGCGGGAAATGAGCTGGTGGGTCGCATGACCATTCCCGTTTTTCCTAATTATGTAGCTTATTTGAGCGAAGTTTACGTTAAAAGTGGTGTCAGTATGATTCTAACGAGGCAATCTTTTGAATGAACCAAACTTGTGTTTTCTCTTCATGGCTCCTTTAAGGTTAAGAGAAAGCGAAACGCAGCTACAATGAAGCATAGAGCTCTGTGGGGGTATAACAAATATGAAGTAGTAAGAGGAATGTGGAAAGGAGTAATGGTTCCGGGTCTCACATTCGCGAATGCTGTACTCTGCTTAAAATCAGACGTTCTATCAGGCCTTGAAGTGTACCAGAGAACGGTAGGACGTTTGGCCTTAGGCGCGCATGGAAAAACAACTAACGACGCAGTACAGGGAGATATGGGCTGGGCGTCGTTTGAAGTTAGAGAAGCACAGAGTAAAATATGTTTTGAGATCAGGTTGAGAGCAATGGATCAACGACGGTGGACAGCTAAGGTTTTTAGGTACCTATACCCGAAAAGCGTGGACACGCAGTGGTTAAGGAAGACTAGAAGGCTAACGATGAAATACGGAAAGAACAGTGGAGAATTCAAAACAGCCAAGATAACCAAAAAAGAGGCAAGGCAGATTGAAACGAATAAATGCAGAGAAAAAATGGAAGCTAGCACGTCGTTAGAGATGTGCAGGGCTGAGAAATTGAACATCAGAAAGGAAAATTTCTACGATAATTCCATGGGCAGTGCTTTGCTTTTTGAGGCTAGAGGAGGTTGCTTGCGAACTAAGAGCTTTGTGGGTAAGTATTCACAAAATAATGGGGTATGTGTGGTTTGCGGAAGAAAAAAAAACTATTCGGCACATTGTGTTAGAATGTGAGGGTATCCATCCAAATCTACATGAGGGAAATATGCGGCTTCCAGAAGCCCTAGGATTTAAGGGTACCACAGAGGCAGTTAACTTCAAGGGTGTCGACGGGACGAAAAGCAGAGAGGGGAATATTGCCTAGGACAGTTACCACCTGTAACAGAAAAAAAAGGTATTTTATGCCTAATGAGCTTTTTGTGTCGGCCCTAAGCAGCGCTAGTATTAAACCAAGAGTATACGCCTCGAGCGCGGCCTGTAGGGGCGCCACTGAAGTCCCCCTACCGGCCCGTTTCGAAAGCAGCCGCGGGAGTCTCCGGCCCGCTCCCCCCTGTCGCCGTTGCTTTTGCGGGTCGTTAAAGACTGCGATTTACCGTTTTTACGCGTTCGAAATGCGGAATAATGTGGAGCAGGCACTCTGTTTGCAAGCGTGGTGTGTTTACGAGAGTAAAAACGTTTATGACGCGATCTTAGTGTGGTAAATTCGATCGGTATGAGCGCCAGTTATGTGTCACAGGCCGGCGTCCCGAAGCCGGCATATGCATGCAGCTGATTGCGATTCCGCTGCCCTGAAATTTAGTGGCAGTGTCTCCGTAAGCCGTGTTTCCTCCGATGGCCATGTTGCGGCCATACACACTGTGATGTAAATCGACTTTGTGCGCTTGTATAATCTATAGCGGAGCACTTATACCTGACAGCACGCAAGTTACGCTTATATTGATCACTACCCTGAACAAGCCAATGCGGCATGAATTTCACAAACATTTTACGAAAGAAGTACGATGGATAATGCAAAATTATACTCGGGAGTCAGCACACGACGACAAATTTTAATGCTGGGTCCTCTTGTCCCGAGGTGAGCGCTCGCAAAGATAACACTTATCCTCCACGAGAAGCGGGGAGACGGGCTTATAGAGTAATCCGCTTCCACGACTAAACTCTTCTTCGAAACATCGTTATATGACACGGGGAGACTGCAGAATCTAGCATAAACCGAAATCAGATAGCCTTATCGGATACCACACTCTTCAACGAGCCCGTGTGTACAAGATTTCAGCGCTCGTTAAGGATCTCCAGGTGGCCAAATTAATCCGGAGCCCTGCACTACGGCGCGCCTCATCGCCTCCGTTGCGTCGGCGCGTTAAAATCTACAATCAATCAATCAACTCTTCCAACGACACCTCGTATAGCTTGTGAACTGCCTACCCTGTATTCAAAAAATGCGTCCGCAGAGTGATCAGCCGTTCGTTGAAGGCGAAAAACAAACAAAAAGTGAACACGCAGCTTGTGTGTGTGTGTGATTACTAAAACGTTTGTTCCTTGATTTCGCTCCGCATTTGTAAACAACTATAGTTGAGCGGCCCCCTCCTCCCTAGCCCCCCCCCCCCCCCCCCTAAATGTCTTGCGAAATATCAGTGCATTTCGCATTTTGTTGGTCTGAATAGTATACCTTGCTTAAACGAACGTCTTTAGCATTTCAGAAGCTGCACTTTGTTTTTTTTTCATTCCCGTACGACTATTCTATTTATTCCTGACTTGCAGACGATTCATTTTCCCGTGGTTTCATTAACTTATATCTTGGTGCTTGCTATAAAGCTTGATTGGGCACATATTTGACAACGCACAGCCTTTGAGTGTACTTAACATTTTCGCGTGGCTTATATTCCCATAAAAGGCACAAGTTATTGTCAGCTATTGGGTTATCATATCCCCGAAACATATTTTTCTACGACGTACATATTCGAAGCAAAGCCGCATTTGTTGTCTGCTCTGCAAAGCGCACCAACCTCTTACAGTGGCAATATCAGGTCTAAACGAGGCGACAATAAATAGAATTCGCTTGTGCTGACGTGTTCGAAGGTGACAGTGGTGATATGCTGCTGCCGTCGCCGACGTCCGCAAGAGCGGCCAAGAAGCGCGCAGAACCGCCTCCCCGGGTAGCTCTCGTTAGCGTTCGAGCGCTCTACCAAGACGCAGCTGTTTTTTTTTAAGTGCCCTAAACGTGCAGTTTGCTTACAGACGTCACCATAACAAGTTGTTTAGTGCGCGGAAAGGCAAAGAGAAGCGAAAGAGAACCAAAACACTGCATGACCACCTATCAGTTACGCAGCGCTAATCCCGCAAACGCCGCGTAGAAGCGGCGGCAGGCGGCGCAGCGATCGCGAATCTCGAGGCGTATAAAACATAGGTATATCAGTCCTTTTTGGTAAGATGACATGTCATCACCCCACTACAAAGGGGAAACCAATAGCAATCATCAGTCATCATCATCAGTACGTTATACTTGGGGTTGTTCGTTTTTGGGTTTTATATTTTAACACGAAAGTGTTTTATGCCAGGATACACCAAGGTATACACGGATACAAGGGATACGGGATACACCGTGACATCATATCCGTCGCGGAAGTGACGCCAGTACACCTTTGCCGAAGCGACCTGGCAACGGGAAGTCGCTCTCCAAGCACACCCACAAGACAGCCGCCGACCCGCAAATCATGCTCAGCTGCAGATTTCGCTGCTCATTTCACTTTTGCGTTTTACCGATTGTATGACAGAGGAATCAACCACAGTTTTTTACACCCTTCTTGACCAGAAAAGGTGTAGCATAAGTGGAATAATGGTGTTGGGAGATCATTACACCCTTTTCTTGAATCTCAACACCCTTTTCCTAGCTCTACACCCCTTTTTTTGTGAAAAAAAAATGGTGTTGATCAACTTCAACACCCTTGGTTTTTTTAGGGCGTTTAAAGGGTGTAGAAGAGGTTGTCGGCTGTTCATTGAATAAGGCCATGCATGCATGTATAATTTCGCTGTAAAGACATCCCCTCATACCCTAGTCTACTCGTAAGAAATCTTCAAAAGCAAAAAAAAAAATGTTCGTTTGCAACGATCGCTCGTTACCATATACGGTGCTCCCCAACTTCGCTCTGTCACGGGAAATATCAATTTGAACCTTTAAAATAAAAAAAGAATATAATTGTGTGGCGAAAAGGGTGTTGACCGACTGCGAACACGCCTGGCTTTCTGTAGGCTGTAAGGTGTTGAAACGGTGTGAAATAGGGGTTCAGTTGCAAAAAAAGAGCAGCGGAGCTGGGGGTCGACCTAGTTTCTTCCGGTGTTGCGAAGTTTTGCGAGAAAGAGAGAGACAAAACTTTATTAAACTGAGCTTGTCTTTAGCGTGAGATGTTGGTGGTCGTTGTTATCAGCCCAACGACGACGGAGGCGGCCCTTGCGATCAGGGAGGTCTGTACCTCCCTGTCGTGGGATGCCAGTCCTTCTCTCCACTGCTCAGCTGTGGTGATTCGGGGATAGGGGTTTTGGGGGCAGGCCCACAGAATGTAGGGTAGGGTGGCTGGGGCTGTGTGGAAGGTGCAGTTCGGGAATGGGACTTGTGTTGGGTGGATTAGGTGCAGGCGGGTTGGGTGTGGGTATGTGTTTGTTTGTATGAGCCTCGACGTTTGCTAGGCTTTGCGATGTTCTTGCTAAGCTAGAATAAGCGCTGAGGGGTGAGGCCAAGTTTAACCGGATACCCCTTCACGCGGGTGGACAGGACATTTTCTACAAGCCGAGTATGTTTTGTACCTCACGATGTTTCATGTTTCACACAATATAAATTGGCATAATTTATTACAAGTGAAGCTGTTTAAGCTTGAACTAGGTTCGGTGGTGTTAGAAAAAGAGAGTACTGCGGCACCTGTAAAGGGTGCACCACCGCAGATAAGGTATTATAACAGTGAAGCCGGCTTTGGAGCCTCTTCGAGTGTGATCACAGAAGGCGCAAGCGTGTGTGCGCCTCTTACTATACCCTTTCAAAGGTACTAGTCTTTCTAAAATTCTAAAACGCAAAAAAATTGGCGCAGCTTGCAATGGTGGTGCAAGGCTGGAGAAACAGCATAGCCAGGTGGTCGACCTAGCTTGTTTCCCCCTTGGATCCGCTGTCAATGTGGGGGTCACACTAGAACAGCCTTGTAAAATCCGGCTAAACTTGTCCTTACCCCTGGGCGCTTATCCTAGCTTAGCAAGAACATTGCAAAGCCTAGCAAACGTAGCAAAACTTCGCAACATCGGAATAAACTAGGTCGACCCCCACTCCGCTGCTTTTTTTTTTTTTTTCAACTGAACACCTATTTTACACCGTTTCAACACCATACAGAAAGCCAAGCGTGTTTGCAGTTGGTCAACGCCCTTTTCGCCACACAATTATATTATTTTCTTTTTAATTTTAAAAGTTCAAATTGACGTTTCACGTGCCAAAGCTAAACTTTGGCCATAAGGTGCCCCGTATATGGAAACTAGCGTTAATTGCAAACTAATTTTTTTTTTTGCTTTTGAAAATTTTTTACCAGTAGAGGAGGAGGATATGAGGGGATGTCTTGTTCTTTACGGCGCAATTATACATGCATGCGTGACCTTAATAAATCAACAGCTGAACACCTTTTCCACACCCTTTCAACACCCTAAAAAATATAAAGGGCGTTGAAGTTGATCAACACCATTTTTTCCACACAAAAAGGCTGTAGAGCTACGAAAATGGTGTTGAGATTCAAGAAAAAAGGAGGGTGCAATGGCCTCCCAACACCCTTTCTCCACTTATAACAAACCCTTTTTGGCCAAAAAAAGTTTAGTGTGAGCTTCAAAGCGGGAAACCCAACGCCATTCCGTTGCGCTTGCAGCATGAAGTAACGCAATGCGTATGATGTAGCGTAATGTACGTCGATTCTCAATACTTCGAAGTCGCTTAATTGGAATTTTCGGATAATTGGAAGTGATGTGCTGGTCCCGGCAATTGTACATGCAATCCAGTGGAAGAAATTGCTCGACAATTCGAAGCTAATATCAGTTAATTGGAAGTCATTTCGAGTAAACAGCATCCAGGCGGCCGTCGTTCACTGATAAAATTCAGAAATTTCAAGCGCAAAAACAGCTGCGTGTTCAGTATGGATGTCGGCGTCACTGCATCTCAGGAAGCACACAGCTGATGAAGCGGCCGGCCAGTTCAGACCTGCGCCGTGTGAGCAGTTTGTGCGGCGGACGCTTCAGGCTTCGATTTTAGCGATAGGTCTCAACCACCATGTCAACCCGCTCCACTTGCGGCGAAACTCGAGATTCGAACGAAATCACAAAATAGCAAATTGATTAGAGATGTTGTCGAGGCATGGGAGTTCCGTAGAGCTCAACAATGTTCGTATTGCGTCCTCGTGTCCGTATATTACAGCCAGTTATACCACGTTTCTCCGCTACGGGGGGCCGTATAGCCTAAATGAAGTTCACGTCTTTCTAACCAGTAGTCACTTTAAGGTGACGTTGTGTAAACGAGGGTGAGTGCTCGATCGCTCCTTTCTTTTCAATACATGACCTTCCACGGGAGTTCTGGAAGTCGGCTGTAACTCACGCTCTGACGCACGTACAGGGGGTATTAAATACGAACAACGGAGCACACTGCCTCTTACGCATGCCGCACCGTCTGGCTGCACAGTCAGTAAACTGCGCGCATGCGTAGTTCTTTCAGTGCATTTGAGTGTGTGGCCTACTGTTAGGGGAAATGCTTAACAAAGAAGCGACGCCGGCCATCTATTTCGAGGCGTCTTTTTATGCTCTGTCGCCACTGAGCATCCTGTTATCTACTACATTCGGAAGTCAAGCGCAGCAGGCTGATTGCAGCTAGCATGATGCTCTTCAGCGATCATCCTGCTCAGTGGCGACACAGCGTGAAAAGGCGCCTCAAAATAAACGACCCGCCATCGCTTTTTGATCAAGAATTTCCCACAAATGTGCAAACAAGCAAACCCACAAATCAGTATAGTTTGTCCACATGATAAAAGTGTAACCCATCGCCATTTAATAGCAGCCAGAAATAACGTCTCAAGTTTGGGCACCGTCTCTACTGCATCGTCTTGGCGGCTGTTTTTTTTTTTTTTTTTTTTTTGCAATAGTTCAGCCGGGATAGACGCTCTATGTTACAAAAATTGAGGGTAAAAGTAATCCCTTAACATGTAATCCTGATTGTAAATCTCTGCGTCCAAAATCGAAATTCGCCCTTAAATAAATTGCTATTCTTGGTCATATGAAACGCTTGGGGACCAAGGGCGTAATGTGCGCTAGGACGCCAGTGCATGTAGGAACATAAAGAAAGCCTATGCAATTAAAGCGTTTATTAATTTTAGGTAATTATCATGTTGCGTACTGTCCCTCAAATATCGCCCGCCTAGGACGGCCTGTGGAGACACGGCATCGGTGTTGCTCCCGTTCCCATTCGAATAGACCACTAAATGGTGTCGTGACGCCGACTCGGGAGGACGTCCGCTTGACTGCCACCTGCCTGGGCGCGCCCGAGTGGGCTTTCGCGTGGCCGGCCAGCGGGCGGCCGAGTGAGCCGAGGCTGGCCGGAGGCAGGCGAGGACGGGTTGTTCCGGATGCCCCCGCGGGCGCTGGGAACACGGGCATGCGAGCGTGCGGAAAACGGCTCGCTCGTATAGTTGCCGCGTGACCCACTAACCCCGGTCGTGTGTATACCGCGCTGGCTGCCCGTCCGTCCGCCTCCTTCGCGCTTGACCGCGGCTCAGCTGTAGCGCCCCACCGGCGAGCACCGCTCTGAAAGCCGCAGGATGGCTGGCTCGTCCAAGCTTGATCGGAGCACCGGCGCGTGGTAGTAATGAAGTCCCTTGATCGTACACGCAGACTTAACAGGCGCGTCGTTCCCAAAGCTTGCTGGGTTATGCTGTCCTCTGTTCGGTGTTTTGCCGTTAGAGAGGGGCGAATGGCGAAGTGCGCATCCGAAGTCCGCTAATCGCAAGTTACGGGTTTGGTTGGCCCCCAGGCGTCTGCGAGGATGTGGCTCTCCTGAACCCCCCTTAGCCCGTTCTGCGCAGTTCCTTCTCAGCCATTTCACTTATTCCGCGCCGGCCTGCGACTCCGGTCTCTGTCCACTGGAAAGGCGCAATTTTACGTCCCTTGCATTCGTGATGCTGCGAGCCGTGGCCTCGGCGGGGTGCCTCGTGCCGGAAGCACTGAGCATATCAGTGCGTGCGCACCCTACCTGCTCTCGTTTGCGCTCGAAGGGGGCGTGTCCCGGTGTCCGGAAGTGGGTTGAGGCCGCGTCAGGAAACGCATACATACTTGTCACCATTTCTCCGGCGGTCGAGGTCGACTCCGCGGTGTGCGACGGAGCACGTCCCCCAGCAGTTTCGGCAAGCGAGCGCCCCTCGCGACAGTTGGAGGAGCGAGCTCAAGCAATGGCGCAGCTTGGCTTCGTCGCAGTGCACCGCAGGGGCCAATCAGTGTGGCAGAAGAGTCCCGGTGTTAAGTGGGCTCACCAGTGCCGTCTGCGCGGACACATCACGCAGGGCTTGCATGTCGCCATGCCCCTTCGCAATGGCCGCATGGATTGGTCCTTGAGGTTCTTTGCAGCGAAGCCGGCCTACGGGCATTTCTTAGTGTTGGCACGCTAGTCGGGGCAGTTCTCTTTCTACCCGGCTGTGAACTTCCTGAGGCAACAGCCCTTGCTGGAACGCCGCTTCCGTATACCCTCGTCCGAAGAGGCGCTAAATTTCGCGGTCCGACAAGCGCCTCGCTCGTGCTAGTGCTTCGTGCCAGTTTGTCACCTAATTCTTGCTTGGCACGAAAGTGCTTCCCAACTTTTTTTTTTTTTTTTTTGTAAGATGAGGCGGAAATTTTTCCCGCATTCTAAGTGTGCGTAACCCTCTTGTCAAAGGAGTCAAGAGCCCAACTTAATGAATATGCAACAAGTGTACGCAAGATAAGCGCATTTTATTCTGCTAGTAATTTTTCATTGCTTACAAGGGGAACCGGGTACAGATCACGCATCACATTCGTGATCGCCATTCACGGCGTCACATTCTCTGGGCTCGCGTTCAGCGCCTCGTCTCTTGCTACGTCTCGCGTTGTTTTTTTTTTTTTAATTATTATTGCGAGCTATTTTGACCTTAGTTCCTCTCTTGAACCCTCTCTCAAACAAAACATGCTTGCGGTGTCTTGATGGCCACCGCGTGGGCCACAAGCGGCTAAAATGTTCCCTGTTCACTCGTATCCGTAATCTCTCCCAGTTGAGCGTCTTAACTGCGACCTCGAAACAGGTGGAATTTCAATATCGTAGTCTTCTTGTCTGTTGCCCTTCCTCCAATAACAAGGAACCATTATAATGCCCGTGCACTCATCGTAAATGCTTGCTAAAAGCCCCTGTTGGTTTCCTCACCAGCACATCGTGTGGGTACCCCGTGCCCATGGATGCGGTACCAGAAAATGGGCCACGTTGTAGACGCGTGGAGCGTACAATGTGGAAGGGATTAAGGGAACATTAGAGGGTGATTAAGTTTTAGAACGACGGTGAAGCTTGCTATTGTCAGATAGTGTATGTAATGGAGAAATTCTGTGCGCGGTTGTATGCTAGCCACGGTAGTCGAGAGAACAGTGCTGGCAGGGCTAACTTGACAGGCAGTAACTAAAGACTACGTGAAAAAGCTTCTGACGTAGATGAAGGTCGGGAAATCCGCAGAGACGACTGTGGAGCTCGGAAAGGAGAAGATATTTAATTCGAAATTACGCTTAGTTATGGCCGTCACTGCTCTACCAGTAGCCTGGAGAAATGTCGACGTAATTCTGGTAACAAAAAGAGCCTAACAATCGGACTATTCAAGTAATAGTTAACTGCATGAATGACTCTAGAAGATCTTCGTGGCCCAGATGACTGGCTGGCTTTGGTAAACCACCAACAGAGGGTTACATACGGGCCGTTAACCATGCAGGTCATTGCGAAATGCACGAAATGTAGCAAACTTCTGCGCGTTACTTTTTCTAGATTGCGAAAGCGCATGTGCTTTCGTGAAAACCACCGCAGGCGTGGAAACATGACCGGACCTTGGGAGGCAGTAGTAACCGCAGTAATCAGCACTCTTTAAAACAAAACTGTGGTTGATTCCTCTGCCATAGGAATCGGTAAAACACGAAAGTGAAATGTGCAGCGAAATCGGCAACTGAGCATGATTTGCGGGTCGGCGGCTGTCTTGTGGGAGAGATTAATGGGAGAGGCCTTTGCCCTGCAGTGCGCGTAGATGGGCTGTGATGATGATGCTGTCTTGTGGGTGTGCTTGGAGAGCGATGTCCTGTTGGCGGGTCGCTTCTGCAAAAGTGTGCTGGCGTCATTTCTGTGATGGATATGACGTCAGTGAAATCTTGGTGTATCCGGGCATAAAACACTTTCGTGTTAAAATAAAAAACCCGAAAATGAACAACCCCAAGTATAACCTACTCTTTAGTACTAAAGGTTGCTTCCCCGCAAGAAGACCCTGTGTGCAGGGGTGCACCCTTTACAGGCCGCTCGCTTCGTTGTACTGGCGTCATGTCCGTGATGGAAATGAAGTTAGTGGAATCTTGGTGTATCCCGAAATAACACTTTCGTGTTAAAAAGGTGGTTGCATTTTCTAACAGAACACTAACCAGTTACTTGTCGCAGCAACCTTCTCGATACTTAGTAACTGATGATAGTAAATGTAGCACTAGTAAGTTTGCTAACTGAAGCAGGTAGTGCTCACCACTACCTTCAGCGGGAATGTCCTAGTAACACTTCCTTTAGCTACTTGCTTTTACTAACTGGCCATGCATTTAGTGTGTACACACTAAACTTTTTTTAGACACTTTTTGGCTGAAAAGGTGTAAAAATCTCGTCCCACGGCACACACCTTTCAAAGGTGATTTAACTAAAAGGGTGTGCTTGTGAGCACCCTAAAGTAAGGGTGTGGGCAGCGCAGTTACGCGTGACAATGTGTATCGGCGGAGCGCGCAGCGCGACATACAGACACTCAACACGCACATACCACACTTTGCAATAAAACCAACGGGATGCACGGGGAGAACGAGTATAGCTTAGTTACCTTAGAAGTACACCTGCTCTTCTTGCTTTTATAACCAGCAGCGGAAAGTCCTCTGATAGTTAGAGGGCGCTTGTCGCACAAAATCAAATATTTGAGCGATAATTTTGGAATTACGCATTTTAATGTCAGCGTGTACAAGTCAACATGTGGATTTTCCAAAACTTTTTAATCGTGAAGTGGAGTGGGAAAAGAGCTGTAGTTGTATGTTCAATAATTCATGGAATTTTGTTGCTATGAGTGAATGCTAGTATCAAACAAGCAGCAGTTAGTAGTGCGCGGTCTAGACTAGTGACGATAGCATTTAGGGTCCACACTTAGTAGCAGGACCTACGTACCGTTCTGCAGGGTAGTAAAGTACGTAGAGTTAGTACAACCGTCACTACTTTTTCACTACCCTTTTTGTGAAGAGTGAGCCGCAGCAGGGCGAAGGTCTCTCCGGAGAGATGGATCTCCCAAATTTTCTCACCTCGTCCCTACGTCGAGTTGTTTTCGGTCTTCCGGTGCTTCCCGCTCCTCGGTAGCGCTCGAGTTACGTTACTCGGGTCGTCCACGCCTGCCACATCACATGGCCGGCCCAGCACTGCCGTGGGCCGTTCAGCTGGCCTCAGTTTTTCTGCTGCGCATGTTACCACCGGAAGCACGCATTGTTTGTGCACCCTTCTATTTATGTTATCCTCGGGGCTTAACAGAGGCCAGTGGGTACAGGGAGCAGTACAGCAACGACCAAACTGAAAAAGGGTTGTGACAGGGTAGCCTACCGTTTATTACTTGGGAGGGCTCCCCTAATGCAGCCCAGCCCATACCATTTCGGGGCACTTTTATCTCGTGGTTAAAATCCACACTGACAACTTGTATCTCTTTTAGCTGGGCTGATCGAAGAGCAGGCTCATTGCTACGCTGTTGTAACTTTTCTTTTTCTCTCTGTTTATCTCTAACCTTACCGCCAGGCTCCACAGTTACTGAACTTTATTGGTGGGGAGGGGGGAAGGGGGGTCTTGGCACTTATTGACCAAGACGGTGTCGTCCCCAAATCCTCAGGTGGCTTAAATGTTCCCTTTTTTTACTCTACTCGTATTCCAGTCTTCTTCCTAGCAAACCCCCTTCTGACAGTCTACGAGGGCAGTCTGGGCAACTTGGTTATTCGTGGCGACCTACAACAGCGCTATACGGACAAAGACGAGAAAGGAACGCCTGTGTTTGCTCCTTTATCGTCTAGTCGGTAGCGCTGTTTTGTGTCCCCTCTGACAGCCTGTAAAAAATGTTGGAGAGTGGTACCTCCTTGTATCTCGCACTGACTAATGGAGAACCTCTCACTTTTCTTCCGGAGGATGATCGGACCCGCACATCATTTGTGTGTGCGTGTCCTCCGAGAGCCCTGTGTATGCCTCCTGTATTCCCTGCAGGTCCATCAACTCTTCCATTGCTGCGACTGATTCAGTGGAAACACGGTCTTGGTAGTACGTACAAAGACCGTGTTCGGACGTTTGAAATCAAATCAAATCAAATCATTTATTTTGCTATCATACATAGTAGATGGGAGGGCGGCGAGAAAAAAGCTGCTCACAGGCAGCTTCTCGATTAGCGTGGTTGGTGGCATGAACTTGGTCCATCGGGAGTAACTTTTCCCAAATCCGGCCTGTTCCCTCGGTCGATGTACATCTAGGGTGCCACTTACGCGCTTCACCTTGGTAAGCAGCTTGTGTATAACACGATTGCACTCTGATGAGTCTTACGGGCTAGTTTTTCTGAGTACAATATCGATATGTTTTATAGGAATTCAGAATTATTCCGTCATCTCCCGCGGTCTTCCCACTCTTTTCATCTCTCCATCGTAGACTGGTCAGCGCTGCACCCTGGCATAACGATGCTGGCGGCCAAGTCCGCACGAGGCTGTTCCACTACCTTCAGTATCCCATCCGTGTTCTGTTTTTCGTCTCTGGGCAGTAAGCTGTAGTGGTAGCAGTGGCAGTAGTAAGCTTCTTTTGGTTGATGTTGCCCCCAAACTTCCTCCTTCCCATTTACGCTTTCTTCGCCACCCTCGCTTCTGCTAAATTTCGACTGACGAGCCCACCAATTCCGTCTTCTCCCCAAGCAAGTCTTCCGTATCCAGTAGTAAGTTGCGCGAGCTAAATGCCGGCGAAAGAGTGGACTCCCCTGAGAGCCACCGCCACAAACAAGTGTGCGGCGGAGCGAGTGGCTCCCTCCCCCTCTGCAGCCCTCCCGGTCGGCCGGTGCGTGCTGCGGCCAGCTGCGACCGTGACATTGCTCCGCAATCGTGACGGCTGGGCCGGCCTTCCGCGCGGCGACCTCATTTGCATACGCGATCCGTGTCAAGTTTCCAGCGCGTGCTTCACGGCTGCTGCCACATCTCGCGCCGCTTCCGCCTCGTCCCGGCTGCGATAACAGAAGCGGGCCACGCTGGGGACTGACCTGATTTCGCGCAATCGCCATCAGCGGGCTCGTACTTCAGCGGCACACACAAACGGCTAATGCATGCTGCTGTTTGCAGCTGCCGTAAGGGCTCGATAGACGGGTATGTATTGTCGTCATTTTAGCCTTTTTGGTTTGTTTACCTGTGCGTACGTCACAAGCCGTCGTCCTCATTGCCCCCCCTCCCCCCGACGCGAGAAGCGGAGTAGCGAAAGACGGAACGACGGGCGAGTTTGCTGTCCCGCTGTCCCTACCGTCAGTGTCCCATGGCAGGTTTGTTGGTTAATTAGACATCCCTCGTTTAATAAAATGCTGTAAGTTATATATTGTTTTTAGCCGCCAAACGGGAGGTAACTGATTTTTAAAATAGCGGCACCTTGAGTGGCCGTGGCAAGCAGGAGCCAAAAGCGCTTTTATTGTTTCACCTTCGGGGAAACGTCGTAAAATGGCGGGGTAAGCGGATGGATGCTGTTGCAGTTAGCCACACAGGGAAACGTAAAATTCAACAGCGTGGGGCACGTTCCATTTGGGCCGCTTTGATGGTCCAGCTGTTAAGGCGTTGTGCTGAGCCCGAGGGCACTAGTTCGATCCCGGCTGCGCGGCCTTTTAGTTTGAGTGAAAACCAGACGCGCCCGTCGTGTCGGCATTTCGCGCTCGTTAAGGGTCTCCATGCGGTCGAAATTAATCTTGAGCCCTCCACTACGGCGCCCCTCGTAGCTGAGGTGTAGCTTTGGCACGTAAAACCCCCAAATGTTTGAGTTTGGTAATCCCTTTTCAACGTCTTCAAGCGCAGCGTACGACGTGGACGACGGAAAGGCACTTTGTTCTTTTCTATCGTTCTTACAAAAGTCTGATTCAAAAGTCTCATGACTACACAAGTCTAATACAACAAACATATTACTCTGTAAATTAACATAGCGAGCACTATGTAACTTTACATGAGTCGACTCGCGGGTGAGCTGTTGGCACAGCGGAGGAGGTCAGCTCTTAACATGCACCAGATACACTCCTACGGAGAACAACCAGTTAGCACAAAATTAGTGTTCAAGTGCGTCCGTCGTGCCAAAACAGTTCCCAACGTTGGCGGGAGGCGAGTGGAACTGCATACAGCAGCAACGGCCTGGATACGCAACGTGGTCGCAATGCGAGAGTGTGGGGACGTTTGCCGACGTACAGTAGTAAAGCTGGTTTAAGGCGGTCATTTGCGAATAATGAGGCAAATAAAAGTGCGATTTCTCGCTGGACTTCTTCTGGCGTCTCCGTGCGGTAATCCCTTCGCACAGATTTGAGTCGTACTAAACTAAGTAACCCCCAGGAAATTAGAAGCAAACAAACAGTTTAAATTACCCTCTCCTCATCTGCCTCCCCCTTTTTAGCACCCACTCACTGTGAGGGGGCGCGAAAGAACTTCCACGTGACAAGCCAGCGGGCCCCCAGTTTTGACAGCTGTTGTGGAGGCGGGTCTCCATTTTCATCGAATCGAATCGAATATCGAATCTCTCCGGCAGCACCGCACAGCATTGCCTTTACGTTCATAGCCAAGTACCCAGACTTCTTCTACGGCAGCTCGAAGCTTCTTGGCACCGCCCACACTCGCAGACGTCCCGGATGTTCGCCCACGTGACCACAAGGTCGCTGCTGAGTCGGCCTCTCCTGGCATCAAGAGATCTTCAACGGGCCATAAATGCTGTCGCCCAATACACGAAAGCTGTTGGGCTGACGCGCTCACCTGAGAAGACGGAGTCCATGGTGGTCATCGACTCCCGCAAGGCTCATGTAAACGATACCCAAGAACTCATCAATGGCTATGCCTAAACAGCAAACGTATTCCCCGAAAACACTCCATACGGATCCTCGGCTTTCACATGGATCAGGATGGCACAGGTACAACTTCGCCGAGAATCATTACTACACAAGCGAACCAGATCCTCCACATGCCAGATTAATGGGGCGCGAGGTGGTCGAGGCCATCCAATGTTTCACGGTTCATGTACAGCCTTCCTTATTTTACCATCTGGCAGAAAGTCAGCTTGAGAAACTGGAAGCACTTTTCTGCAAAGCCATTCGTATCATAACAGGCACCGCAAGATTCACACGAAATTACCTCTTATACGACATTGACGCACGCCACCTCGCACAAACACAGGCTACAAACATCACCGCAAGGTCGTCTCATCCTCTCACATCTAGGCTGTAACGCCGCACACCTCCAGCATATGCATTCCACCAGAGCCCTCACCATGGTTCTGAAACTTGAAGCCTGTACCGAAAAGTATGGGTCCAGGCAGGTCGCCGCTCTGACAGGGCAAGCCGCTATACAACCGGAAGACAATCCTCCAAGGGACAACGGTCATTTACGCGTACTCTACATATATAACATAGACACGGAAAATCAGCACGACAGCTTTTCACAGCGACGTCTCCGCAGCGGCCACGCACGCTCCGGTACCGTGGTCGACACCTCTGGAGTTTCAGGCTATTGTCAACGCCATAGAAGCACACCAACATAAAGTGAAATAGTTGTAATGACTGAGAGCAAACTTGCGATTCGCAATCGCGGAGAGAACCACATATATCCACAGATGCGCCACACACGCGCCAATATCACATGCCGCCATCCCAATCTTCGATACTAGTGATTTGGGTCCCTGGACACGCAGGTGTTGGAGGAATGAGAAGGCCCACGCCTTAGCTGCCTTAGCTCAAGCTGCTCTTCATGATCTGGGCACTCCAAAACCTTGACATCGCTTTTATGACCCAAAAGAGCACCCACAAGAATTGCATCAGACTCGCAAACAGTATTCACGAGGCGTCGTAAATCGTAGAACCACCCTCGCCTACCCTATAAAATTCGCCCCCCTGAAGCTGTACATTCATTCTACGAGCACAAACCGGCGCGCTACCAACACCACACATTCAACACTACGTAGACCGGCTTCTAAAGTTTTCACACTGCGGCTAAAACCCCAACAATGAGCATGCCCCTGGACATGCTCAAACACACAAGCCACCCTGAGATCTTGCCTCTAACCAGTTCCTGCCTCAGAGCGCCCTTCCAGCTGGGAGGCATGGTTCGCACCCTCTAAGGAGCTTGTTGAGCTTTATTAAGACCACTTTACTGACCCACATCAGAAACACAACGGAACTAGATAAGTCTCTGTACCCCTTACTAAGAAGCCCAGCAATCCTTTGAACACAGGTCTCCCTCCCCGTCTCTCGAACGTAGCTGGTTTTAAGAGTTTGAGGCGCCAAACCAACGGAAGATCTCTTGAGTGACGTGTCGTACGCGGCACGAGTCGATTAAGGCGGTGGTGACGTAGACACCAAATTGGTAGTGGCGTGCCGTTTTGATTTAGGTGCACAGGGACAACAGCCCGATCACGGCACCGCCTAGGTTCTTACCGGCATTTGTGACGAATTTCGTGACTCGAGTATTCGTCTGGAGTGTTCAGTGCCTTTAAGAGTGTTCAACATCAGGTTGAGTCCTCAGGCAATGCGTGCAGAAAAGAAAGGGCAGCAGACACTCTTGTTGACTATCTTCGGGAGGGGCTGGATGCGAAGTTAGTGTTGTAATCTCCGTAATCTGCCATCTCTTCGAACTGTCTGCTATATATTTCGCCAGGGGGTGGGGGAGGGGGCCTGCCCGTGTAGTGAGTCCCCTCGTAGCAGGTTTGGAGAGGACCGACCAGTGAGGTCGGGCCAGGGTTCCTCGATGCCAGCGCCGCCGGGCATCAGCGAACCCTAGGTCGTGCCCCACAAGGGCGACCCCTATCTCTGTGGCCCACTCGTGCGCCATATCATCGCTGCATACAGCTCCATCGTGGCCTCCACCGGAAGGCGTCCTGCGCAGCTAGCAAACGTGTGCAGTCCCGTGTCTTGCAATATGTGGATCCTGGTGCCCGTGTATTCTGTTTCCTACTGCAATCTCGACCCACGGCGGTATCGTTTCCCCCAGCATGGCGGCGACGTTGTTCCCGGTAACTATAACCACGTGCCACGTGTTTTTCCGCGAACGATGCTCGAGTCGCAGCGAGGTCTTTTGGATCCAGCGCATTTGAGTCCGGGTTTCGAATTCATTTCGAACTTCGCGCTGGGGGCCACGCTGGGCACGGCGCCGAGGCTCCTTTCCATGCCCGGCAAGGGAAGCGACGCTGGCGGCCCTTCGGTGCCGGCACTGGCCCAGTCTTCGGGGAAGACCAATTAGCATGAATTAAACGGTTGTTCCACCGGCGCGGCGGGGCTCCCGCGGAAGGGTTTCGCGGCCTTGGGCGTCGCATTTGAAGGCCAAGGTTGCCGCTCCATCACCATTACGACGCCCACCCCCCTTCGAGCCGTTGCGTCGAGATCGCGCCGGGCCGGTCGGCCATGATTGCTACGGGTCGCGGCGAGCGCGGTTCGTGGCCTTTGAACGCGAACGTGCAGCATGCTCCTCCGCGTCCGTGAATGGCAGCCTGGCGACTCGCGACGTATCACGGCATGGTCTGTGTGCTTCGGAACGGTGGGGCGCCTCTTGACTCGTTGCAAGTTAGACGCCCGAAGAGGCTCGGTACCTTCCCTAGATGTCTTATCTCTGGCTTATCTCCGGCCAGCGCTTTTTCATTGTTAATCCCTATCGGATGGGGGAGGGGGGAGGCGTTCAATAGTTACGGTGCCTGTCCGTGCATGCATCATTTCCGGGAGCGGCGGGAGCATGTGCTGCCAGCATCGTGACCTAGGCAGTTAGGATGGTTACTCTTTGCGTTGTGTGCTCAGGCACTTCTTTTTCTCTGTTCCCCCGGTCGCAGTTTTTCTTGGTTTGCGTAGCATTTTTATTTCGGGCTGGGAATGGTGGACATCGTTTTTGTTGATAGTATAAATGTCACAGAAGCACGCTTAAATAAACCAGTGCAATGCCGTGCTAATTGCATTTGTGTAGCTAATCTTCCCCCATTAGATGAGCTCTGCACCTATTTCGTTTACACAGGGCATGTTGAGTGCAGTGTGTCATAGTGCTGTCGTAACAAGACACCCCACACCCTACCAAGCATGGCCGATGTGCTCAGTGCTGAAAATAACAGTGAGGCAACCCTGCACTTAAACGGGAGGTTCAACGGTGTAGTGTGTGTATGCAGCACAAAAACGGTCTTTGCTGCAAAATTTTTAGTTGCAGAGCCTTTTTTGTGATGTTCAGTTGTGCTTACAAGTTGCTGTGAGTATGTTCACTTTTCTAGACAAGGAGGGCAGTGTTTTCCTTAGAACTGCTTCTGAATACTTTGAACATGGCTTCTTGCCCATGTCGGCCCAGTTATAAAACCCCGCTTCTTTGTTTTTTAATAATCTCGAATTCTTGAATTGGCTGGACTTGTTGAGGTACATTCTGCCATTTTTATGTAGTTCCAGTCATAGAAGAAAAATTAATAAACTGCAAGGCCAGGTGTGTGAAAGGTACCAAAAATGAGTAACACACACTCAAAGCCGATGTGTTGGCAGGGATACGAGGTGTGGGGAAGAGGCACTAGTTGTTTCCCAAGCCCCGAGCACCAAGCCTTGGGCTAACAACTGAAAATCTACCTTTGTGTTCCTGTTATTTAATACAGGCCAGCATAGCGTATGTGGTCAATGAAAACAAAAAAAGAAAAGCTCTGTGCTGTTTTGGTGGTGTTTTTTTTTTCTTTTTCTCATTTTAAAAAAACTGTACCAGATGTGTGAATTGCATTTTTTTTCTTACCATTTGGCTTTTTTTTTTGTCTGGAATGTTTTTTTTTACAAAACTGGTCTTT
The DNA here is from genome assembly GCF_048455015.1 of Haemaphysalis longicornis. NCBI lineage: Eukaryota > Metazoa > Arthropoda > Arachnida > Ixodida > Ixodidae > Haemaphysalis > Haemaphysalis longicornis. The sequence goes on along the minus strand of NW_027526203.1, from coordinate 332,440,224 downwards.
TGCAATACCCTCTCCCTTCTTCTGCTGCTGCGTTATTGCTTCCACTTTTATTCACCGCCAGTAAACTGATGGGCGATGGTCACTCCTTACATCAGTCCCACGTCTGTCTCGCACAGAGTTAATGCTGATTCATATGCAGTGCATCACTGATCTTATTTTTTCAGAGCCCTTAGATGTGATTGTAATTTTAGTGAGTGCAATACAATAGCGGCTTCCCGGTGGTTTTTCGATTCTTCCTGTGGTTGACAACATAGGTGGACCAGCCTCTTTAACAAGCAACCTAAGCAACCGTACCTTCTTGTCTTTACAGTTAGCGCTGTGCAGCCGCCGCAGAGGCCCTGGTTGCAGGTGGCCCACATGCCGCGATCACCGTCCGGTAAGTCTTCTGTTCCTTACCTCCCAATCCTTCTTAGAGGCCCTCCAGGAGGTTGCATGCACTTGATCGGGCTCTGTGGGTGCCTGCCAACAGAGCTTGGCCAATTCTTCCCTGAAGACCACATTTTCCAGCTGTGTTTTGATCAAGTAAAGCTGTAGACTGGGCTAGTTGGTAATTCATAGTGAACAAATGTAGCGCAGCAGAAACACAAGGGACGGAACAAATACAGACGAACGAGCGCTCGTCCGTGTGTATTCTTTCCGTCCCTTGTGTTTCTGCTGCGCTACATTTGTTCACTGTGTTTTGATGCTGAAAAATTGAGGCTGGACAGCGTAGTATGGTTTTCACGCTACCGACTGTCATTTGTACCCCACACCTGTTTCTTGCTCTGGACTCCTCGGTTCAATGAGGAAACTGAATCGGACCTGTAAATAAAGCCTGTAAATCGAGCTTTTCTATTGCACATGTGTATGAAGTAGGCCAATTGCTTTGAGTAAACATTACAAAACACCTGCTTCCGTGCATTTTGCAGATAGAGTAGTGAATTCTCTCGAGTGGCTGAAGTGGCAGAATATGTTGTCCTTTTTCTCTTTCCCAGCTGTGTTCACTGTGATGTGCTACAACGTGTTGTGCGACAAGTATGCCACCAGGCAAGTGTATGGGTACTGCCCCACTTGGGCTCTGAATTGGGAGTACCGCCGCAAGGGCATCATGGACGAAATTCGGCACTACTCGGCCGACATCATCTCTTTGCAGGTAATTTTGAAAGACCTGTTATGCAACCGCTTCAAAACGCTGTGCCCTGTTTGTTCCTGGAACCTAAAGTTAAAAGGGGAAGGCTGCAGAAGTTGGTTGGATAATTGGGTGCCTGATGGCAATGCAAATGAGACTAGAATTTGCCAATGAAATGGGCAAATTTTGTTTTTGTTAATGAAGAAATTAGATTTTTTGTTCAGGAAGAATAGTTCTTTCCATTATAAAATGGACCATCTTGAAAATGGGAATGCATGCATTGTAAAATAGCCGTATGTGAAAGATTTTGAGATCTTATTGGTTGTAAAATTAAGGAACAAAGCATGGGGCATGTGGGATAAACATTAGTCATGCGTTCATACAATCCACCAATCGCTTCACTTTTGGTGAGACACTTGACCGTTTTTCCCTTTTCAATCATTCTAGGAAGTGGAGATGGAACAGTACCATGGCTTCTTTCTGCCTGAGCTGAAAAAGGACGGCTACGATGGCATCTTTGCCCCCAAGTCACGAGCCAGGACTATGGCTGAGAGTGAACGAAGGCATGTCGATGGCTGTGCCATCTTCTTCCGGACGAGCAAGTGAGTCTTCTTTTCATTTTTTAGGCCCGACAAATGGAAAGCTCCGTCTCTGCCCCATGCAGAAGCATTATGGGTAGTGCTGTCTCACCGGTTGCTTATGCCACACTCTGAATTAAGGGAGGTTCGATTGTGGGCATAGGTGTCCAACTACATCTTCGGCGAACTTTGCTGCTTTTTGAGCAGTCGACTTGAAATTTTGGAGGGTATGTATGATAAACGTTTACAAACTATGTGCAAAGTTTGATAGAGAACTATTTAATAGTTCTTAAAATACAAATCCAAAGTTTTGTCTTTTTTTCTGGGCGCAAGGAACATTTTCAGAAATGTTTTTACAGGCACAGGGCTGAAACATTTTCTATGTGTTGAATGCCTCAGGCTTTCTTCTGAACCTGAATAATAATGGCGGCCATAACCCCATGATTTTTTTTTTTAAATATATACGTAACACAAACAAATTTTATTCATTTTTGGGAGAAAAAGTGTGAATTAAAAAAAATTGTGATAACATGCTTATTCTGGTTCAGATTGTGTATATAGCATTGATAAAGAACTTACAAAATGGTTTCAAAAACTCAAATAGTTGAAGAGGAAATGTTCCTTTTCTCAGTAGAAATGGTATTTTGAGAAATCACACTTCAAAGTTTTCGTTTCATTTTTTAAAATTGTTGCTTCTTGCACGGATTCTAAGAATATGGAGGCAATGCTACTAGCTCAGTGGACTTAGGCTTAAAAGATTGCTCTAATAGCTCGAAAAAGAAGCCAATTACATACGCACAAACAGAATGATAGGCGACCGAACCGACGTAAACAAACGTTTTGCAATGCATGCACAATGATATTTCAACTAAAGCGGAGCCATTGCGGCATACAGTGAACTGCAGACAAATTTAAGTAACTGTGTGCTATATTTGTAAGTAATTATAAAAATAAATGTTACCACGTGTTTTTGAAGAAAAAGTAGCAATGTAAATGCTACTGTGCGTCACATGAAACTTGCAGTGACTAGGCGGGGCCACATGGGGGCGTGTTTGGCACCATTTTTAAATTGCTCCTGATGCGCATCTGAGGATGCCACTTCCATACCGGCCAACTCTCCGAAATTGATCGGGAGACTCCCGAATTTTGACCACATCTCCCGATTGTACGAACGCCATCTCGAATCTCCCAGAAAGTGGCCGCCACGGTAGAGAGGTCGGTTTCTTTTAATCATGCGAGTACGTCAGTCTTTCCTGCTGCCAAAGTTGCAGTGCTGCGGAAGACCACTTGCCACCGTACTTGTAGTTCCGTGTAACCATACCATCGAGTACTGCTGAGTATATTCTAGGCACTGTAGTATTGTGTGCACAGCGCGTCTGGGTGCTACTGGAATGTTGTTTAAAGGGTAACCACATGCAGCAATGGCAAAAAGCGACGCGAGAAACGTAACTCATTGGATTGAGCAAACAGGTAGCGTGGGCAGCAATGGCAAGCGAAAAATATTTATACCCTCTGCCCCTGTTGCTCATCACTGTTGCTCGCCTGTGGGCTGCTTGTGGCCGGCCAAAAGCGAGCAACGGCGACGCCCCGTCGTTTGCGCTGATGTCGCCCCCAGCGGCCTGCGTAAAATTTTTCTGTCATTGTCGTTGCCACCATTCCCTGTTTGCTGTACCTGATGATTTACATTCTTCATGTTGCTCGTCTTCATCGTTGCATGTGGTTGCCCTTGTCGTAGCTTACAAAAGCCAGTCACGAAACGCACTCTCCACTGTACCGAAAGAAGGCGAGGGTAAAGGTCCCTTCACAAGTAAAGCAGTTTGGCGCTCTCCACTACAAGAACCAGGAGTACAGTTTCTCATGATGCAATAACAAAGCAGCTCAAAATGGACACCCTTACCCATTTCTGATGTCAGTCTCCAGTCTCAAAAATTTCTGAAATGCTTAACTAACCCCCCCCTCCCCCCCGGTCTCCCGAATTTTCTTCTTTCTATGTTGGCAGGTCTTCACTGTGTGGGGACATTCTCGAATAGTGTTATTTTTTGGCACTATAATAAAGAAATCCAATTTTTACTCAGTTTTGCCTTCCTTAATGTATTTGAATTTGTATCGTAGGCTTCGCTTTGCTGGGAACAATTGACAAGTAGTGTAACCACGGGCTCTCACAAAATCTGCTGTGGTGGTAGCACTGCCATGGCCAGGATTTTTCATTCAAGGGGCAGGAGGTGGAAGCAGTTCAACTTACCAGGTTGCTGCCTCCTGTCACGGAGGAGCAACAGAGGGAAAAGGGGTCAATAATTTTATGGGATGTCTGGCATCCTAAAGCATCTCCTGGGCTTGTGTGTCAAAAAGATTGTATGTCAGAAACCTGACAGGATTGTCAGAAACCTGATAGGATGCGTGGGCCAGTCAGTCAAAACTTGACTGGTTGCAGCAGGCATAGAGTATTGTGACCACAGAGGAGCTGCTGCACATGGAACGGATCTGCTGCATGTTGAGCTAAGAGTTTGGATGAAACGAAAATGCTGTGGCGGGAGTAGTATGGGGTCTATCTAAGTGCCCTTTAGCACTCTGCTGCCAGTGCGCAATGTGTGAGCTGTGAGAGGCACTCTAATGGAGACCCTGGGGTAACTCTGTTGGAGTCACCAGGGCATTTTTAAGTGCATGGACATTGAAAAACCCTTGCTGAGTGCCACCGAATTGTACGAGTGTACGTAGGACTTGCTTCTTTTTCACCCTCTTGAGATGCAGCCAGGATGAGGCAGGTACCTCAGATAGGAGTCTGCTCGTAGGGAACTGCTAACATGGACTATCGGTTTTGTTCCGAGTCGTCTTCTTCACATCTTTGGTGCACACAACAGGCTTTTCAAAAGCGCAATGGTCACGTATTTGAGGGTAACTTGTTAACCCTGGCTACGTGACTGCTGCCAAATGAGCCTGCCTCATTGGTGACTGCAGGTTTGCGCTCTTGAGGGAGCGTCTTGTGGAGTTCAACCAACTGGCCATGGCCAATGCTGATGGCTCGGAAGACATGCTCAACCGAGTCATGACCAGGGACAACATCGGACTTGCAGCCCTGTTGCAGTTCCAAGAGGGTGCTCTGGACTATGGTACGAACTGAATCACAGTCTGTGTCTAAACTTTTATCCAGGGCCGATGTGAGTTGTGACCAGAATTCCTTCAAAGAGCATGTTGACCCATTTTTTTAAGATGTTCTCACAACTATGCTTTGCTAACTGAAAATGAATTTCGTCACAAGCTGGGTTTTTTGGGGCAGTCTGTAAGCACTCTGTAAGCACTTCATGCTTAAACAGCATGAATAAGAAATCTTAATTGCTTTTAAGGAAACTCTTGTATGAAAACTGCACAAATGTTTTGGAGAATGGGGGCGTTATGTGTGTTCATTGTAATGCTGAAAAATGCAGATGGCTCCTGCTTCTTACCCTGAGAGATATTATAAAATGCTGAATGTTACGAGCTTTTGGTAAATCCTGGCTCGGCATCCCATTTTCTGTTGATGGCCTCCACAATGGGGGTCAATTGTACGGTCAGAGCCTGCTGGAACTTTGTTGCCCACCAAGGTGTAATTGTGGGCTGTTACAGCTGGTACTGCATCACACACCATACATGTTTAGCAATTCCTGCAGCTATGGCAGGATTGGGTGACCCATGGGCACGTTTCTTTGTGTGTCAATAACCATCTCAATAGCCCAAAAAATGTTGATCCTGGCTGGCCCTTCATTGTTGTGGTTCAGCATGATTTGCTGCAGCATCCTTATGCGGAAGCGGGCTTTGATGGACTGTGCGATTTCTTGGTTCAACAGTTTGCAGCACCAACGTGCCATTCGCCTGTGGGAAAATTGTGTGGCTCAGCACTGAAATCGTGTTGTGTGTGGCACAGTTGTCAATCAGAAGAGCAATCATGTGATTTTGAGGCCGTGTGGTCGTCTCCAGCAACAAAAACCATCTTTAAAAAAGTTCCGCAGTCATCGAGGCTTTCTTGTCCTCAACATAATCTGCTGGGAGGCTTCGTACACTCTTAAAGCATAGCACCCTTTGATTCAAAGTGGCTTCAGCGTTCCAGGCCCTGTTGCATTGCAGCAGAGAAGCACTGTCAGCCATTGCTTGGACTTTTTGCCACCTTTTCAGCCATCGCACGAGGTTTTCTGAAGCAACAGCATATAAAAATAAAAAAAAGCAGTTTGGTCTGCGTAAACGGGCTATAAAGACAAAACACGAGCTTGGTTCATTCAAAAGGACTGCTTTGTCCCAGTAACAAAAATGCCAATTTTGGTACAGGCTTCAAACAAGTCTACACATTAAGGAAAGCAGATGAAGGGATGGCGACTTGCCAGTCAACCTTCTCGCTGTCCACTGACCAGAGCTGCTACCAAGAAAAGCGACTGTGCAATGGTGGTGCGGCTTATGGTTTCCTTTGACGTGCCGTTAGTGCACTGATAACTGTTTTCACTGTTCCCACTATTACATCACTGCTGACATCGTGTAGCTGAGGAAGTATAGTGAGTTTCTTTTCAAATTCAAACTAGGTTATGTTCTCTCTTCATGGCCCCTTTAATTGTAGGCTCAGGCCTGTACTCCTGCAGCACATCCTCGGCAGTCGGGAATTGCACCACTTGTTGGCGAGATCGGGTGGTCTGTCAGCCTCTTGGCCAGTTGCAGAATTGAAACCAGTGCCATGGCCTTGTTAAAGCTTCTAACCCATCCTCTTGTTGCTTTGGATGGCGCTTCATCAATGCTGAGTGCAAAGGCAAACTGTTTACCTGTCTTGCTAGACAACGGCCTGCCGACAGCAGTCTGCCTGGCACCTACAAGCCACGTGTAGGCAGCAGCGGGAACACCTTGGACAGCGGCTGTGCAAAGCCACTTCCTAGATAGTTTCATCTTGCACTGCTTTCCCCTGCATCTTTTTCTTTTCTTTTAGCCCCCCCTTATTTAAGGAACCTCAATATCGATGCACTGGTTCCATACTCCTCTGCTGAGTCTCTCTCTCTCTCTCCTTTTTTCCCCCTCCCGGTTGCCCTGCACAGCACTAGTAACTTTATCTTCTTACTGGTCGTCACGTAGAAGTTTTTAAACAGTCTCACTCGTCACGAGTTAAATGCATTGCAACACAAACTAACATGGCGGAACTGTACAACCATCACACTGCAACCACTGCAATGTCGCTCTTAGGAAATGGAACAAAAACTCGTTTTTCCCTCGATCAGGCAGCGGGTGCGTGCGCACCTGCTAGCTTTGGGGGGGTTTTTTTGCCACCTTTCTGAGGCTCCGTCTTGTATTGCCCTTTCTCCCTTCTTCACAATCGTTTGAGCCCCGTTATTGGGGCGTGGGCAAACTAGCTAGGCATGGCCTGCGGAGGAGAGCAGAAGGCGAGCGGGTGCATTTAGCCCAAATAATATCACCCCTTTTCAGTTTTGTAGTTCTGCAAGTGTTAGCATGGGGTGACCTCACTTCTTTAGTGAGTGCCATCGGCTACAGCAATGGGCCATAGCATGCACCCTGGAGCTGATAGTTGCTTTGTTTTGGTTCGCTGTGGTGCGTTAGCGTGTGTGCAGCTTTGCGTATTCGTCGCAGAACAATTCAGAGATTAAGATAGCATGATTTGCTTCATTAAACAGGCAAATTCATCTGTAGTAAGGTAGTCTCCGTCATAGTGGCGTTCATGATACACAGGAGAGGTAGGAACCGGCCAGGCCATTTTGCACGTTTTGTTGTATTGGTTATTCTGTAGTATAAATGATCATCGTAGTGGCATTTAAGTGCAGTCATCATCTGTGCCATCGACCGAGTTCATGATGCCGCACTTTTTACTACAGGTCTCTCATTTGCAGCAGCTGCTGTCGAAACAGCAGTGGCATTAAACTGTAGGCTTTCTTCTAGCAAATGCGTACAGTTTTGCTGGCTTTGCTTACAAGCAGGCAGTGCAGGAAGATTCATTCACTGGGAGCACAGCTGCATAGTGCTGGGTGGTTATGAACAGAGGCATCCCACAAAGATCTAGTGCAAGATCATGGAATTCTGCTCTCCTATTCCTTTGTACTCCGGCTCTTTTGGAACGTGCTGTAGTGGCGGCAAAATGTGAAGTCAGCCAGCAAAAGCAACCCTTTTCTGACCATTGGGGAAGCCTTACTTTGTGCTTTGTTGTTGGGCTGTGGAAATGCTCTTGCACCCAGGCTACTGAAAATTCCCGTGCGAATTGTTTGGAAAGGTTCCTTGCTGTTAATTGCCTCTGCGGCGGGCATCTGCCAACGTCCCTGTTACAATGCAGCTACCGCTGAAAGCAGGAGCCTGATTCAGCAGCTGCCACCCCTGCTGGTTTGCACGGCTCACATCCACTGGGATCCGGAGTTCTGCGACGTGAAGCTGATCCAGACCATGATGCTGATGCGGGAGCTGCATGCCATGGTGGACGATGTGATGCATTGCCCCCAGGCTGGGGCTCACCGGAAGTCTGGCCAGGAGACGCCCACCGTGCCTCTGTTGCTCTGTGGCGACCTCAACTCCCTGCCAGATTCTGGTAAGAGGCACCGTATTCGGGACTCCGTTTTGTGCACGCTCGTGTGTCTACAGTTGGGTTCTCTTTTGTCTTGCGAGGGGAAAAGAGTGCTGGTCAACCACTTCTGTTGTGTGTGGTGGTTACTTACACGTGAGCAAACATTGTTAGTCGCATGTACATTTTTATTAACGTGCACTCATGTACCAACATGTACTTCGTGGTGAAAAGTCTCCAGTTTGAAAAGTGGTGCCAAAGCGGTTGTCACTAAGAAGCCACGGTGCTTCTTTCAGCAGCATAGCTTCCTGGCCGAGCCTTGTTGCACACTGTGGAACGTACCAAGACTGTCCTGCAGGACTACGTAATTGTAGTCGTAGTCACTCCACTTGCACACCTTATTGTACCATTCTCCTAAGTCATTGCCGAGGCTTCCTGTTGGCTTGCGGAGTGCGATCTGCATGTCACATGGTTTGGGGCCTCCTCATTTGCCCCCGCATGCCTCCTTTCCCTAATGGCGAGGGCAATAGTAGTAGGACATCGCGTGATCAGAAGTTGCTGCAAAACCCCTTATTTTCATGCACCCTTAATTTTCATGAATTTTGCCATTTGAAAAATCTGCTAACTTTAGGGGCATAGGAAAATTGTAAAATTTCTGTATTAAAATCTCGTTCCAGTCAATATTTCTATGGTTGAGTGCATTGGTTAAAACAGATCACCTCACATTGGTTCTTGAAGGCAGACATGACCGAATGAAGCTGATTTGGTTGTATGCGGTCGACGCAGCATTAGAGCGTTTTCATAACGTGCCAGGGACGTCACCGCCATCCCTGCTATGTTATGGCGCTCCCAGCACACACATAAACATCGTCACTGTTACCCCTCATCTTATTCATCTTCGCTTCTTAGAGTAAGGGCCCTTTACACCCATATATACACTATTTTTATCAAGTACATCACAATCATCGCCATGGCATTTTAATAAATGTGACAAAACAAACATTTTCTTGGCGCTCTTTGGCCTCAGACGCCCTTGCGCCAATAAAATATACATAGTAGTAGTAGTAGTAGTCGACGCAGCATTAGTATGCTCATTAAGGGGGAACACTGCTCTTTAAAAAACTTTTTCAATTTTCAAGCAACTTCGTGAAACTTGTCAGACTTGCTGCTTCCGATTTCAAGTATGACATTTTTGTAGTTCATCAATTTGTTCCCAAGATAATTAGAGGTAATTAACAATTTTTGGAGGAACAATGTACAAAACAGTGTTGGTCATAAAACTGTAATCTTTACATTTTCCAGCACTATGAACCCTGGTGAGTGCAATAAGAGAATCAGTTTTTTTATGCAACTTGGAAATAATTTTACAGCTCATTAAACCTTGGTGGCACCAGTGGCAAGGAACCATTTTGAGTGCCCATTTCAAATACTGAGGTTTAATGAGCTGTAAAATTAGTTCCAAGCGATGCATAAAAAAAACTGATTCTCTTATTGCACTCACCAGGGTTCATAGTGTTGGAAAATGTAAAGATTACAGTTTTATGACCAACACTGTTTTGTCTATTGTTGCTCCAAAAATTGTTAATTACCTCTAATTATCTCAGGAACTAACTGACGGACTAAAAAATAATGCCATATTTGAAATCAGTGGAAAAAAAGCAGCAAGACTGACAAGTTTCACAGTTTACTTAAAAATTAAAAGAAATAAATTTAAGAGCCATGTCCCATGTGCCCAACAGATAAGTACTCATGGAGCTTTCATCTGCTTTTAGTAATCCAAATGAAATCCTTGAGGGGACCAGACGCCTCGTTTTCCTTCCTTCGTGCAATGCCTTTTGTGAAAGCCCAACTGCACCTCGATCTGCTGGTGCAGTGGCTTCACTGTGCCTCCCTAGAGAATCCTGCTGTTTCTGTGATGCGGCCCAGATTGGGTCACTGTAATGGCCACCCCTAGCTGTGTTCGTATACAGCCAAGTGGGCACCGTGATCTTGGTGTCTCCTAAAGATGATCCAAAGGGGGCAACCCCCTTCCAGGTCTTGGTGTGCTCCCGTTGTTCCAGAAACTGCTTGCTTTCAAGTCAGCTAGATCTTCTCATTTCTTTTTTTCTTCCACTTTTAACTTTTCATCACTAGGCAAAATAAAAGCACCATGTATAAAGGAGATATCAGAAACCACTTTCTCTTTTCGTAGAAAATTGGCAAATTGGTGGATAATAGAACCTAGGTGGATAAGTGGCTAAGAGAGAGTGGCCGAGCGGGCCATTTAGTCAAGGTATCAAAGGCATCAAGGCTTGCTTCCATGGCTGCTGATTCCTTTTCAAGCCCCAAACTTCAACCTCGAGAATTCGAAAAGTTTAGTGGTCGCAAATATATACCATATCCTCGATTAATGACAATTTAGTACAACAAAATTATAATACTTTGCAAAAGCATGTGCCTATTCCAAGTAATGTGGAACTTTGGGGAAACTCTCCCGTTAACAGCTATGCCAATAAACTAAGTTGAAATGCAGCTTAACCTAGAATTCACGGAACCCAATTTTGTGAATTTACTAGGCACTTTTTGTTTCAGGTGTGATTGAGTACCTGAAAAAGGGCCGGGTCTCAGCAGACCACAAGGACTTCAAATCGCTTGGCTACAAGTCTTGCTTGCGCAAGATGTGCCAAGAGACTGATTCACTGATCGGCAACTCCTACACTCATCCTTTCAAGATCCAGGAGGCTTATCCGGATGGAACCATGCCCTACACCAACTATACGTGAGAAACTGCTTTTGGTTTTCCCCATGATAACCATTGACTTCAACGGCTGAACTCTTTTGTTACGCCACCAGTCTTGAGGACAGGCTCGCTTTAAGATTTTCTGGGCGACGTTTTTCTGGCAGGCAGTGTGTGCTCTCAGTGTAGTCATGGTTCAAGGCTTTTCCTCTTGAAGAGTAAGATGCAAGCTCTAGTTGGTTGTACGTGATGCACGCGACCATCAGATGGCAGCTGAAAACATGGCCTTCCATGTTGCGCTAGTACCCCTGTTTCACTTTGGTGACTGTGCTACTATGTCTAAACATCTGGAACGAAAAATCATGTTCATTCGAACTTCATTTGGGCTCACAATCACGCTTTCCTAGAGGAGGGCCATGGTCAATGACCAACAGCATTTGGTGAGCTGAAATTGGCATGCACGGCGCATCTGTGCCAAATAACGCATTAGGAGGTTCACCCTGTATGCCACAAAAGCCACAGCCTGTTATTGGCAATGAAGAGGCAAAGCTTGGAGTCGAAGAAGCCAAAGTACTGGGATGCCCCTTTTTTTGTGCTGTGCGTGGAGACCTGGTACATTGGCAAAATTTATGCAAGTCTTTGAAACCCTTAAATTTAAAAAGCTTGTTTTTAAGTTTTAGAATTTTTCAGAAATTTGAAGATCCTTGTATTTCTTATTTTATTAAACATTAAGGCAACATGAGGCTATGTAAGGACTGAGTAAGTGTTCGTTGCTTGGTTGTTCTTTAGCAAATAAAAGTTTGCATTTTGTAACACTCTAAACAATGCTGATCTGACTCTAACAAACATTGAAGAGAAACCATCGAAGAAGGAAATGCCACTGGAGCCATGGTTTCGACAAGGAACTTGCATGGAGGCAAAATCCCCTTGTCAAAACATTGGCTTTGGCCATGCTCCCTTTCTTCAATGATTTCTCATCACCTTCTTCTCCTCTCCTCTTACGTCATTTTGGATGGAAAATAAAGGCATTATTATTAGTTATTCACTCCATCTTCTCCTGATCAGTCTTATTTGGATTTGTAACAATGTGGTCCTTGAAAATCCACTTGGGGATCCTTGAGTGTACCACAAAACCCTTGATTTCTTGTCGACTTAACCGGCATGGACCTTGTAGGGTTCGGGTGCCAAAACACTAGCTTTTTTTGCACGCTCGTGCAGTGTTCTTCAGAGAAAACCTTGCAAAACGCACCCCAAGGACAAGGGACGTGTATTGCTCTGAGCAATTCTGGCACAAGAGGCGTCAGCCCTTGAACCCCCCCCCCAAATCCCATGTTGTGCAGGTGCGACTTCAAGGGTGTCATAGACTACATCTTCTTCTCGCGGAGCCACCTGTCTGTGCTGGGTGTGCTGGGTCCCCTGGACCCTCAGTGGATGCAAGAGAACAAGGTGGTGGGCTGCCCGCACCCGCACGTGCCCTCGGACCACCTGCCGCTGCTAGCGCAGTTCGAGATGCCGCTCACGACCAATGGCCTGCTCCAGCGCAGGTAGCTGCCGCTGCGTCCCCTCTCCCCGTGTCGGGGCTTCATTGCGCACTCATCTGGACTGGCTCGTGTCCCCCTCAGCCGGCTCACGTGACCCTCCCCCTCCGTTGCTGTGATTACGACTGGCCACTCTGCTCTCCCATGCGCGGATACCGGGTCGGTGGCCTGGATCGAGGACCCGAGCGGCTCTCTTCAGCGTCTTTTGCTGTCCGCTGCACCCGCCTGCAGAGACCCTCTCAAAATGCCCGCATCAAGGCTCACCCAGTTTCATTGGAAAAATCTGCAATTTTGAACGCTAGCCTCATTCCATGGACTTCTGGGGTGCTCTTTGCTGTCCAAACTTCAGAGGTCTTTTTTATACTGTTATTTTTGGGGGAAGGCACCCCAGCCACCAGCTTTTCTAGCCGGTCATCACAAGTGTCGGTGTTCTTCCGTGTGGAAAACGCATTCCCAGATTAAGGTCAGTTTTGCAGGTAGGTTTGCAGGGTGACTACTTAAAGAGGTTACCATTCCTTCATTCACTCGCACGGGACACTGGGAGGGAGAAAAACCGCACAAAAAAGAAAAAAAACCACAGGACTGGTACTTCAGAATCTTTCTTACACAGCATGGGTCATGCTAAGGCCGAAGCCAGAACCACTCCCAATAAAAGCAAGAAATTAGGCCAATATTCGTGGACTGTGAACGCAAGGTTTCCTGAAATTTCTGTCAAGCCACGCCGATGCAATGCCCTGTCACAATAAATGCCAGTGAAGCCAAAGAAGCATACAGATCTCAAGTTCTGCTTCTTTGTAACCTATGCTGTCTTAAATGTGGCAGCTCCAGTGGTGTGCATAGAGTGAGACGAGCTGTTCGGACCTTTGTTGTAATAATGGCACCTTCCAGTTGCACAGGTTGAGAAACGGATAACATGTACCTGCTACACTTGGGACTTTGTTTGGGACCACACGGGGTTGTGAACACAAACTGTTCGGCATGACAGAAAATGTGAAATAGCTCTCATCATACATCAATCACTGCCTGCTGACTTCTTTTGTAAAATTTGTAAAAAGCACACACGGGCAGTTAAGCATGTGTCGCCATGTGTAACAAACACCTCAAGGAATGGGCGTCTTTTGTGACGCACTTGCAGGCCTGCCCTTGACAGTTCCTCAAAAATGTGTGGGTGTGTGGGAAATTTATTTTGGGGTTCGCACTGCGCAAAGGGCGGGCTGTTCTTGCAGTGGACTAACTGCTATATCTCGACGCACAAGGCGTGAATGAACTCATCAATAAGCTGACGCTAGCTCTTAGAGCGCAAATCAGGAATGAGTTGGGGAATGTTCTGGTACTTGCATGGAACATACTGATGGGCCAGGGGAGTCCGGACAAGGGCTGCTGTGGTACTGCTCTGGAAGCATCTGCTGTGTGCAGCAGTGTCGGCCAACATACCTAATGCAACCACTTGCTGGTGTACAGGGCTACTTCAGCTGGACAAATGCTGCAGAGGGAAGGACTGACTGTTCCCGCAATGCTCCCCTAGTTGTTGCGGAATTTGTTGGTCGTATCTATCTTGGAGCCGGAATTGATGCGATTTGGGTTGCAACCGGGGCTTGTTCTGCAACTAGTAGGGCAGCTCCGCTGACAACAGTTCATTCCCTCTTTGGGGCTGTGGGCATAAGGGATGCCATGCGCATTGCTGTGAGAATGGCCGGCAGGGGTCGAGGTTGTGGGCCTGGGGTGTGCATCTTCAGTGTGTACTTCTTGAAAGGAAAGTAAGGCACACGTACAGTGCGGTTGCAAAGCTGCATTGGAACCGGAAGTGCTTCTCCTCCTGAGTCAAGTGTTCGGTTTAAACGTACAGTTTTATTTGTTCTTGTCTGAGCATCACCAAAGCTGAATGACCAAAAGCGAGTTTGAGAAAGGCCTCAACTAGCTTTGCCACATTAAGTAGAATCATACTGCATACGAAACAGCTGTTTTTCTCTTACCTACTTGCTATTCCATTTTTTTCCTTTTTGTTATAATAAAAGTTGTTGGTAATGTGTCTGCTGAATATTTTTTATTTATGCATCAGACAAATTGTCAACATTGCCAGTTACACTTTGCCCCCATTTGAAGCTCTTAGATTTCCATTGCTTTACGATGCATTTGATTCCGACTTAGTTTTTCTCTTTCCATTTGAGGTCAACAAAAGTTATTTCTCTTTGATTCAGCATTTTCCTGCTGTGCTATGAATGGTTTCCTCTGTTCTGTATAGTCCAGAGTGAGCGTGTTGTGTACAACTTGTGTGTGTGTATATAGAAACTAAAAAGGGACATGTCATGAAGAGCTGGCTTTTTTCATCACACATGACTAAGTCTTTTATTTTTTGCTGCCACCGCACCCAGTATTGCAGGTTGTGTTGACCGGATGCTGAGTGCATGTCTGAGGGTGTTGTTTAGCTGTGATTGCAATGTCATGCGGGTGTTTCATTTTTCATGAATGCAATTAGTACCATACAACAAGGGTTCTGAATTTCACTTTTTCTAACCCTTTTTTTATGGATGTGTAAAGTCTCTTTGTTATGAGTGTTGTAGAAAATTTCTTCAAATTGTAATAAAACATGGTTGAAGTGCTCGCACTTCATTATTTCAAATTGTGGTCCTTGGGAATTTCATGTGGGAATGCCTCAAGGGACTAGATGACTGCACTGCTGACTTCACGACGTGTCCTTTGCTTTTTCCCTGTACCGTAAGTGCACTTAACCCTTTCAATGTCGGGTGTTTCTGGCCATGACGCACCCCCAGTGTCGGCTTGGTTTCCGAAATATCAGGGAAGGAACATAGTGATTTATTTGACTATGATAGAGCCTGGAACGTAACGCGTCGATAGGAAAGGGCGTGGGTGAGAAATCGCCTTTCTTACAGATATTTTGAGTTAGCCATGCACACTTCTGGGACAGCGACCCCACCGTTTCAACACCAGAATCTGATGCTGTGGAACTCTCACTCCTTCCTCGGATGAGAAACTCTGAATGCGAATCCGAGCTCAACTTGTATTCAGATCGGAATCAAAGAACCATCTCTCCTGACCGCAGTCAAAGGCCCCACGTGATCAGCCATCCGAAAGCAACCGCGCATGAGGAAGCGCATTCAGCAGCTTACACGACACAGAAATGAGCGAGCGAAAGCTGCGATTGAGTCACATTTCGGCCTATTGGAGAGGCAACGGCGCACTGGGCTAACCTGGCACGCTGTAGCAGATGCGGAAACAGAAAAAAACATAGAAACCCGTTGTGGATGGCACAACAACACTTGCACCTGTAATCAAACGCGTGCGGAATGGGCACTCATCCCGACAGAGTCCAGCACTCGGAGCAACCAAGCCCCCCAGCAACGAAAAATGGACGCGGTCACTACGTGCTCTTCAATGTACCGTTGAAAGAGATAGCAAGTGAAAATACGAGCTAATAGAAAGACGGCGCGAACAGTCCAGGCATTATCGCATGCATGCTGCTCAGTCACTCATCCCGACAGAGTCCAGTGCGTGGAGCAACCAAGCGCCCCACCAACGAAACATGGACGCGGTCGCTACAAGTCCAGGCATAATCGCACGCGTGCCGCACGGTCACTCATCCCGTCAGAGTACAGTGCGTGGACAACCAAGCCCCCCACCAACGAAACATGGACGCGGTCGCTACGTACTCTTCAATATACCGTTAACAGAGAGCGAGTGGAAATACGAGCTAAAAGAAAGATTCGACAGGTGGCGCGAACAGTCCAGGCATAATCGTACGCGTGCCGCATGGTCACTCATCCCGACAGATCTACATTGCGTGGAGCAACCAAGCCCCCAGCAACGAAAAATGGACGCGGTCGCCACATGCTCCAGTCAAGTTTGCCGAGCGAGCGCAGCGCCATCTACCGCGCCTGCACGCAACACTGGGTAGGCCGAGCCGCACCGTCCTGGCCGGCGGCCTGCTTTAGCCACTGTGCACGCGCCCTTGCAAAGGCGTCTAGAAGTGGTTAGGTGCGTTTAAGCGGCTTAAGTTTGCGGAATACGCTGCAACGGCGGCAGGATGGAGTGTTATCGACCGAGAGGTTTTAAAAGAAACAAAGCGCAGAAGGAAACCTACCGCCCTCGCTGCCCTGAATCGTCTGAGTTGGGAAGGCTGGTCACAGCCTCACCGGCGGCACATGTTTCCGTGAAATTTTTAGAAAATACAACAGCCATGACTACCAAGCAGATTAAATGCTGCTGTCAAAGTAAAGTATATCGGCTTTCCAGCCGTTAATACCCGTGAGCTTACAATAAATTTCCCCTCTTAGCGAATACCGCGCTCATTGGCAGTATTTGCACGAAGGTTGGTTTGTCTGCATCATGCAGGCGTCTTCCGCGGCGTCTATAATGAAAATTCACGCGGCACGTAACACTCAGCCGTATTTTAATTGTAAGAGAACTTATTGATGGCTGCAACATCCCACCCCCTTTTATGGAAAAATATGATGGGTCATTTGTATGACAAAAAGCCTGTCAAAAAGTCGAAATACCTACGTCAGTACAAGGTGTAAAAAACGAATGTGGGATTTTTGCGCTGCAAATAAATGCTGCTCAATAAAACAAAGTCGTTTTAACGGAGCTCAGAACAGCTACAGCAAATTCAGAGAACAAAAAAAAGAATAAACGGAGTTTATGATGATTCTAATATTTGGAGGCCTTGCTTACCCCCCAAAAAAAGGGATAGTCTTAAATTGTTCACGGGAATTTCCTGGCGGGCTTGCAGCGAAACCCGTGCACGCTGTGAATGTATTCACGGAACATGAGACGGAAGGCACAGAGGTTGCAGTCTTCCCTCGCCCCTTTCGCTCCTGAGGCGATACTGCTTGACCTCGTGCACGGAGCAAGAAAACGTGCTCGCTCCGTGATCTCGGAGTGGGACGAACTGGCACCAGCGGAAACGAACTGTCAGGGGCGAGTAGCAGGACATATTCTGGGAATGTTTGGCGATAATTCAAGCCGTGAAATTGAAAATCGTCGTCAGGTGTCAGGTTCGTTTCCCGGCCAGCGGCCGCTTTTCCGACAGAGGCGAAAAGCGAAAACTCCCGCGTGTTCGAGATTTCGGCGCACGTTAAAGATCCCCAGGTGGTCAAAATTAATCCCGATCCCCCCACTATGCCGCGCCTCATCGCCTGTCTGGTGTCGGCGCGTTGAACCGCACAATCAATCAATCGAAAATCGCCGCCAGTTGGTGCGCAGTTCTCGATGCTTCCCACTCGCCTGATCTACATTTGAGCCCGCGTATATAGTTATACTTGCTTTGAAGTCAATGCTACTAGCCCGTAATGCAGCGTATACAGACCGCACTACACCCAAACAATCGATCCAGTGAGACGGAGCACCGCACTCACGAAACCACGGCGGTCCGCGATTTCAAGTATGCGAACAAAACGGATTCTTTCCAATGCTGTGAACAGCTAATGAATTTGTGCTTTCTAGCAGAAACACAAATTCGCTGAAAAAATTATGTGGAAACGTGAAAACGTGCGCACGAAAGGCTCCACCTGCGTTCTGGCTATGCGTGGCACTGGGAAGTCAATATCGCTTGCCCCCCTCCTGCGTACGCGTATACTCAACAGTTCAATCCTTCAGTCTATTCCTAGCCAGGTGCTGTAGAATTACTGCAGTATGTTCTAATTAAGCTAAAATCGCGTATACTACATTTAATCCGGTGCCGCCAAGCAGGTGCCCAACCGAAACCCGAGCACGCTGGCGAGCGGTGGTCGACCCAGTATTTTTCCTATTTCCCGATGGCGGCGCTGGGCGTCGCGGCTCAGTGTCGCCATCTGTTCACTGCATGGCGCCTATACCTTTAAAAGAGATAGCGAGTGAAAATACGGCTAAAAGAAAGATTCGACAGATGGCGCGAACAGTCCCAGCGTAATCGTACGCGTTCCGCACGGTCACTCATCCCGACAGAGTACAGTGCATGGAGCAACCAAGCCCCCAGCAGCGAAGGGTGGGCGCGGTCGCTCCAGTATAGCCGGTATTCAATGGCGTGGAATGCATGCAGGCAACCATGCGAGTGCGCCGCCCTATCTGTGGCCAAGCGTACGTGACATGTGAAATAGCTCATACCGCCTGTCCAAATGTGCTGGTGGTAACATGCCTGAAACAGCTAGCAAGAATGTTATTCACACCAAGGTGGCCTAACGTGACAGCATGTCACCCAAGTTCAGCATGGAAAGCACATTGGGGAGGCATCAAAGAAGCCTAGTTGCCTGCTTATTATCTGCAATGCTTGCATCTAAGTGCACCCTGTGTCTGTAACACTAGTATTTTTCTTCACTTCAGACGAGCAACTAAGGGTCTCTGTTATGCAGCCTGCTCAGCTTGATCAGCTGTTTGACAATTGTTATGGGGGGGTTTCCCCCAGTCCACTCTGCTTACGCCTTGTCTGAATGCCGGGTTCAGCTGCAACCAATGACTCGGTGCAGCAGGATCATTCGTTCACTTACAGTTAATATTCACTGCCAGGCTTGGTCGGTGCAACACCGCAGACAGTGTGGCTGTTTGTCTGATGCGGGCAGAAAGAAGGGGTAACCCTCAAGCTGGAGACTGCCATTTTGGCATCGTTTACGCTGTTCAGGTCGACAGGTGCAATGCTCATCAAGGTACATCAATATAAGTGAACGTACTTACCCGTCTTTTGCGAAATTATTGCAAGAGAATAAAGGCGACAGAGCCGGTACGCGGCGCCAACACGAGGCAAGGCTATGCAAGGCAGAACCCTGATATATATGCACTAACCCCCTCTCCATGCAGTCCTACTCTGTGCGTACTGTGCACAGTACCTGTGCATGTGCAACACATTGCCTAGAAATGCTTTTCCTTACTCTTTAGCTTGTTTACCTTGGTTGGCAAGCTCTGCACTACAAAAACATGATTTTGCAAGGTAAGGCACCTTTTCGCACTAATATCCTGTCTTGGCCAACCCCCTGAGGAGGTATGCATTGATCAGATCAGGCAACCTGGCCAATCCCCGATGGGTACGCACCATCTTTCAGAGCATGTGCACAGGTTTCACAGGCAGGCTTCACACAATAGAATGATGGGTGCGATATTACAAGGTGGGGTACACCTAGCGCTCCACCCAACAAGGCCGTGTCTATGCACTCTATGTGCACGCTGATTGAAGCAGGCTAAATGAATACTTCACCCTTCACCATGGGGTGCTTGCTCCCTTTTAAACCTTCTTGTGCACACCTGCTTCCCTTTTTCTGCTCCCTCATAGTGGTCACCCTGCTTTTTTATCAAAGGGCCACTGAAGAGTTGCGAATAGTGTCCAATTACTTGATGAATATGAAAGCGTTAGCCGATCTGGTAGGCTGGAAATTCTGCATCCTCGTGACCAAGATGTGGCCCACAAAATGGCTATCGGATAACGTACAATGACCGACGGATGACACATAATAGCTAACCATGTAAAGGACTACGAACACGTGACAGAATGCCTGAATTGATGCCAACTTTATCGGAGGAACTCCCGTGAACAAAGTAATGTAATTGAGTTGAAAACAGGATGGGAACTGAATACTGCAGGAATGCCTCAGTCATGTGAGACACAAGCACGTTTATGCTAGATGTCCTCATTAATTGGACGTGCAATAGTGTTGCGTCTTAGTAGACGGAGGTGTAGACAGCAGGATGGCGATGTACCTATTTATAGGCGTAGCGCTACACCGAAGAGTACAGGCAGCACGGCGAGTCTCAACGAAGATGGCTGAATCAGTCTGGCCTGCGAGCGGTGGACCCACACATTTACGTCGTCGTCTTCGAACACCTGGCTGGCCAAGAAGCATGGAACGTAGCACTCGCCGGGGATTGAACTCTGCACAGCGACCACACACACCGTAAGCAGGGGCGATCGCACACACCGCAAGCGGGGGATCGCGGCTTGACAAATATCCACGTGACAATAGAGTGTCTCAATGCCAGTGCCGCCGCACGGCGGAGACGCGCGTGCATCGAGGCACCCTACTGTGCAACGGGAGTAGAGTGAACTAGCATTATCTAGTGCGCTCTAACGGTAGCGCCATCATGCGGCACCTACCGAAACCTGCGATGTTGTGGTAAGTATGTCTGGCCTGATGTTAGTCCTAGACGTGACGCTAAGTGTCCACAACTTGACGTATGCTCCGACGGGTGGCGTCAAGAACCCGAGGCCTCAAGGAGAGGGACACACTTAGGCTCGTCCAAGCCTTTATGGTAACCAGAATAACATATGTAGCACCTTACCTCCTCCTGAACAAAGCGGACACAGGTGCTGGACGTCATCATCCGCAAAGCCGTCAAGCAAGCTATTGGAGTTCCTATGAGAGCGTCTACATGCAAACTCTTGGGAATGGGCTTGCATAACTCGGTCGACGAGCTCACTGAGGCCCATCTCGCCAATCAGAAACAAAGGCTGAGCCAAACAAAAGCGGGCAGACGCATCTTGCAGAAAATCGGCTGGAAGGCGACGCTATCTGAGGACAGAGAGCAGCTGCCAGATGAATGGCTGGAAGCCATAAAATCCAAGCCAATCCCCAAGAACATGAACCCAGCGTACCATGGCGGCAGGCGGGAGGCAAGAGCTCGTGCTCTAAACAGGCTTCTGGCAAAAGAAGGGGCTATCTTCACGGACGCCTCCATGAATGACGGTACGAACCGGTCAACAGCAACGGCGACAACCACGAAAGAGCTGCTGACGTGTGCATCCGCTGTAGTTCAGAGCATTGAAGAGGCAGAAGAGCTGGCGATTGCTCTGGCCCTTACTCTACCGGACAAGACCAAGGTGGTCACGGATTCCCAGCAAGCCTACAGAAGCTTCCAGTGCGGCTGGGTGTCCCCGTTGGCCCTCCGAGTGCTCAAGAAGAAAAAAACCGCCGAAGGAAACCGTAGAATTAGTGTGGGTACCGGCCCATTCTGCGGTGAACGAGTTTGCCCACCAGCAGGCCCGAGCACTGACTTACCGGGCCATGTCCGCAGTAGAGGCAAAAAACCAACCATTGCTTACCTACAGGGAAATAACCACTTATTACAGGCACGAAAGGAAGACGCTACCAGCACCACACGCAGCACTCACGAAGGAACAGCAAACTATATACCGGCAAATCCAGACAGAGTCCTTTCCACACCCCCGTCTACTCAACCGCATGTTCCCAAACCAATTCGAAGAAGCTTGCCCAATCTGTAAAAAACTAGGCACTCTCCAGCACATGATAGGAGAGTGTAGGTTTAGCCCGAAGCACCCGCCCCCCTTACCCGAGTCTCGCCCCACCAACCCCACTCTACCCTTTAACGAGAGATGGAGGATCTTGCTGACCAGCCCCGCCCTGGAGGATCAGCTACTACTGGTCACCAGGGGCCAGGCGGCGAGAGCAGCATATGGATTCCCGTGAAGAGGGAACCACCTCCGTCCAGTGTGGAGTTCGCAACGAACGACTCTTAAATAAAGTTTCTTCTCTCTCTCTTTGACGTACAATGAATTTGACATTGTTTGGCACATCATAAGGCTCCACATAATTGCCGCAATGTGAAAAATATCTCGCAGCCTTAGATCGAAACTGCTGAATTTAGCATTGTCTGAATGACTACACGAAGGTTGGGAAATACGCTCTCATCTTGCTCGGACGGTGGAAGAATAGCTGCCACATGTGGCTTTCTAAGCGGACAGAAAATTATCGTACACACAAAACTCCTTATAAAAGTACACTGCTGGTGGGTGGAGGTCCGTTGTCGAAAAAAAACACCAATAGCTCCTTACGAAAGTACCGATGAAAACGTACCAAGAAATGCAACGAAAAGTTTAAGGGTGCTAGCTGGCTTCACCTTTGGCCTAGATCGTTATAGCGTTGTCACACTCGGCGATGAGGAAGACTCGCCCGGCACAGATAAACGGCAGCGCCTCCATCACGTATATCAAGATCAGTGCACGCTGCGGCGCATTACACCCTAGCGCTGACGTCATCGTACCCCCTAGCGGCCCGCAAGCGGTCAAAACTGGTCAAAACCTTCTGCTGGCACGCCATCTGCTGGGGCATCGCCTTATGAACTGAAGAAGGGAACTAATGCGGGCTTGTTGGTGCATGTTGCTACTGGAAAAAGATCAGCACAACGAGCCTCCTCTATTGCAGTGCCACCTAACATTTTTCAAATGAAACAGTACAAAAACCTTTAAGCACCTCTCGGGATGAAGAGAATGCAAAGTAAACATCCCCCTCACGAGGGGCACAATTATCGCCAGGAACAACAACAACAACAACAACAAATGCAGAGCATTTCCGCGGGGGGCGCGCCTGCAAGTCGTATGAATTACGTATTGGTTGTTGTTGTTGTAATTGTTATCTTCCAGCGTATACATTGTCGATGAAGTCGATGGTGAAACGTGAAACGTGCCGTGAACCCCCTGCCGTGGCTATGACGCAACGTGGAGCGGCTATGACGCAACGTGGCGCGGCTATGACGCAACACAATCCAACACAATCCACTTTAATCCAATCCAAACCAATCCAAGCCAAGCCAATCCAAGCCAATCCAATCGAATCCAATCCAATGCCCCTCGCGAGAGAGTGTTATAGCGCCGAAATCGCGCCACCACACGAACGCGTGATGTTGACGTCACGATCACGCCACAGATGTTAGCGACCGGAGCGCGCGCGAACTACATTAAGAGCGAACCGACCGCGGCGAGAGAGCGCGATGCGAGCGCCCCCACCTGTTCTTGCGCGCGAACCGACTGTTGCTCAGCGCGAACCCAACGCGGCGAGAGAGGGTGTTGCGCACGTCCCCACCTGTTGTGCGCCCGAACCGAACGCGGCGAGAGCGGGTGTTGCGAGCGGAGAGAAGGCGAGGAGGACGCGGGGGAGAGGGCGCACCTGTGGCCGAAGGTTGAATGAGTCAAGGATATAAGGCGCGTTCGTAACCTTTCATTCTGTGTCGGCTTTGTGGTCCAGTGGGTAGAGCACCATGTACCTTGCGTTCCGCCCGCAGAGTCGTGGGATCGAAACCTGGCGCCGGTAAGTATTATTTTTTTATATAGTGTAGGGGGAGCGATGCGGACTACGGACGTCAACGAGGGTGACATCGTGAGTTACTGAAATGCTCTGCATTTAAAAACCGCGCTACAAAACGAGACGAGCGTCAGAAGAGACATACACGGGTGAAACGGCTGCGCCATTTGCGCCATTGAGCGCTAAACTTGTTTTGCGCCATCCTGCGCCGAACCGCCTGTATTGTGTCAAACTCGTTTATCAGCGCCATCCTGCTCCAGAATGGAGTCGCGAGATACGACCGCCATGATGCCTCGTGCCCGAAAACTTGGCTGAAACATCGTGTTTTCCATTTCAATGCGGTTATGGTTTCGGTTTCGTTAAGGCTATAAGTGGCTATGGAAGTTGGCTTTTGCTTAGCTGTAAGGCCGCAAGCACTACGCGCCTCTCCGCCTTCACTTTGGATTTGTGTCACATTTGCACGGTTTTGTTTGCTGGTGCTGGCCGCTGCGACACAATCAATAAAAATGAGAAGTGAGATAGATATTTTGTGTCACATCGTGAACAGATAGGAAACAGGATAATATTTGCACGAAAGGTTGTCGTTTCTAGGATGTGAGTTTTAATTTAGTCAACCATTTTTGCCGAGTCTGAATGTATTGAACAAACAGGTTCCTGGACACTTTGCCCTCGCTGTTAATTTGGTTCATCCTGGTTGTGAGGTAATTACTCATTTTCACCTCTGAGTTTGGGGTTAACTTTGCTTATGTTTAGGATGGTCCAGCATTAATTATGCCTTCTAACACGCTCATGTTACGTAGTCTACGGCATACGTTCGACTCTCGCAACCCCGTGACAGCCAAAGACAAAGCTATGTTCGGCTTCGCACGCATTGAAACCGCTGTTATATTTAAAAAATGCAAGCAAACGTCTTGTTTTTAGCTGCCTATTAGCCGGGAGATGACTTCTATCAGGATTGGCACCTTGTTTTAATTTCACCAAAAATTAGGTTTTTGAACACTATTCTAAGCCCATCAGGGAAAGAAAACCGACGCGTTTAACAAAACAGGTATTTCCTGAACAAATGTGACTGTTTCTGGAACTGCAAGAAACATCCCGGGCCAAGGTACAGCAGTATTCACCATCTTTCCTAAATCTAGCATCTAATGTGAACATTCATGTCCGTCGCATAAAAAAAAAAAAACTCATTGGAGCGTTTTACAAAGTATCTAACGTAGGGTAGTATATTTTCTGTCATTAAGCACAGCCACCTCTGCTGTCACTTCCGTATGGTATAAAACATCCCGGCGTTGTATTTTCCTGCTTAGGAATATGGCACGATAACGTATGCCTCGTTTGGCGTTCGTGCATACTTTTTGAACACGAAAATTGTACAAATAAGTGCTATCAACAACAACAACAACTATCATTCTTCCTGTGGCGAGCATCTACAGGAAACACGGCGAAAAGACCATGGCATGAGGCGGCCGATCCGGCCAGAAGTCCAGGTATGATGTTTTCCGGCCGGTTTTCGCCTCCGCTCTTCGGTCTTCCGGTATAGTGTACCAGAATTGTACACTATACTTGCATCATCGCGCCGCTTCGAGTGCCGAGATGGGGGCGGGGCATCGGGCCACTTCTGTTTGCGTATTGCGGCGCTTCTATTGCATGTATTGCGAAAATATTTCGTACACGGGAACTATTCAATGAGTAATTGCTGCTAGTGAACTTTTCTTTGAATTCTAAAACCTATTCACCTTCCCTTTAATGTCTCTGTCTGGCGAGGAGGAAATGCAGCTTGCGGAGCAGAACAACAGACACGGACGCGACGCACAAAAATCGTAATATGATCGAAGATGTCGTGAAAAAAAAATTTCTGCAGAATAAATAAATAGAAGTGCTGGGCATTTTAGCAGCAGCCAGCAGCTATTACTAACAAATACTTCCCGCCACGAGTGGTTCACTCTCGCCGCTCTCGCGGGCGGGTTCTTAGATTTGCGCGCGTTTTTCGTGTTACACAGGCAGGGCGGCGAAGTTGGGACAGTCTGAATATGAACTAATGACATAGAGGATAAGAACCATCATTCACTGGAACTAGTCATACCTAGATTCTCAACAACATGTTTTTTTTTTTTTTAAGTGCGAATGCACTTTATAAGCGACCCCAAACCATCCACCGCCGGCGGCGGCGGCGTCGGCGTCCGCAGTGCTCCTCTATATTTAACTCTTTCGCTACCACGCCTATCAAAATCGATCAATTTGATCGATACTTTTGGGAGCGCCTTTTCATAGCGTTCCAGGCGTTTCTCGAACAAGTAAAGCTGTTCGGAGTTAGATCAGAAAATGGCCTTTCAAAATCAGTTTTGTTTTCATTTTTGCAACGGAAACGTGATTTTTGACACGCTTTTGAATCACCTGGTTGTGGAAAAGGGGCGTGGTCATCGCGCCTCAAGGCTACCAACGAAGAATGCGTGCAACTCGTAATTACTCTGCACCAGCGCTTGTTTTTTGCTATCAGGGCGTGAATGGGGAACTAGCAAACGATTTTCAATCGTCAGGTTCACGCTCTGACAGTAATAATCCCAGAAATCGGCTGAAAATGTCAAGCAGTGCCTGGTTGCAAAGCTACTTTATGATTTTAGGCAGTTTTATTGCCTTTGCGCAAGTTGTCCTAAGTACTCTGGTAGTTCTACTTACTCCAGGACCATTCCCAAACAGTTTACAACAGTTTCGGTTTCGTTTCTGCGTCGCGAAATTCATACTTAGCGCAACTACGCAGTTACCCAACTTCAAGGCTAACTGCCATGGCGCCTGAAGCGTCCGCGACTGATCCTCGAACAAAGCACGCCGCTCCTCATTTCCCCCCTCCCTAACCCGATTTCTGCGATAAGAACTTCAGATGCAAGTCAAAAGGTCACACCCAGTCGCCAGATATCTGTTCCGCCGAGGACAGCGCTTCAAACCGGCCTTACACTGCCAGCTGTTCGCCTTCCAGTTTCGTTTTCATGCGAGGGTATATCCGGGTGTCTAATGTTGCTGCTTAGTTGAACTGTCTATTCGGACGGAGTCTCTGATAAGTTTTTGTACTGTTTCATTTGAAAAATGTTAGGTGGCGCTGCAATAGAGGAGGCTCGTTGTGCTGATCTTTTTTAGCGCGCGACTGCTACTCGGCCAAAGATCGCAGGGGACGATTCTAGCTCATCGTACCTCATTTTTGCGAGCAATGCTACAATTGCGAGTAAGAAGATGATAATACAGCTCAGCTTTATGTTTTGAGAGATAACTGACCGTGAACGACAACAAACATCAGCCACGGCGTTCCGTTTTCAACTTCATGCATGTTTTTTTCTGCATCGCGTGCTTGTCCCAAATATTGTGCTCGCTGTAAATGCAAAGTCAGCCATTGACAAGATGTTTTTACGTTATGTGGAGGCAAATTGGTGCCTCTGATAACGTCAAACCGCCAGATTTATTCCAAGGAACCACCCAAAATTGCACAGTTTGAATTAGAGGTTGGGCTTCACCGCATGACACGAGCACCGTGCGTGCTAACATTTTTTTTTATATCTGAAAAACTGTTCCGCGCAAGTCGACATTTTTTTTAGGGTGTGTTTTTGAAATGTTTCCCTGCAAAATGTATATTCTAATTTTTTTCTACTACCGGTGGTTTGATATACACAACTCCTTTTTTATCATTTTTTTCGACAACTTGAGAAAACTTTTGATTTTGATATTTTTTTTTCACAACTATGATATATGAAAACCTTTAAAAAACTGGTGTTATTGGAAAGGCCGTTAAATAATCTGCATTTTGTGCTCCTGCAATTAGTGCCTAAATAATTTTTTTGCAGAAAAAAAAATGTTTTCTTGGACCCCCCAAAATTGGTCAATTTTCTGCGGTAGCGAAAGAGTTAAAAAAGAAACAGCATCCGGCGCCAGGTTTCGATCCGAGGACTTCGCGGCCGCAGCGCGACGCTCTACCGACCAAGCCACGGACGCGACGGTGATATCAGTGTTAGTGACGCGCCTTATATCTTTAACGCATTCAAACTACGTCGTCAGCGGCGTGCGTTGGCGACTCAGCGGTGTTATAGCGGCTTGATAACTGCGTGGTGTACACGTGATACTACAAACCCGATGGAAGAGATGGAAGAGAAGGCGGCGAAGCGGTGGGCTGCGGGGGCCGAGCGCAAGCGCCGCAAGCGGGCCGACAACCGTGCATTCGCACTTTCACATTCTCCCCCTCGGGGAAATGCGGGGGAATTTTTTCGTACGTTTCGCATTCTAGAAAAATCAAAGCCCCTTCGTCTTACGCAACGATGTTTGAGACGCGAAGATTTCTCCCACCGCAAACGGATTTCAATGAAAGTTCAGTCGCGCGAGGGATTCGTCGGCGTCGTCTGCCCACGACGGCAGCCGGATATGCACTGGCTGACCTTGAACCGGCGCGCCTTTTCCCTTTGGCGCCTCGCGACAGAGGGCGCGTCGGTGCCGTGCCGAGTAAGGTCCCTAACATTATTTTAGGGACCTTAGTGCCTGGCGCCGTGATTTTATCGCGCCGCCGGAGCAAGCACTGTTGCGCCTCCTCAATAATTCTTGCTCCGTGCAAAATACCTTTCCGGCTGCTCCAAGCCTGCTACAAACGGCAATTCGGCCGGCTCCCAGGACTGCTCCGAAAC
This sequence comes from Haemaphysalis longicornis, assembly GCF_048455015.1. Classification (NCBI taxonomy): domain Eukaryota; kingdom Metazoa; phylum Arthropoda; class Arachnida; order Ixodida; family Ixodidae; genus Haemaphysalis; species Haemaphysalis longicornis. The sequence continues at coordinate 332,412,103 of NW_027526203.1, read as the reverse complement.
CCATGTGGCCTGTTCCACCCCTGCATACTAAAGTGACCAGACGTCCCGATTTAAGTGGGACATGTCCCGGCTTTGCGGCTGTGGTCGCGCTGTCCCGGCAGCCTGCTTGTGGGATGGGGTTTTGTACCGCCTTCGGTCGAAAGTATGGAAGATGGATATCGATTGCCCTGTGTCATGAATGAAAAGCTGGAGGAGTGGACGAGCCAAAGAAAACAGCGCAGACGACGGGACAAAGCAAGAAACACACAACATGCAGCGCCTGTGTTGCGTGTTTCTTGCTTAATCCCAACGGCTGAGCGGTTTTCTTGAAGTTACAGTGTACGAACACGCCATTCAGCACATCCTCCTGCATTTGAGAAATGGTTGGTGAACGTGTTTCAGCACTTCGAAACAAATGACGTGCCTTGCAACAATATGAAGACAATCGTCGAGTACGCCATGTGCTTGCAGGCACAAACGAATCAGTGGAAAGGGCGTTTTCCTTGATGGATAAGATGCGGATTGCAGAGAAGACGCAGCTTCATTTGACCACACTCAAAGCAATGATGTGGCTTAAGGTGAATTTGCACATGACGTGTGAGCGGTACGACAGACACATCAGCAAAAATGGAGAATTTATGAAGATAATTCATTCAAGCAAGGAGTATCAGTGACTGGCCAGGAAAAAACCTGGAGGAACGGGAAGGCGGCATGGTGCAGATGTAGTAATACAAAGTGCAGTTTGTCACTTAAAGGCCAACTGCACTCAAATTTCACCCTGGCTAAATGCCTTCGAGATGTGTAGTAGGTACCATGAGAACTACTGCGACGCGACCCGTAGCTCTGTGCAATGCGTGGTTATTCAGTTTCAGGCACCCGCTTTGGGGTCCGAGGAGAATGCTCGCTTTAGACATACACTGCTCTGCGCTGCTCAGAGCACACGCACAGGCTTGTTGGTCAATCTCCGCGAAGGTGCGCACCATTCTTCAGAGCGCGTGCGCTGGTTTGATAAACAGGCTTCACATTCGCAGTGTGTGCTGACAGCCCAGTGTATGTCTCTTCTAAGTCCTTCCCTTCACCTCATTTTGTAGCGCCTGGATTTTCAGTGGGTTCCGCAAGTGGGCGCTTAGGGATTTTTCACTCACGGCCAACGATGCCGGCTTTTCTGCACCACGGGGCCCTTAGCGCTCCGCATTCAAGCACCGGAAGGGCTACCCGTAACTGATTGGCGCCATGCTTGCAGTTTACTGCCATGCACGCTGCTGCAAGCCGCGCGGCTGAGTGCGCTTTTTTGAATGCTGAGATTTACGAATGACCGAGCATGTCATGACTTTTGATGGGGCTTAATGAGCATGCCACGTGAAGGAAAATAGATTTCATTTGATTTGACGTTTTACTGGACACGTATGATTTGTGCTTGGGAACGAGGCATCCATGCGTCCCACCAAGGAATCGCAAAAATAAAAAAAAAAGTTCCCTTACTCTGTGAGAACGGATTACCTGCGAAACTGAACGCCTTCCACGGAGTGCACAAAACAAAACCTGTTTTTAATTTACGACTGAGCATAATTTCTAGCCAATTACCTGAAATAAAGACCCGAGCTTTATCCTAGCGGGCAAACGTAGAGCTGTCTTTTAGTAGACAGAAAGACTTGTGGGAATTGTGGCTGCCCACGATCCCGACTCGGTACGCGGTAGCGCTCGGAGGGCCGCGCGGCTTGCGCGGGATTGCGCAACAAGACGGCAAGAATAGAGGGGTTCGCTTGCGCGTCGCGAGATGGCGCCACCGGCGCACTTGGGAAATGTTTGCGGCCAGGAAGCCACTGACCTCGGATTAAATTTCAGTGCAGAAAAATCAGGAATAATGGTTTTCAATGACGCTACCACCGACGTAGTGTCTATCCAGCAAGGCGAATTACCTAGAGTGAAGGAATATAAATATTTGGGAGTGTGGATAAACGAAGGGGATAACTACTTAAGTACTCACGAGGAGCAACTTAAGGTTAAGGGAAAGCAGGCGCGTAGCCAGGATTTTTGTTCGGGGGGGGGCTAAGGTTGTTCTCCGCCCCCACCCCCCCTAAAGAAAAAAAAGCGCGGTAGTTTGCAAGCGCCCTTGAAGGCTATGAAGATAAAATACATGTTTGGTTCATTAAAAAGTCTGCCTTGTCCCGACAACAATAATACCAGTTTTATCGCAAACTTCAAAGGAATATTCGATATATTAAATTAAACGTTTGAAGCAATGGCGAATCCCCGCCCACTTTCCGGCGGATATTTCACTGTGACAGTTCAGGATCTTGTTTGTACGATTGGCGCCCAACGACTTAAGTCACCGCCAAGGAAAATGATTGCGCGATTGTAGAGGGGCCTCCATTGATCTTATCATTTGAATTCAAACGTGCAGTTAACACACTCATAACTACGTTTTAGTGCCCGCCTATATATATACCACTCCTGCCGATATTACTTCACTGCAGCGCTAAATTTGAAGATTTTCGACATTTGTTGCATTGCTTCGGCTGAAAAAAACGCCTGTGATTGGAATGGAGCTGTGCGAGTTACCAAAGGCTAGTTGCTATTCAATTGAACAAGGTTGTATTTTGTCTTTTAAAGGCCCTTTAAGGTTCTCTCATGATATTGGTGTTTATTATGATTGTATTTGTGCCAGCTGAAGTTGTAAACTGGGTGGAAATCCGCAGACCGCGTGATACAAATCTCTGCCCGTGATACGGGACCAAGGAGGTTAATCTCCTTGTACGGGACGCACATTGCACGCACGGGAACCTTGTGCAGGCATTGCATTAAACGGCCATAGTTTCATGCAATTACTTGCTCTATTTCAACGTGTGGAGTATGATGAGTGTGACATCCACAATAAAATGACGTAGGCCGTAAGAATTAGATTTTTTATTTAGTTGTTTTTGTTCACAATGCAAAACAAATTTTTTTGCATTCAACGCCCGTACAGTAGCGGCCAGTGTAAGGCCAATGGAGCTCATTCTGTGCAGTATACATGGAATCTATGCGCTTGCGTTATGTGTAGCGCGGGTCTCACCTTTAAAAAAACGAGAGGCTATGAATTATGCATACAAGAAGCGTTATATATCTCGCAATTATAATTTTAACAAATATCAACCTTAAGCACACAGACATCACGCGCAATAACAGCGCTGTTAAGGGCGAAAATTACACGAACATGGCAGGATTAGTCCACACGCAAAGCGGAATAATTCAGCCATCGGTATTTGTTAAGTCATGCCAGTTTAAATTTGCGCTTCTGTTTTGAGTCTCAACGCAGTCCATTTCGTAGCTTCTATCAGGTCTCCGGGCGCACATGAGAAGCTTGTGCTTTGTAACATAATGAATCTGGTTTGCATTTCGGCACAGCCCAAATGTAGAGTATGCTGTAATGAGTTTGGTGTTCTCAAATAGTTGCATTATTACCTGTCAATTTTTCAATGCTTCGTGCATGAATGCCCTATAGTCTGCCTGAAGGGGCGTACTATCCAGTAACTTTTCTGGAGCAGCCACCTCATTTAGTTACCACTCCCAGATGAGGTAGAGCAAGTCACTGCAAAGTTCACTATTCGATGCTGTATCGAACTTTATATTTAGCAAGAAAAAATAGTAACGCGCGAAAAGACGACGATGTATGAATATACTTTGCGGTGAGGCATGTTCTGTGCAATCTGAGCAAAATATTGCCGTTTTGAATTTTGTCGTGAGATCTGAGGAAAGAGTTATAATGCGGTCCTACCATTTTGGTTTCAAACTTTAATGAAAGGACATACTTTTGTAGCTGACGCGTGCACTGCCATTTTTCAGCGGAGTACACACTGCCGGTTTTAAAGATAAACGATAAAAAGTATCAGTGCGTGAGCATGGGCGGCTTTGGAATGTATAGGGCGCACTTGAGTTTTGCAGTTTTCGTTAGAGACGCGGGAAATGGAAATTATGTTAGGAATCTCCTTGGTCCACCAGAAAATGGAGGATCGGGAAGCTGTGCAGAGCCAGCATGACCTTCGGGCATGGTGCGATGCCCGAAACAAGTCAGCATTTTGTTTTCCGGAGTGCACCAAGAAAACATGCGTATTGGCATGGCCCCGCATACAGAAAGCCCAAAGTCTACCATGATTCAGCATGAAGCGGACAGTAATGACACAGTTAAACTATTTCCTTGGTTGACAGTGACCGTGATGTGGAAACGGAAGCATGGTTTCAGGCTACGACAGGATAGATTGGCTAAAAATTGCAAAGTTGTTTACCGTGATAATTCCTCGGTAATTTCGGTTACTTGAGAAATGCTGACGATTGCTCAAAATGTCCTTCATGCAACATTTTAGAATGTATACGTAGCAGTTTTGGATTCAGGAAGAAAGACAACAGCGCGCACCCGTATGTAGGGGGGCGGGGGGTGGAGGGGAGGACGAGGGCGGAGGTCTGCTGGTGCTCTTGAGAGGGCCTGCGGTCTGTAGCCCGTTTATTTAATTAGGGAATTCTGTTGTCTTGCACGACCCATCGAGCCTTGAAAGAACGATACTCCTGCGTCCACAGAACTTCAAAGAAGGCCAGGAAGAGTTAAAGGAAAATTCTACCAGAAAGGCACGTTCGTTTCTTCGCCACCAGTAAGAAGGTCCTTCACTTGCGCTGTGCACGCTGCTATGGGTTTAAAATTGGGTGTAGCAGTGGATTCACGCGTAGATATGAAACGCGGTAACAAAAGTCCCGATAACGCGCACACAATGCGACAGCGGCTACCTCACATGAAGTTTCGTCCTAGTAAAAGCAAACTATTAAAACTGCAGCCAAAACAAATATATTTTTCACTCTTCATGTACTCATACTAACGCTGTCCCGATACACTCTGAGTAACCCTCTCCAACTTCGTGCATAATAAAATATTTAGGCGTTTACAGGGGTTGAATATATGTTTTCCCTCATTAAAAATCACGTATCCGCTCCACCGTGGGCGCTTTCAACGACCAATTCAAACGCAAATACTGCATTCGAAATAAAACGAGATGCACGTTTCTAGGTCGCAGACGCAATGTACTGTGGCATCGTGTAAATATAAGGAAATGATTATTTAAATATCAAAGAATGATAACTGATCTGCACTACACAACTTAACGTACAATGCAACCTCCATCGCCAAAAGACATCAGTGATCATGCAAGGATTAATCACCGGAAAAAAATGACTTACAATTCGAGGCCTCTTTTGGGTGTTGGCACTTGGAACATGAGCTTCTCAAAACCAGGGGCGTTCATATTGCCGTTGTGTTTCAGGCCCCTGAATATACACTGCTCTGGCAGCCGCCGTCCAGGGAAAAAGCGGCCGTGGACGCAATGGAGGGGCTTTAGTTGTGATCAAGGTAGAATATGGCCATCTGATCGTTGTTACTGTCGCGACGCCGTCTGCCTGTGTCAGGGCTGGTGACCGTCGTGCCTTCACATTTAGGATAAAGTCTGGGACTAGCTCGGGGAGCCCCAGCGCGCCTTTTTTGTCGACCCGCTGTTCTCCAGATTCCTATAGTTCATCTCACAAGCTAGCTGCAGCACTGTGGAGGCTACATTGTTGTCCCCCTCAGGGCGCCTAACTCACCGCGAAGGAAGCGACAAAAGACGCCGGGGCCGTGCGGTGCCACTTGCCGAGAGGGGAGAAGGGAGTGTCCTTTCAGGACCCCCTTCACGGCGGATTAGGCGCCCTCAGTGGGCGCACTATTAATAACAATGTAGCCTCCACAGTGCTGCAGCTAGCTTGTGAGATGAACTATAGGTTAGGGGAGAATACCGCCGAACAAAGCTGCCTAATTGCAGGGGTGAAATTGATTGTCGCAACATCGCCGTCGGAAGGGGACACTCAGTGCGCGCAATTTTGAGCCCACTCCAACAATACCCTCCCGGCCTCGACAGAAACGTGAAAAAGGAAGAATGAAGGGCTGACGCGAGGAAGAGGGGCATACCTTGCTTTGTGTCTCATTCGCAAAGTCCCTCTGCCCGCGCACGACATTCATCCAGCTAAACTGCATGTTTCATTCATTACGTAGCCCCATGGCATTCTTCAGTTACCTTGCACGAGTCTTGAATGTGTGCCCACTGCCGCTTGATCTCCCCCTTTCTAGGAGATGGAGCAGCCGTGGTCAGCCACCGCCGCTTGCACGTTGTTCTGCTTAATATACAAAGATCGACTGTTCCCTTTCGGGCCTGCATCGTACCAGTCTTGAACCATCAATGGCCGGCGTTAATCTCCTCTGCTGAGAACGACTCAGCCGGCCAATTATTCTCTGTGTTGCCACATGCCTCGCACAAAGGGACACAACGCATGCCTTTGGCGTCCCGTGCGCTGAGCTTACCCGAAGGCGTCGTGGCTTTTGGGGCTGCCCCTTCGCGATCATGACTCATCGGTTCGCACCCCTCAGGCGCATCGTTTTGTCACGGCCGGACTCGACTCCCTTTCCGCAGCGCGGAAAAAGAGTCGAGTCCGGCCGTGGTTTTGTGTAAACACCCTTGGGTAGGGCAGACATTGAGTCTTGAATGCTTCTATGAGTGGCACTTTCGAAGGATATGGAGCTTTGTTCACAGGCGACGTACCAGGCATACAGGCAGCACGGCGACGGCCGGAAAAATTTCGGGGGGGGCTGAAGCCCGGTCAGCCCCCCCCTGGCTACGCCACTGAGGGAAAGCGAAACGCAACTATAATAAAGCATAGAGCTCTGTGGGGGTATAACAAATATGAAGTAGTAAGAGGAATGTGGAAAGGAGTAATGGTTCCGGGTCTCACGTTTGCGAATGCTGTACTCTGCTTAAAATCAGACGTTCTATCAGGCCTTGAAGTCAACCAGAGAACGGTAGGACGTTTGGCCTTAGGCGCGCATGGAAAAACAACTAACGAAGCAGTACAGGGAGATATAGGCTGGGCGTCGTTTGAAGTTCGAGAAGCTCAGAGTAAAATGTGTTTTGAGATGAGGTTGAGAGCAATGGATCAATGAAGGTGGGCAGCTAAGGTTTTTACTTTTAGGTACCTATACTTGAAAAGCATGGACACGCATTGGTTAAGGAAGACTTGAAGGCTAATGATGAAACACGGAAAGAACAGTGGAGAATCCAAAACAGACAAAATAACCAAAAAAGAGGCAAGGATATTGAAACGAATAAATGGAGAGGAAAAAGGGAAGGTAAAACGTCGTTAAAGATGTACAGGGCTGACAAATTGAACATCGGAAAGGAAAATTTCTACGATAATTCCCAGGGCAGTGCTTTGCTTTTTGAGGCTAGAGCAGGTTGCTAGCGAACTAAGAGCTTTGTGGGGAAGTATTCACAAAATGATGGGGTATGCGTGGTCTGCGGAAAAGAAACAGAAACTATGCGGCACATCGTGTTAGAATGTAAGGGTATCCATCCAAATGCTGGTGGACGAAAAGCAGAGAGGGGAATATTGCCTAGGACAGTTACCACCTGTAACAGAAAAAAAAAGTATTTTGTGCCTACTAAGCTTTTTGTGCCTGCCCTAAGCAGCGCTAGTATTGAACCAAAAGTGTAAAACATAGGTATATTAGTCCTTTTTGGTAAGATGACATGTCATCACCCCGATACAAAGGGGAAACCAATAGAAATCATCATCATCATCATCATCGGAGCGGGGAGCTCGGAGCCGCTTCGGCGGCGGGCGGCCGCTCCGAGCGAGGACGAGACGGCGTGCGGCGGCGGAGCGACCCGGCGTTTTCGCCTCCAGCCTGGACCGACCATCGTCCACCGGTAGCGGCGGAGTCGAACGACTCCGGCCGCTCGAGCAACGCGGGACCCGTCGATGACCGAGAAGACGAGGCCAGTTAGGGGAGGGTCTTGAGAATAAACCCCCTTGGAGGTTGGCGTCGGTTGCCTTTGACTCTTGCCTGGCTCTCACGCCGGCGCCGCCTACACGGCAGCCGCGTGAGGAGGATCGTCAAAGTCAGACAGACCCATACCACAGACTTTATATGCGGCCAGACTAAAATTATTATTCTTCCGCCAGAAGAACTATAGACCAGCTGGTCAACGAGGCCTGTCGACGCGACAATGTCGTTCGGAATGGCTTGGTGGGACCACTAGGGCCGTTGTGGGATACAGGGGGTTCCACCACGCCCGCTAAATGCCCCATCCAAATTCCCCAGAGAAGTTTGCGGCGTCCGCGAGGGACGCCACAACGGGTTCGACTCACCGACAAAGGCGACGACAGGCTCCAAAGGGCCAGGACGAACCAGCCGAGCGGTACAGCGCATATTGATCGCCTTGACAGGTCTAAGAACTATACTCTGCATCGACGCCCGCCTCACGGCCCGGCCTCAAACGGGCTTCGATGGCCGAGCCGACACGTGGGCTGCCGGCGAGGTAGGGCTAGGCCTATATCTCTCGCGTCCGATTGGGGTCAGGGCCCGGCTCCGGAATTTATCGGCACACTTTTCTGTCATTGTTCTGAGCTGCCGACAGCGGCCATTGGTCGAACCGCGCCACGTGACATTTGTTTACCCCGGGAAGACCCATGGGCACTGACATTTTGGTGCCTCTGTGTTGCCGCGCGCGCGTTCTTGGATAAGCCGTGATTTTCAGAGCGCAGTGCGGCTGTATGACACGTTGAGAGTGAGTTTTCAACCCCCCAGACAGAGTAGCGATGCCGTTCTACTCTGTACTAAGCTAGTTTCAACCGGCGGGAAGGTGGAAAAGGCCTGCATCGCTTCCCGCTGGGAAAGAACGAGACTGGCCTAACGTAACCTACAGCCACCTAGAGCCACTAAATAAGCTACGCTAGCGTAACCGAGCCTGACCCTATCGCACCGATGCGCTGTTTCTAAATCTTCGAAAAGTAAACACAGCCGTCATGGTTGCCAAGCGGCGCCCGGACCAATACCGCCCGTCAATGTCAGCCGCAATGGGCCCATTAAATGGACACTGAAGTGATTTGTAAACATTACGGGATTACAAGCGCAAATTGTAGTCCGGAGTCAAAATGCTGTCTTCTCTGCACCCTCGCCCATTTTCTGTGGCGTTTCGTGTGACGTTAGCAGGAGATGAGCTGGCAATTGGCTGCGCTACTGCACAGCTCACCGGCCTTCCGACAGAGTCAGTCGGCCCAGCGTTTCGTCCGCCGGACGCCGACGGGTCGTCGCAATTCGTTCACTCAGTTGAAACGAAGCCAGGACACGTTTGTGAATGGAAGAATCTGCCTTTCTTCACTTTGTTAGTTTGTACACTGTATCTAGTTCCCAGTCAAGGTAGCTTCACACAAGCGCTGCACAAGCGCACATGCGACGCTTCGCTGACTGGTACGCCAGTAGGAAAATATAAGGCCACTTGAAGGCGGGAGAAGAGTCAGCGAAGTCAATATAGGTACTACGGAAATAAAATCAACTGATACTTTTACCGTTCAGCGTAAAACTAGGGAGCAGGAAGCACTTTTTTTGCGCTCGGCGAACGAGCACAGCGGTCAACCGCACGACTACGCATCTGCGAACGCTTTTCCGTCTAAGAAATGCAATTGCTAGACGTGAGATATTGTGGAAACTTGGGGGACGCTTACTGCACGAGCGCAATACAACAAATAGTCACCTAAGCTGCTTGAAATGCTAAAACTAAATAAAAATGTAAAATGGTTATACATTATATACACTATATTTCCAAGGTTAGCGGCGCTCGTCCGTGGCCGAGTGGTCTGGAGCGCTATGTTATTGCAACTGTATTGCAAGCCACCAGTTCGAATCCCCGAGGGGTACTTTTTCGTTTTCGGCTGATGTTTTCTATACTGAGTTCACCTTTTTTTGGGCCGCGACGTTCACTGCTCCACGAACTAGTTCACAGAACGCGCACTGGCTAACACTGGCGCGCTAGCGAGTTCTCGTTGGCGTGCTGTTGCCATAAGCATCGACTGCTTGCGGGCAGTGGGCACAGGCCAGAATCCACAGACCCTTGGCCTGGTGCGAACACGCTTTTTACGATACAGGCATGAGTGAGGCGAGCTCCAAAAAGGGGGAAAAGCACATGGCATTTGGGCGTCTGCGGGGAAGCTGAGGGCGTTCATCCACTGCGTAGACCTCGGCTAGTGATTGCTACAATTCCAAGCCGTCCTGGGAGGCTTATCTTGTGCATTTTACGGCCGAAAACATGGCAGAAGCGCGGTACGACGATTACTGAGTTATCGAGAATGCCCATCCAACGATGCCGTCGGATTTCAAGCATGTTTTTTACAGAACCGAAACCGAAACTTGTTTGAATGATGACCAATCACGGTGCGTCTCCTCCCGTCGTCACAGCCTTTAGTTGGTGCGGCCGCCGCAAACCGCGCATGGTAGTTTTTCTTCTTTCGCGCTTTGTAAAATAATTGCCGACTTGTCAACCGGATTCACGATGAAAAGTGTGCTAATTTGAGCCAGTCTACGCAGTGCAAGCAAAAACGGGAGCTTGACAAATTTACTTCAGTGTCCCTTTAAGTTGGCCACCCTGGCGTAAGGAACCAAAATGGCTGCAGCCGTGCGTCAGTGTCGTTACTCTAAAGCGTAGCTTATTTAAAGGGACACTGAAGTGATATGTAAACATTGCGGGACTACTAGAGCAAATTGTAGTCCGGAGTCCCCAGGCCATGTTTCGACCACTCTGGGCGCGTTTACGCGATTTTATTTAGTAGAAAAATTAATTCGAAAATGCTGTCCTCTTCTCTTTACGCTCGCCAATTTTCTGTGGCGGTTTCGTGTGACGTCGGGAGGAGCCGAGCTCGCAATTGGCTGCGCTACTGCACGGCTCCCCGGCCTTCAGACAGAGTCAGACGGCCCAGCGTTTCGTCCGCCGGCCGCCGACGGGTCGTCGCAATTCGTTCGCACAGTTGAAACGAAGCCAGGACGAATGGAAGAATGTGCCTTTCTTTACTTGGTTAGTTTGTACACTGTATCTAGCTCCAAGTCAAGGTCGCTTCACACAAGCGCTGCACAAGCGCACATGCGACGCTTCGCTGACTGGTACGCCAGTAGGAAAATATAAGGCCTCTTGAAGGCGGGAGAAGAGTCAGCGAAGTCAATATAGGTACTAAGGAAATAAAATCAACTGATATTTTTACCGTACAGCGTAAAACTAGGGTGCGGGAAGCACTTTTCTGCGCTGAGCGAACAAGGACAGCGGCCAGCAGCACGACTACGCATCTGCGAACGCTTTTCCGTCTACGAAATGCAATTGCTAGACGTGAGATATTGTGGAAACTTGCAAGGGATGCTTACTGCACAAGCGCAAAGAAACAAATAGTCACCGAAGCTGCTTGGAATGCTAAAACTAAATAAAAATGTAAAATGGGTATACATTATATACCTTATATTTCCAAGGTCGGCAGCGCTCGCTTGTGGCCGTGTGGTTTGGCGCCCTAGGTTTGTCATCGCAAGTGTTTTGCAAGTCGACAAGTTCGAGTCCCCGCGGGTACGTTCTTTTTTTTTTTATAAGTTATCTTTTTCGTTTTCCGCCGGTGTTTTCTATACTGAGTTCACCGTTTTTTGGGCCGCAACGTTCATTGCTCCACGAACTAGTTCACAGAACGCGCGCAGGCTGGCACTGGCGCGCTAGCGAGTTCTAGTTGGCGTGCTGTTGCCATAAGCACCGACTGCTTGCGGGCAGTGGGCACAGGCCAGAATCAACAGACCCTTGGCCTGGTGCGAACACGCTTTTGACGATACAGGCATGAGTGAGGCAAGCTCCAAATATGGGGGAGAAGCGCATGGCATTTGAGCGTCTGCGGGGACGCGGAGGGCGTTGATGCACTGCGTAGGCTTCGGCTAGTAAATGCTACGATTCCAAGCCGTCCTGGGAGGCTTATCTTATGCATTTTACAGCCGACAGCATGGCAGAAGCGCGGTACGATGATTACTGAGATATTGAGAATGCCCATCCCACAACGCCATCGGTTGTGTTTTACAGAACCGAAACCGAAACCGAAACTTGTTTGATTGCTAACCTTGGGTATCGTCCAATCACGGTGCCCCCTCATCCTAACGTCACAGCCTTAGTTGGTGCGGCCGCCGCAAACCGCGCATGGTAGTTTTTTTTTTCTTTCGCGCTTTGTAAAATAATTACCGATTTGTCAACCGATGAAAAGTGTGCTAATTTGAGCCAGTCTACGCAGTGCAAGCAAAAACGGGAGCTTGACAAATTCACTTCAGTGTTCCTTTAATGGTTCTATCCGGAATGGTGGCGGCGAGGGCGCGTTTCCCCGCATTCCCTTTCCGCGATCCTCCATCTCCCTTCCAAGTGCCAAGAGATCCGCGAAACCAACACGTATTGGCGAAACGCGTAGGGGCCCGAACGTGGGACAGGTGGCGCTGCTGGCGCCGTTCAACAGCGCCTCCCGCGGAAGAAAATCGCAAAAATAGGGGGGACATGCCCTGGCGTGTGCATGTGGAGCACGCGGGTTTCCGTGTTGTTTAAAAGTACAACCGCTCGTTACCGTGATAATGTTATTCATAACACCCACAATTTTTTGCCAGAAATTGAGTCTGGGCGGCACGCGTTCGTATTAATTACTTACCATTCTAGGTTAATTAATTATTCATTAGTCATTGATGAAATTAAAAGTCAAAGTGCTGTCACTAGGGCTTGGAGGTATCAAATTAAAGAACTCGATGAGAGTAATCACGTGGAACAAATTAAAAATTGCTTCCGCGTTATAGGGACCGGAACCTGGAGTTTGCCGAGCAACACTAGCGCCATTATTTGCCGTAGCGGCGGAAAAAGGAAGTTGTGGAAGGAAAGTTAGCCATCTCGCCCACAGCTGCGGCACGTTCTTTTCTCTCTTTTTTTGCGCGTGAGCGCTGTCTTCGATCACCGGGAGTTTTTAACGAGGCAGTAGAGACCGAACGTTAATTAGCTAATTTAGGTTGATTAGTTCAGTATTGATTAGTCAGATTGGGTTCAAAGTCAAAGCGATGTCACTAAGGCTTGTAAGGTATCAAATTAAAGGTCTCGATGAGGGGAATCACGTGATCACGTGGGACAAATTAAAAATTGCTTCTTAGTTATAGTCATGAGATAGTCACGTGAGTCATAGATTGTGTTAAAAGTCAAAGTGATGTCACTAGGACTTGTGAGGTTTAAAATTAAAGGTCTCGTTGAGGGGAATCACGGGTGACAAATTAAAAATCGCTTCCTGGTTATAGTCATGAGATGGTCACGTGAGTCATGGCTTCGGTTAAAATTCAAAGTGATGTCACTATGGATTGTAGCGTATCAAATTCAAGGTCTCGAGGAGGGTAATCACAAGGGACAAAGTAAAAATTGCTTCCTAGTTATAGTCACGAGATAGTCACGTGAGTCATGGATTCGGTTAAAAGTTAAAGTGATGCCACTAGGCCTCGTGAGGTATCGAATTCAATGTCTCATTGAGGGGAATCACGGGGAACAAATTAAAATTTTCTTCCTTGTTATAGTCATGAGATAGTCACGTGAGTCATAGATTGGGTTGAAAGTCGCATTGACGCCACTAGGCTTTTGAGCTATCAAATTAAATGTCTCGATGAGGGGAACCATGGGGGACAAATTAAAAATCGCTTCCTGGTTATGCGACTCGAGCGCGGCCTGTAGGGCCTAAGGTCCCTAGAAGCGCCCACGCGAAAGGCGCGCGTAGTGGTGGCTCTGCCGCAAAGCAGAAAAGCGGTGCACGAAGCCTGCAGCACAACGGTGCGCTGATTCGTAACATTGTTCTATGCAATGCATCCAGTGCCTTTACGGTGTTTTCCTAAGCCAACCTTAACTTAAAAACAAGCTACTGTTGCATTAATTTAGAGCTCATGGCGTCGCAACCTAACTTTTTTCTTCTTTTTTATATACTACTCTACTTTTTACTTATCTACTATCGTTTCCCTGTTGAAGTGTTACAGCGCAAACAGACAAAGACAGAGGAAGAATTCAAGATGGGCGCTGAGTCGCAACTAGTATTTTATTGAAAACAAGCGCAATTATATAGCCTACACGTACAATCCGGTCTGGTGGCCGGAAACACAAACAAAATTGAAACAGAAGATAAAAACAGAATAAAGGCATTGGAACCACTCACATGGCTAGGACGTATCTAGAAAAGCCTTTTCCTTTTCGGACAGCGTCAGAGAGGGCTGGCTTACGCATGTGTCGAGATTCTTGTTTATATGGTAAGATTCAACAACTTCTTGAGTCAGCTGGTCCTTATGGGTGAACAAAATGTTGCGTTCATCAAAACACGGCGTGCAGCCACATTCTCCGCAGCGCGCTGATAAGTGGGAAGATGTGTCCTTTGTTGAATTATTCTGATGCTCCTGCGAACGCGTATTCCCACATCTACCCGACTGCCGCAGTCGAGGGGCACGCGGTGTACAACACCCGTGCGACATGGCACAAGCCTCTCACCGTGGTTAATTCTGCAACCTCTTTTTGACTTGCCCGGCTTGTAATCTATCGTCCTTTGTGTGGTGGGACAAACACGACTAAGCTTTAGGGCATTTACTTTCCTCATTCCCCTTTCTGCTGAGTAGCATGTCCGCGAGCGCATGTACGTCGGCAAATCTCTCTGCATTTTCTTCTCTCTCTCTCTCTCTCTCTCTCTCTCTCTCTCTCAATATATATATATATATATATATATATATACAGGGTGTCCCAACTATCATGCACCAAGATTTAAAAAAAAGGGAAATTGCGTAACTCGAAGAAAACTTAGTGCATAATGTTTGCAGTACTGTGAAGAAGCGGAGAGTAATTTTTTCGTTAATCAGACTTAATTAATTAATTGTAATTAATTATCTAACTCGAGAAATACTGTCCTAATCACTAAAGTGTCAATGAGGCACTTGTAGGTAACCACGAGGGGCATCTAACTGCGCTATTTTCAGCGACGAACTAATTGCGTACTCATTTATTCTGACTGATAAAGGAAACCCGCGAAATATGAAAAATACCACGTGACAACGCTTACGCGCGCATTGTAAAGCAGCGTCCCCAAACAAAGCTGATTGAAAGCAGCTGCTTCGCGTGTTACCCGCCCGAAGAGACAGCGCATCACCTTCATAATAGCATGCATGGAAGGAGAAGCAGCAGCAAGATTCGCGGGACGCGTGTGCAGATAAGGAACAAACTCGGTCGCGATTTATTCTTTCTTTCTTTTGTCTATTTCGTTCTGGCTAACTCAGAGGCAGCCTGTTTGAGGGCGTTGCTTTACGGTGCGCGCGGAGGCGCCGTCACGTGGTATTTTTCATATTTCGCGGGTTTCCTTTATCAGTCAGAATAAATGTGTACGCAATTAGTTCATCACTGAAAATACCGCAGTTAGATGCCCCTCGTGGTTACCTACAAATGCCTCATTGACACTTTAGTGATTAGGACAGTATTTCTCGAGTTAGATAATTAATTACAATTAGTTAATTAAGTCTCATTAAAGAAAAAAAATACTGTGCGCTTCTTCACAGTACTGCAAACATTATGCAGCTGGTTTCTTTCGAGTTACGCCTTTACTCTTTTTTTAAATCTTGGTGCATGATAGCTGGGACACCCTGTATATATATATATATATATATATATATATATATATACAGTGAAACCCGTTTATAGCGAATTGCAATATGCACCGCGATTAGTTCGATATATCCAATAGTTCGATATAGCCGAACCCGCCTTTAACGAACTTATCGTTACAAGTTCGCAATCCGCGGGAGTCCCCCTCCCCCTCCTCAACTCCACCATCCCCGCATGCAAAAACGAACACAGTAAAGTAGCCGTTACCATACCCAAAATAATCCATTTATTGCAAGTATTAAAGCTACTTTTTCCCACTGAACTGCCTACTTTGCAAAGAAAAAAGCGGTGATTTTTGTTTTCACTTTCGTTTTGGCGGCTTCAACTAGCATAGCATTCTCTACACGAAACATTATTTGCACCAGTTCGAGTCCGCGTCCTCCAAAATATAAGAAGCATTGGCATAGCACATTGACTGCCGAAAGCGCTTCATTATAAGCGTCGGACGGCTTTCACTAGCGACATCATCGGGAATGTGGGGGAGCTCTTCCCACAGTTCACCGATGCTGCTGTCTTGGTCCGGACTCGCTGACTGCGCGGGTTCCGTCGTGAGTCCCGCACGTCGGAAACAGTTACGGAAAGTGTCGGGCGTCATGTCGCTCCGTGCGAGACGCAATGTCTAAGTCGCAACCGAGTCTTGCTCCGTGGTCGCGGCCAATCCACATCTCAATCGCCGCTCCGAGACCATGCATTTCGGCGGCCATTCTAGGCGCGCAGAGTTCGATATATCGGATGTGAACTTCGTTATAAAGAATATGTTTCCCATGTATTTCTGTAACTGAATTATTTTTGTTCGATATATAGTATAATTCGCTCTATCCGGGTTCGTTATAGCCGGGTTTGACTGTATATATGAATATATATATATATATATATATATATATATATATATATATATATATATATATATATATATATATATATATATACAGGGTGTCCCAGCTATCATGCACCAAGATTTAAAAAAAGAGAAGTCGCGTAACTCGAAGAAAACCTAGTGCATAATGTTTGCAGTACTGTGAAGAAGCGGAGAGTAATTTTTTCGTTAATCAGACTTAATTAATTAATTGTAATTAATTATCTAACTCGAGAAATACTGTCCTAATCACTAAAGTGTCAATGAGGCACTTGTAGGTAACCACGAGGGGCATCTAACTGCGCTATTTTCAGCGACGAACTAACTGCGTACTCATTTATTCTGACTGATAAAGGAAACCCGCGAAATATGAAAAATACCACGTGACGACGCTTACGCGCGCATTGTGAAGCAGCGTCCCCAAACAAAGCTGATTGAAAGCAACTGCTTTGCGTGTTACCCGCCCGAAGAGACAGCGCATCACCTTGATAATAGCATGCATGGAAGGAGCAGCAGCAGCAAGATTCGCGGGACGCTTGTGCAGATAAGGAACAAACTCGGTCGCGATTTCTTCTTTCTTTCTTTTGTCTATTTCATTCTGGCTAACTCAGAGGCAGCCTGTTTGAGGGCGTTGCTTTACGGTGCGCGCGGAGGCGCCGTCACGTGGTATTTTTCATATTTCGCGGGTTTTCTTTATCAGTCAGAATAAATGTGTATGCAATTAGTTCATCTCTGAAAATACCGCAGTTAGATGCCCCTCGTGGTTACCTACAAGTGCCTCATTGACACTTTAGTGATTAGGACAGTATTTCTCGAGTTAGATAATTAATTACAATTAGTTAATTAATTCTCGTTAACGAAAAAATTACTCTCCGCTTCGTCACAGTACTGCGAACATTATGCACCAGGTTTTCTTCGAGTTACGGCTTTACTCTTTTTTTAAATCTTGGTGCACGATAGCTGGGACACCCTGTATATATATATATATATATATATATATATATATATATATATATATATATATATATATATATATATATATATATATATATATATATATATATATATATATATATATATATATACAGAAAGATAGGTCAGCAGTCTACAACGCCAAAGGAGGCATAGGGGTGTGGTTAGGCTCTTTTCTTTTTTTCACTACGGTTAATGAAGTAAACATTTTTTTAAATATACAGAAGAAAGAAAGAAAGAAAAACACGCGCCCAGAGTGGGGACCGAACCCACGCCTATATATATATATATATATGTGTGTGTGTGTGTGTGTGTGTGTGTGTGTGTGTGTGTGTGTGTGTGTGTGTGTGTGTGTGTGTGTGTGTGTGTGTGTGTGTGTGTGTGTGTGTGTGTGACGTCCCGCAGGTGGATGGTGCAGGGCAGTTGGCCGGAATGGGAGATTAGCCACCAAGAGACGGTGCGGTGCGATAGTGGTGGACGAGGAAGAAGAAGTTGTTAATAAAGGTGCACTGGTTCGACGGACGCCATGTCTCCTGCGTTACACTAGTCGACAGGATTTACCGTGCAAGCCCGCATCATGACAACACCCAAGACAGCCATCACCATCCCCAAGTACTCGGGAGCAAGCGACGATGTTTCCTTTGACAAGTAGCTCCGACTCTTCGAGGTGAAGACTGCGGCCGCTGCATGGACCGAGCGAGACAAGTTGTGCAATTTCTCCGATTACCTTGAAGGTGAGGCCTTCCGCTGGTACCTTACCGAGGTGTTTGACACTGGCACAGCTTGGGAGGACCTCGTTGCGTGCATGACCGAACGGTTCGCAAGCGCCATCGCGGATCCATTCCGTCAGTTTATTCATTGCCGCCTGAAATCGGGCCAGAGCCTCAAGGAATATTACGATGAAAAAATGTGTCTGGGACGCCTTGCTGAACTAAAGGACGCGCACCTTATATCAGGGCTCATCGACGGCCTCCCTGCTGAAATGGAAATGACTCTTGCTGGGCTTACTCCATCTACCCCAGCAGCGTGGCTTTCAGCTGCGCTTAGAGTAGAGGCTGCTATGCACCTGGCTAAGTCACAGCGCGTTCCACTAGGTGGATGCACGCACCTCAATGCACCGAATAGCAATTACCATAAGCGCCCGACTAATCCGCCGGTACGAGCACCCATGTCCGAATGCAGGTACTGAGCTGTGGATGGCGTACCACGACAGATGCACTGGCACAGTGAATGCCCACGACGCGCAAGCATTTCTACCCTCGCTACCGACCAGGGAAACGAGAAGGGCGACCCAAAGCTATGTTAATTCAGTTTGATGCACTCATTAACGGGCACCCGTTCAGCGCAACTCTCGATACCGGAGCTACAATTACCTGTATCAGCGAAGCAGTGCTGGAGGCTCTTCACATGCAAATAACGGGAGATTCGTGCATTACCGTTCAACAAGTTATGTCATCTACCAAAACTTTTGGTCTCGTTAATCTAAAGGTGCAGACTGGAAAAATTACCAAGGAAATTGAAGCACATGTTCTGCAAGGCATGAAGAGCAATTTACTCCTTGGCTTGGACAGTGCCTGTCTCTTCAACTTGTCTCTAGACATCGACACACTGACGCTACGCCAAGGAAATGACGCACACAAGCCCGCCAAATAGCTGGCAAGAACGCATGTTTGCAGGAGCTTAAAGTTTGCGAATTGGAGCACCTGAATGAAAATCAGGGGTCAGCCCTTAAGCAACTTCTCCACAAGTATGAGAACATTTTTTCCAAATTCCAAACTGACATTGGGTGCATCAGTAGCGAGATGCATCGCATTCCTGTCATCAACGACGTCCCCATCCGCAGGGCTCCCTATCGATGCTCAGAAGCCGATAGCGTCGAAATGGACAGACAAGTGAGCGACCTTCTCCCGCAAGGCGTAATACGGCTGTCTACGTCGCCGTACGCTGCCCCGGCACTTCTGGCAGAGAAAAAGGGAGAAGCGTCGAAATGGACAGACAAGTGAGCGACCTTCTCCCGCAAGGCGTAATACGGCTGTCTACGTCGCCGTACGCTGCCCCGGCACTTCTGGCAGAGAAAAAGGGAGAAGGGCGTACACGTTTCTGCATAGATTACCGCAAGCTGAACGCAGTGACGGTGCCTGACTACCAACCCATCCCTCGCATTGACGATGTTCTAGACTCTCTCGGGAAATCGACGTACTTTTCAACATTAGACATCACGTCAGGTTACTGGCACGTCAAGATGCACCCGGAAGACATTCCGAAAACAGCCTTTGTGACACGTACTGGTCACTACGAATGGCTTGTTATGCCTTTCGGTCTCCGGAACGCCCCAGCCACTTTTGAGCGGGCTGTCAAGTCCATCCTGGCAAAACACCGCTTAGCGCACGTCACGAACTACTTCGATGATATTGTGGTGTATACTGACACGTTTTCCGACCATCTGAAGCATCTCGACGCCGTTCTAAACGCTTTTAAAAGCGAATGCGTCAGGCTCAAAATGAAGAAATGTCAATTCGCTCAAACATCCATTGAGTACCTGGGACACAGGGTTTCAAATGGCGCAGTCACTCCGAAACGAAGCAACGTGGAGGCGATTTTGCGGTTTCCCACACCATCGCGCCCGAAAGAGCTGCAGCGTTTTCTCGGTACCGTAAATGTTTACCGTTGGTACATCGCTCAGTTCAGTGAAATTGCCCATCCACTGACGTGCCTCCTCAGCAAAGACGCTACGTGGAACTGGGACTCAAACTGCCAACTGGCTTTCACTAAGCTGAAGAAATGTGTCACGGAAGAGCCGGTTCTTGCCATCTACGATGCCTCCAAACCTTGTGTGCTGTACTGTGATGCGTCCAGCAAAGGTATCGGCGCCGTTTTGAAGCAGGCTGATGAAGAAGGCCGGGAGCACCCAGTTGCATACCACTCACGCAAGCTGCTCAAGCATGAAGTCAATTACGCCATCACTGAGCTTGAATGCTTGGCAATTATTGACGCTAGCGACAAATGGCACTGCTATCTGCATGGAAAACCTTTTACGGTAGTCACCGATCACGCTGCGCTACAGTGGCTTAAAAACATCAAGAATCCGCGAGGCCGTCTGTTTCGATGGTCCTTGAAGCTCTCCATGTACGACGTCAATATCAAGCACCAAAAGGGCACTGACAACATCGAAGCTGATGCACTATCGCGAAACCCGATTATTCAGCTTCTATCAGCTGAGCAACTGCAAGAGCATCCCAACGACAAACCGCCTTGCAAGCACGTCATTGAGAACGGAATGGCCATAGTGACGCGTAGTCGAAAAGTCTACGTTCCTGCTGCTCTGCGATCTTCTTTTCTTCAGAAGGCTCATTACGCTTTTGGTCACGTTGGAGTCAAGAAGACATTGCGACTTTTGTCTCCACAATATTATTGGCCTGACATCATCACCGACGTCTCAAAATACATTCGCCACTGTGACACTTGCCAGCGCTGCAAGAAGACGAAGACCAAGCGTTTCGGATCTTTGAAGTCACTACCACCAGCTGAACAACCATTTGATCTTCTGGCCATAGCTACCATCGGAGGTTTTGCGAACTACGGTTCTCCAAAAAGGTTCATTCACTTGGCCGTTGATCATGCCACTCGTTATGTTTGGGCTTTTGCGCACCGAAATGAGACGTGCGATGCGTACATTTCCTGCCTGAAGAGCATCTTCATTGCTGGAAAGCCTCTGAAGTTCCCCTCCGACCGCGGAACAGGATTCACCGCAGGAAAATTCAAGCAGTTCCTCAAACACAACAACATTCATCAGCTTTTCACAACTTCTCAACGACCGCAGTGTAATGGCCTAAACGAGCGCACTAATCAGTCCATAGTTACTCGCCTCCTCTGCAAAATCAACGATGAACCGCGAAAACCATGGACACGCCTTCTTCCAGAGGTTGTCGATGAGTACAACAGGACACCTCATGAAGTCACCGGCTACCCACCATGTTTTCTCATGTATGGCACACCATCATACCCCTGCCTCCTCTCCAACACTGCCGAAACCCTGCAAGAAGCTCGCGCCAGCGCAGTCCGCAATTCCCTGGCGTATCACGAGAAAAATAAGCTCATCTACGACAAGAAGTTTCTTCCGTCAGAGCTCCAGGAGGGAGACTGTGTGTTATATGAGACGCCCTGGCATCCCAACCGCGGCAAACTCTGTGCGATAATGGGAGGGCCGTATACTGTCCTACGCAAGATCTCTGCGGTAAACTACGAGATCGACCGCAGCGTGGCTCCACTCGGTCGACAGACTGACATTGTCCATGTGGGGAGGCTAAGACGATATTATCCGCCCCTACACCAAACACACTCTCGGGGGGAGGGGGAAGCATGTGACGCCCCGCAGGTGGATGGTGCAGGGCAGTTGGCCGGAATGGGAGATTAGCCACCAAGAGACGGTGCGGTGCGATAGTGGTGGACGAGGAAGAAGAAGTTGTTAATAAAGGTGTTGGTTCGACGGACGCCATGTCTCCTGCGTTACACACACACACACACACACACACACATATATATATATATATATATATATATATATATATATATATATATATATATATATATATATATATATATATATATATATATATATATATATATATATATATATATATATATACAGGGTGTCCCAGCTATCATGCACCAAGATTTAAAAAAAGAGAAATTGCGTAACTAGAAGAAAACCTAGTGTATAATGTTTGCAGTACTGCGAAGAAGCGGGGAGTAATGTTTTCGTTAATGAGACTTAATTAATTAATTGTAATTAATTATCTAACTCGAGAAATACTTTCCTAATCACTAAAGTGTCAATGAGGCACCTGTAGGTAACCGCGAGGGGCATCTAACTGCGGTATTTTCAGCGACGAACTAATTGCGTACTCATTTATTCTGACTGATAAAGGAAGCCCGCGAAATATGAAAAATACCACGTGACAACGCTCACGCGCGCATTGTAAAGCAGCGTCCCCAAACAAAGCTGATTGAAAGCAACAGCTTCGCGTGTTACCCGCCCGAAGAGACAGCGCACCACCTTGATAATAGCATGCATGGAAGGAGCAGCAGCAGCAAGATTCGTGGGACGTGTGTGCAGATAAGGAACAAACTCAGTCGCGATTTCTTCTTTTTTTCTTTTGTCTATTTCATTCTGGCTAACTCAGAGGCAGCCTGTTTGAGGGCGTTGCTTTACGGTGCGCGCGGAGGCGCCGTCACGTGGTATTTTTCATATTTCGCGGGTTTTCTTTATCAGTCAGAATAAGTGTGTACGCAATTAGTTCATCGCTGAAAATGCCGCAGTTAGATGCCCCTCGTGGTTACCTACAAGTGCCTCATTGACACTTTAGTGATTAGGACAGTATTTCTCGAGTTAGAAAATTAATTACAATTAGTTAATTAAGTCTCATTAAAGAAAAAAATACTGTCCGCTTCATCACAGTACTGCAAACAATATGCATCTGGTTTCCTTCAAGTTACGCCATTACTTTTTTTTTAAATCTTGGTGCATGATAGCTGGGACACCCTGTATATTGTGAAAATATGCATATACAAATAAGAATTTATATTGACTAGGGTCTAGATAAGGATTCAAAGCCCTTTGAGAGCTCGTGCTTCAACAATGTCTGGTGTAAAATATGGTTCCTTCTGCTGTCTCGTTTCTCCAGTTACGAAACAAGTTATAGCCGCGGTGGCCGCAATGGATAAATGGGATCGAACGGTCATGCACTGTCAACTTGCCGCAATGATTGACAAGACGACGGCGCCCTTGCAGGACAATAGCGGCTGTATTGAGCCCCTCGGAGACCACCGTCAGTCGGTGTCCATTAGGGCAGTGTGGTGTTGGAAACTTGTGTGGGTGCGTGTGTGTGAGCGTGGTTCTGTGGGAGAAGCAGTGAGTTTGTAGGGTGAGCCACATGTTGGATGCAGCGTGCGTTAGCGGCGGGTGCGGTGGGCGATAGTACCCGCGGAGGAGTCGGTAGTGCTGGGCGACTTCTCGATATGTTAGAAGTGCTGACCGAGAAGCTGTTGAGACACCGTTGTTCGGCGGAAAAGAGGGGCCTGCTCGGGTGATCAGTGCTCGAGCTTGATGGTGGTCCACCTCATTACCGCCTATGCCGGTGTGGGCCGGCCGGAGTCCACAGCAGCGACGCGGGTTGCATGGGGGGCTTCTTTCGCAAGATTTGCTGGGCTACTTTAGAGATGGTGCCCATGGCAAAGTTGCGAAGTGCTTGTTGGGGATCAGTGAGAGTTTTCATGGGGGTGGGGGTTTGTGTAAGGACGTGGCCCACTTCCGATTCCTCCGCTGTCACCGGGGGGTTAGTGAGGATGGTTAAGCAATTGGTTGGTGAATCCGCGAGTGAGGTAAGCACTACTGCAGTGAAGGCCTCCTTGGAATGGTACTGTGCTGCGTCCACGTACAGCGTGTGCTCCGAGGGGGTGTGTGTTGTGGTGTCTTGCTCTAGCTTGTCACCAACGTGATTCCCACTTTCATTCGCTCTGTGAGTGTCCACATGACCCATTTCCCCCTACCCCACGCCCCATCACTCGGAACAGGCGTTGGGGATCTCGGACGTGGCTGTTCAGGAAACTCTAACCGCACGGGCCCTTACGGTCGCCGAAGCCATATGGGCCTCGGCCATCCCTCCCCTCAAAAGCTGAGTTGTAAAATAAAGTGGTTCTCTCTCTCTCTCTCGGTGTCCATGTCCAAACGAAAGAAGCGGAAGACGAAGTGCACGAGTCAGGCGCATAAGAATATACGGCAGGCCCAGCGCCACAATTCGGTGTCATTTCTTTTTCCTCTAGTTGTAACAGGGATTATAGAACAATTCAATCCGGGTGTGCGGATCAGTATTTGGAAAGCGATGATCCTTTTACGCACATAAGCCCATGCGGCTGCTACATCGCCAAGTAATCGGCCACGATCACCGTTTGTTTTCGTGTTGTGCAACAAAAGCCTGACCAGGGCTAGTTGGTTGAACATACTGAATAATTTTGAGACGCTAAACAACGGGTACCAGGAGAAACACGTAGACACAGACAAGGCACATGTGTCTTCTCCTGGTCCGCCGTCGTCTTCTGGGACAAGGAGCAACGACGTGTTTCTCCTGGTCCCCGTTGTTTAGCGCCTCAAAATTATTCAGTATGTTCAACCAACTAGCCCTGGTCATGTCGCCTTGTCTGTGGCTACGTGTTTCTCCTGGTCCGCGTTTAGCGCCTCCAAAATTATTCGGTATGTTCAACCAACTAGCCCTGGTCATGGCGCCTTGTCTTTGGCTACGTGTTTCTCCTGGTCCCCGTTGTTTAGCGCCTCAAAATTATTCAGTATGCTCAACCAACTTGCCCTGGTCATGGCGCTTTGTCTGTGGCTACGTGTTTCTCCTGGTACCCGTTTAGCGCCTCAAAATGATTCGGTATGTTCAACCAACTAGCCCCGGTCATGGCGCCTTGTCTGTGCTACGTGTTTCTCCTGGTCCCTGTTGTTTAGCGTCCCAAAATTATTCAGTGTTTTGTGTAAACTTGTGGTGCCTGTGAGAGAGAGAGAGAGAGAGAGAGAGAGAGAGAGAGAGAGAGAGAGAGAGAGAGAGAGAGAGAGAGAAGTAACATTTATCTAAAAAGCTCCCCCTTATGGAGCGGTGGCGGCTGCCCACAGGGCCGCAGCGACCTGCAGGCCTCGAGAGGTGACTAGCACCTGGTCCGAAACCTCGAAGCTCCGCATGGCCCGCTCCCAGGCCTGGGGCGTGGAAAGGGGTGGGTAGGTATTCTAGGGGCACTGGAAGACGGAATGAAAGTGCGTGTCCAGTGCACCGCAGTGCGGGCAGCGGGGTGAGGAAAACAGGGGGGTGGGGGGGGGGGGAGTACTGTAGGATCGTGTGGTGAGGGGAAGTGTGCGCTTGGATGATGCGCCACATGCGGGCCTCCTCTGGTGATAGGGAGCTGTTGGGGGGGTGGGAGGGTCCGACGGTTCATTCTGTGGTGGAGTGTAATGTCGGTGTATGTGTACAGGGGAGTGGGGATGCTGTGGTTAGGAGCAAAAGAAGCAGGAGCCCGGGTAACGAGTTCTCGAGCATGTGAATGTACTGCCTCATTGCCTCCTAAGCCAGTGTGGGCCGGAGTCCACAGTAGCTCCACAGAATCCTGGGGAGGGTGTCGGAGGATGATACGGAGAGCTTGTGGAGAGATACGTCCGTTAAGGTGGTTGGAGAGAGCATGCTGAGAGTCGGAGAGGATGGTGGTGGGTTGGTGGTGGTGAACTATGGCGAGGGCAATGGCAATGTCGTCTGCCACCGTAGGAGAGAGGGTTAGGACAGACATGGTTGTGGGGTGGAGAGGGCTGTGCATAGAAGTGTCGTAAGCCTGATTGTTCGGGTATTTAGCCGCGTTCACATAGATGGTAGTGGGGGAGGGTGGGTGGGAGATGGTGTTGCGCTTGGCACGTGCCATGCGGCGGCCTGCTTGGTGGAGAGGGTCCATGTTGCGAGGAAGGGGTTTGATGAGGAGTAGGCGTCGTATGTGTGGGGGTATAGGCAGGGGGGGGGGGGGGGCGTTTGAATTGGGTTGATATTGAGGGAGGCTAGGATGTGGTGTCCAGTGGAGGAGCGGGAGAGACGGAGGATTTGGGAGCAGCGCTGCGCTTCGATGAGCTCCTGTGTTGTGTTGCGGAGTCCCATAGCTGTAAGGCGCGTGGTAGAGGCACGGGGAGGTAAAAGCAACGCGTGGCGGTAGGCTTTGCGTATAAGGCCGTTGATTTGTGCGTGCTGGGTTTGTGTGAGGGGGGTGAAAGGAAGGTGGTAGGTTAATCGGCTGATTAAAATGCTTTGGAGAAGACGTATGCGGTCGGTCTCTCCCATGCCGTGGTGGTGGTTTGCCACCCGGCGAATAAGGTGAGAGGTTTGGGCTACGTATTGTTTGATGTGATTGAGTGCTATGTGAGGGTAGCGAGGGGAGGCGATGTGGAGGCGTAGAATACGGAAATGGGTGGTTTGGGGGATAGGGGTGTTGTGTGCAAATAGGCCGATTTTAGGTGGGGGGCAGTTTTGTGTGGCGGGAGGACGAGTAGGTCTGACTTGGTGGGGGAGCAGTTGAGCGTGAGGTGTTGGATGCATTGGAGGGTGGTAGTGAGGGTCTCCTCGGTTTCCTCGATGTAGGCGTCGCTGCCTGAAGGAACCCAGAGAGTTATGTCGCCTGGATAGAGGGTGCTGCGGGGGTGTAGGATAGCGTGGAGGGCTGTAGCTAGGGGGATAAGAGCTATGTTAAAAAGAAGAGGCGATAGGACAGCCCCTTAAGGTGTGCCGCGGGCTGGCATAGGGAAAGGGGGGACTACAGGGTGTCCAGGCGTATCGTTGCCGTACGGGGGGGGGGGGGAGAGAAAGTTCCGGATATAGGCGTAGGTGTTGGGGCCGAGGCCGAGTGAAGTGATTTGACGTAGTATGGCGGTGTGGGAAATGTTATCAAATGCTTTGTGTAGATCTAAAGAGAGAATGGTCGCATTGTCACGTGTAGGGCGGTGGTGTAGAATGTCGTGGTGGACCTGTATAAAAGCGTACTGGGTTGAAATATGCCGTCTAAATCCTAGCATATTTGGGGGGGATGTTGTTGTATTAAAAGTAGTGGGTGATTCGGGCGTGTATGACATGTTCCAATAATTTGCTGAGACAAAAGGTTAGAGAGATTGGACGGAGGTGCAGGATGACCAGAGGTTTATTAGGTTTGGGTATAATTGTTATATCGGAGTGGGTCCAGCTACTGGAGAGAGTATGGTTGTGTCTGTGTGTGTTGAGTACGGTAGTGAGGGTCAACGGTGAGGTCGTCAAGATGGCGGAGGAGTGTATTTGTGATCCCATCAGCTCCGGGAGCAGTGTGTCGGCGGAGTGTGAGCAACACGGCTTTCACTTCTTCGAAAGTGATAAAGGCATCGAGTTCGTCAGTGGTTGGGCCAGTGTATTCAGGCTGCTCAGGTACGTCGGGAGCAGGGGGGATATAGAGTCGTTTAAGTGTGCAAAGAAGTGCGCCGGGGTCCTGATTGAGGGAGTGTATCAGTTTTTGTACCCGATCGTTGGTGTGGTGTTTGGAGTTTTCCGGATTAAGGAGGTGGCGTAGAATGGCCCGAGTGCGTTTAGTAGAAAAGCGTTCCGTTGAGGGAGTCACACAGCTGGTTCCAGTTGGTGCGGGCGAGGGTTTGTGCGAGTTGCTGCATGTCCAGTTGGAGACGAGCTAGTTTACGTTTCAGGATACGATTGTGCTTCTGCTGCCTCCAGCGTTTTTCTATGCCGCAGTAAACTTGCCATAGGTGTTGCATGCGGGAGTCAACATATGGGGATGGGGTAGCGGGGTCTACAGGGTGTTCATGTTTGGTGCGGGTGGTAAGTAGTGCTCCAAGCCATTCTTCCAGGACGTCGCGATCCGCGGAGGAGGGAGCTGGGATTTCGCGACTGTCCTGGCGGATCGCATCCCAGTTCGTAATTGAGGGTTATTTCGATTTAGGGGGCCGGTAGGTTAGAGAGGGAAGGGCGAGTTCAATAATGTAGGGGTCGCTGCCTACTGTATGTGGTAGTATTTGCCAGTTTGCTGAGTGCATGTTATATGAAAAGGTGAGGTCTGTGTGGGCGTCTTTTTGTACGCTATTGCCCATGCGAGTAGGGGTAGAAGGGTCAGTGTATGTGGTGCGTTGTAGTTGTTGCGCGAGTTCCCAGAGAAGCCGGCCTTTGCGAGTGGTTCTCAAGTAGCCCCAAGCAAGGTGGGGGGCGTTTAAGTCTCCGCATATTACAATCGCCTCCTTCGTGGCAAACGTTGTGCTTGTTTGAAAAGAGAGGCAAAGCTAGTGTTTGGGTCTTTAGGGGGGCTGTATATGTTAAGGATGTGCATTTTGGCCTGGTGTGGTTTTGGCGGCAGGATGGTGACGAGGAGGTGCGGTATTGGTGAGGCAAGTGTATGAGGGATTGTTAGGTTGCGGTGGGTGAAGGTGGCGACAGAAGGGTGTAATGGGGATTTATGAGCAGTGTAATGCAGCAGTTTAGGGAGGGTATTTACTTCTTGTAGTGCAATAACTGATGGAGGGGAGGGGAGGAATTGAAGGAGTGCTTGGAAAGGCGGAAGCCGCGGCAGTTCCACTGCCAATAACATGCGGTTTTTATAGATCTGCGTCATGGTAGATATTGGCTGCTAAGGACACGCTTTCTGGTGAGACAGGCCAGGCATTTCATGACCCTCACTCCAACATCCCAACCTGTCTCAAAAAAAAGCATGGCGCCTGCAGTGCGCGTTTTGCTGCTGCCTGCAGCTGATCGTGCCCCCGTAAAGGGTGCACCACCGCACTATCACTAACACTGCGGTGTAGCAACCTCAACCCACGAGGGGCACTATAATATTTGGCTGGAATATAAGTAGCCTTTTTTACAAAGAAATGTTAGCAAAGCTTTTTTTCAATTCCAAGATTGCATAGCTCCAATAAAAAAAACGCTTCGGAATATCACGTGCCCACAACCTACGCGGCTACACGCTACATGCCCCACCCTCTGTGATCCCCTATGCAGACACTGCTGCGTCCCTGCCACGCTTTATCAGATGGCACGGAAGTGTCAGAATCTATCCCAAACCCCTCCCAAGAGCAGTTGGAGAAAAAACTCGGAAGCTCTTGTTCCAGCAAACAGCTGCAGCTATTCGGACGGAAGACGGCGGGTCGCTCCAATGGCATCCCGAACTGTGAGAACTTGAACCACGGCACCCTTCTTTTTTAATTTCAGTAAGGATATTTTCGCTCGCTCCGACTATTCTACGAAAACAAAACCAACGGACACCGAAACACTTCTTATGAGTTGCTAATTCGAAAGCACCCTAGCAAAAATTCCAACACAAATTTGTATTGGTCCAATAGAAATAATGTATTGGTCCTATAGGTCAGGCTATTGGTTCTATTTGAGTATCTATAGGACCAATACAAATTCTATTGCTCCGATAAGTGACATGTATTGGTCCAATAGACCAATTCGTATTGGTTCTATTGGTCCCAATGGGACCAATAGCTATTGGGACCAAAAGCTATTGGGATAGTGGGACCAATAGCTATTGGTTGTATCAGCTTAATAGACCATTAGGGGATATATATTGGTCAAATACATTGTCCGGTGCTACTGGTTTACAGGCACTAATAAAAAGTAGAGCTGTTATCCTTTTTTTAGGCGGTGTGCTGCTAAGCCCAAGGACGGGGGTGCGATCCCGGCTGGAGCGGTTGTTTTCCAGGTCGAGGAGAAAGGTAAAACCGCCCGTGTGTCGATCTCGCGCTGCGGTGCTCCATCAGTACACACCACCGGTGGTCAAAATAATCTGCAGCCCTGCAAGCAATGTTTCTTCCCGAAGACATCCGATTCACGTTAGCTGCAAGCATTTTGCATTTAGCGCGCCTCAAAAATTATGTCCCTGTAGCGCTTAAAAATTTTTTGGTAGCAACGAGTTGCAGCCGCCGGCGCATGGTGGTTGCCCGCAATGCTTGTGACAAGCAAAAAACACCGCGCGTGTGATTCTGTGCCTACAGTAGTTGTAGATTTTTTCGCGAGCGTTCGCGCTCGCCTTCATAACCATCGCCTCTAATTTTTCTAATCTCGCACCATAATCTCGCTGTCCCGCGGAGCGGCCATATTCGTTTTGGGTGCCGATTCAACGGCCGATTTTTAGGATAGGTGTCGTACTTCATATATGTTTGCAAAAAGTAAAGCCTAGAAAATGAAAATTAGCACCAAAATAATTAACCCCGCAATATAAAATTGCATCATAATTTTAAGGTGAAATACATTAATTAAAACTGTTCAATAATGCTTCTTTGACAATATGAACCTGGCGGAGGTTTCGTATGCAAGACAAAGCAAAATGGCTTCTTCCATGTCTGGCGCCATACTGGCGCTTCGGCACGATCCCCGGTGCGGGTGTTCATCTCAGCAGCCAGCCACCGCGTTTGTGAATTTTAGTGCCTCACATTGTATTTGTTGGTTTTAAAGTCACGAGGACATCATCTGTGCAGCACTAGAACGTAAAGACACCTTCGACGTCGCTCGTATTCAAGGATTATTGTCTTCACGCACGCCGATGTGACGAACGTGCATTTCAAGGTATGTAAACATTTCTTTTCACCGTGAAGCTGTAGAAGCTTTTTATTCCCTGATAATTTTTTTTATTAAAAATAGCATAGCAGGTCGACAAGCGGCGATTTCCACTATCGATGCAACCACGTGTTAACCGAGTACAAATGCATGTAGGACTTTGTGTTCCGATTAACGACTGTGCATATGGCGTTTTGTACAGATGAAATGAAGTGCCGCGGGTAATGTTTCATCCAGATGGAATCGAAACGGAATGTCTAGCTTTAGAAGCGTCCCGACCACATCGGCGTACGCACGCAACGTAGTTCGTTGGGGTCGAGCGGCGTGCTGCCGTAGAGTGGTATGTTTCGCCTGGACGAAATGCTAGACACACTTATAAAAATGTGCAGTTATTGCAGAAGTTCCTAATTATTGCCATACTGTTTTTGCAGGTCTTGCAGCTCTGACTCGTGGAATAAATGCACCGGAAATTCGACAGTCTGTTGGGCAATAAAGCTGCAGCGCATTCAACCAGCACTTACGGCTTTGTGGTATTTGAAGAGTAGTGGGACCACGTTGTGTTTAGAAACTTGCTGAAGCAAGTGTAGCATGGCCAAATGAATGCAGTGAACTAAAGGCCTTGGCATGCATTTGGCCATATTTCAATTGGTGCTCCAGTGGGCCCATGATACCAATACACCTGTAGGACTAGACCAATACACCTATAGGACTAGACCAATACACCAATATGTACCAATACACTTATAGACTGATACACCAATAGCTATTGGTGTCAATAACCCAATAGGCTATTGGTTTTGTCTATTGGTAATTTTTGCTAGGGCATTAATATGTAACTGAACGCCGCCGAGTGCTCCTTCGAGTGTTGCTGTTTTCGAGTTTTGCGATAAATTGGTTGTCGAATTTCGGCGTTAGCATGACCAAAATCATTTGGACAATATTGCGGAGAATTCTATACTCATTGGCTCATTGGTGACTGTTGCGCCCCTCGGCGAGGCCAGTGCGAAGAGTGCTTGATGTCGTGTCGCTGCCACCAGACGCCGAACGGCAGCCGCACACGTGGCACTCTCTGATTTCCACGTGACTTTGCGCTTGCCAAGGCGTTCCCTAGCAGCGCGCTCCATTTCTTGTGTTTTATTAGAAAGTTTTAGCAGTCTGTATGATCCCTCTGTTCCATCGTTACCGTGTTGACCGGGACCCGACTGCGCCTGCGCGCGCGGGAAGGGCGAGGAGGACACCCGCTACCGTAACGGATGCGCGGGCATGGCGAGGGCGGGCCGCGGAACTAATCCCCCCTACCACGACGAATGCACAAGTGCCCAGACTGGTCCCGGTCAACACAGTACGCACGTACAACACGGAGCATACGGAGCGCTAAAGCTCTCTATTAATACGAATCACGGGCTATGAAACGTTTTGTTGTCACGTGAGCTTAGGGGGAGGTTCCCGTTTGAACCCATTCCCATTTCATCCTTCCCGCTTGTCCCCTCCCGTTTCAACCCGGCGCAAAACGACCTTCCCCTTTCGCCCTTCCCCCTTTGGCCTGTTCCCATTTGAACCCGTTCCCATTTGAACCTTCTCGTTTGTTCCCTGCCACTTCAACCCGGTACAAAACGCCCTTTCCGCTTCGTATTTTCCCATTTAGCCCCTTCCCGGAATAACGAACACAGTTTCGACTCGGGGGACTCGGACAGAGGCGTGTGATTTTCCAAATTAAAGTTGATTGATTGATTGTAGGGTGTAACGCGCCGACGCAACGCAGGCGATGAGGCGCGCCGTAGTGGAGGGCTCCGGATTAATTTTGACCACCTGGGGATCTTTATCGTGTGCCGAAATCTCGTACACACGGGCGTTTTTGCTTTTCGCCTCCACCAGAAAAGCGACCGCCGCGGCCGGGAATCGAACCCGCGACCTCGTGCTCAGCAGCGCAACGCCTTAGCCACTGAGCCACCGCGGCGGGTTTTTAAAGTTGCGTCCTACTGTATTTTAACCTCATGTATTGGGTTACGTCCGACGCAACCGAAAGTCAGAAATTACTTGCTTCCGCCGTAACCTGACACTTAAATTGAAGTTACGTCAAACGTATATTTCACCGTAAAAAAAACGTTACGGCTGGCGGAGCCAAAGTCCGCAGACGGCCCCATTAACCTGCAAACTTTTTGCAATGGTCCGTTTTACGATACGCGGCGCCAATTAAAAAACAACACGTAGGTTGCTCCGTTACGTCCGACCCGGTATATCATTGGTGAATTACAGCTGAAACCACACCCTTCGTCTGCTTCTGCGTTGGTCGAGTGGTCGGGAACGTGTTTCTCGCATGCGTACTCCGCGGAAGCGGTGATGGTTCTAGTCCCTACGGTTGCATATACGAATGCACATGCACTTATATGCAACACACACACACACACACAAAAAGAAAGGACGAGAATTAACAAAATAGAACCTTTCCGCGGTCGCAGTACCAGTTTGTAGCGTCCGTATACCTCTTGCCGAAAATGAAGTTGGGCGTTTTATTAAATGCAACAATTAATTTATTAGGGGTAGTACAGGGCGACTGTTTTATTTGTACGCAGGAAAAAGATCTCGCGAAATATAATTACCAAATCTAGCTAACTACAGAAAAAAAAATCGCGCCAATCCACCCCGTGAATGTGGTTGGAAAGCAAAGCTTTAAACGGCACCCATAACGATTACCCATGCGACGTCACTTAAATTCACTCGCATCGCTCTACAAATAGCAAAACCAGAGAGAAGTGAAATGCACTTAACCACACCATTTATTACTTCAAAGAGATATTCTTGGTAAGGTTAAATCAAAGCATGATGCATGAACGGTGTTTGGTTGAGTTGTATTGGTGTAGCACAAGAGTGGAAACTTTTTTAATAAAATTAAAGTAAGCTCCAACCCGGGGTTAGACAATCTGACTTCTCCGTCTCTGCGCCGCGTACGGAGGCGGCGAGATTTGCGGCAGAGAAGGAGGAGCAGGAAGAAATACTTCTGTTCAGATTTCTGAACAGCCCACAGTGCAGCCCTGGGGAGTGATTCCTTCTTCCGTGGAGTCCGCGCGGCCTGTGTTCTGTCCACCCGCTGAAGCTGGGTAGGTAGAGAGGGCCTGGACAGAAGCATCTCCCAATGCTCTTGTTGGGTAGTTGACGGAAAGAGAGGGGGGTACTCAGGGCTAAAGTCGCACACCCCGATTACGGGGCGGAGTGTTCCTACTTCTGAGCAAAATTTACATTCAGCGTCGTAGCGATTCGGATACATTAAGTGAAGACGCGTAGGCTGTGGGAAGGAGCCCGGATTGTATGAGCCGTAGGGTAGTTGTTCTCTGGAAAGCTCAGGGTAAGGCGAAGGTACGGTCTGTCTCAGAAGGCGATAATGCTGGGTTATCTCCCTGAACGTGACAAGCGGGTGACTGTCCTCGTGCAGCTCCATAGCACGGGAGGTAAAAGCGCAGGCATGTTGGGTGGGCGTATTTGTTGCCCTCCATTGAAGCGTGAGGGGGTGTCCAGATGAGCGGAGTGGTTTTTTAGCACGCGCAGCGCAGGTCAGGACACGCAACCCGACTGGTAATTCCAGTAGGCTTGCTGGGAATCGGTGACTACCCTCCGAACCTCTGGTTGAGCGAGAGCCAAGGTGATGGCTGCCTCTTCTGCTGCTGTCATTTCTTGGGTCCTAAGCGAGGTACACGCAAGGAGGTTGGTTCTGGAGGTAGCCACGATGATGGCGTATTGCTGCCCTCGATGTTTGTAGGCGTCTGTGTAGATAACTGCATGATCCCCACCTAGGGTGGTGTTTAGCGCTTGAGCCCGTGCTTTTCGGTGACCCTCGTCATGTGAAGGGTTCATATTTCTAAGCAAAGGGAGCATCTTTAGATTTAGTCGCCAAGAGTCTGAGAGTACGTCAAGCGGAGTGACATTCTGGGCTGCCCAGCTAATCTGGTGAAGCATGCGGTTACCCACCGCAGTTCTGAGTCGGACCTTCTGGTTTGAAAGATGGCCTTCTATCAGCTCTTCCACCGTGTTGTGGAGCCCCGTGCTAAGCAGCCTCTGTGTGGACGCACTCATGAGAAGACCAATGGCCTGCTCGACCGCCTTTCTAATCATTATATAAAGCATCTCTATGTCTTCGTTGTCGAGAAGAAGACAGGTGGTTGACGTAAGTGACTCTCGAGAGGACAAAAGCTTCAATTAATAGAAAGGTACCGGATTCCTTTAGGCCTCGCTTCTTGGTGGCAACTCGCCTGATCATGTGTATGATTTGATTACTGCTGTTTTTGAGGCGCTGAAAGGAGACGTCACTCTTGGTGTTAGCCTCGAGATGTAGGCCCAGGATCGTGATGCTGGGGCTTGAAGTGATGGCCTGGCCATCAAGGAGTATTTGAATGTATTCATTGGTTTGGCGTGAGGGCGGACGACAAGGAGCTGTGATTGTTTACGTGAACACTGGAGGCCACAGGCTTTAGCACTTTGGCGTACTAGAAGTGAGATGCCATGCATTGGTGTGAGCTTCCTTTAATTTTTGTAACTATTAGCACATGAGCAAGGTGCGCACAGGGCCGCTAGACGGGTGTGAGTGGTCGCGTGACGCTTTCACGTGGCATTCCGCGAGAACGCAGGGGGTAAACCCGTAGATGTGCTTGGTGAGTACACCACCTGTCTTCTCCGCCTTCGCGTGGGCTCGTAGCTAAATGGGCTAGACAACGAGCTCTCGCTTTGTTAGTCTATTAGTTCCAGGTTCGATTCCCGGCATTGCCATTAAATTCTTTTATTTGTTCGCTGGAGTTTTCTGATGACACCAACGGTTGCGAAAGAACCCTTGGGGGGTAGAGGTAAAAAGCTTTGCTTTAAAATTTCTGAGTAAAAGATACTGTGAGGCTTGGCGGACATTGGAGGGGGAGGAGGCGCTACGGACCAATTTATTACGCCTAATTGATTTGAACGTGCGCAACACTCGAGGAACATAGACGTTAATTTTTGCTTATGCTACTTTG
The DNA here is from genome assembly GCF_048455015.1 of Haemaphysalis longicornis. Taxonomy (NCBI): domain Eukaryota; kingdom Metazoa; phylum Arthropoda; class Arachnida; order Ixodida; family Ixodidae; genus Haemaphysalis; species Haemaphysalis longicornis. The sequence continues at coordinate 332,376,651 of NW_027526203.1, read as the reverse complement.
TCGTTTTGAAAAGTCACCAGGGGGCCAACCGATGCAGTCGTGCATCACGTCGGCTCCAGCAAATACCGGTCCTCTGACGCGCCAAGTGCATTCAAGGCCACGAAACTGGTACCAATCGACAGAGATTCTCCACGCGATCACCGGGAGACCAGATTTTCCCCAGGCAAGCCATTAATTCTCATTTTACGACCCCGGGAAGTTCCGAAGCCGTGGCCGCCACGGTAACCCTAAATCAAGGGTTAGCCGGCCAGCGGCGGTTACGTAATGGCTTCCTCTTCTACGAGGGATACGGCGTCTCCGGTGGAGGATTTTGCGGCTTCTGGCCCCGGCATTAGTCAGATGCAAGTAGAAGTGGAGGGAGAAGAAATTACAACCGAGGATTTTCAAGAAGGCTCCGGCTGGACGCAAGTGGTCCGAAAACCTAAGATCCAAGGCAAGGAGGCTGCGCGGCCGGCGTCACCAGAGCGGCAATCTCGGCCTCGAGAAAGGAACCAGTACGCCAAGAGAGTCATCGCCTCCACGGCAAGGGCGTCTAAAATGCCGAATGTGTTACCAAGCGAGGACATCAAAATCGTCGTCAGGCCTCGGGGAGGCCTAAACATTGCCAAGCTGCAGGCGACCGTGGCGACGGCCATTCGCGCGGCAGCGGGGGTTTCAAGGGAAGACGGCGCGGCAGACACGTTTTGCCCGAATGTACACCAGAACATCGTGGTGGTGAGCACCCCAGACGAGGGACGAGCCCGGGCCTACGCCAGAATTCAGTCCATCCGCATTGGAGATCGCGTACATGAGGTAGGACCATAATAATACGAGGAGTTCCAGTGGAGGACACGCCGGCAGAAATCCACCGGAACATCGTCCACCCGCGCAACCCGCTGGCTCGCGGAGCGCAACGCATTGGCAATACGACAACGGTGATCGTGGCCTTTGAGGGGCTGAAGGTGC